>NC_134268.1:28201833-28519333 GCF_031893055.1 Leptodactylus fuscus
TAGTATATCTTCTCTTCTCAGCATATGTGTGTCTCCTTCTGTAATATATTACTGTGTATTATCCTGTATCTGTATTACTATGCTGCTGTAACATACTGAGTATCCGCACTGTGGGACTATTAAAGGATTATCTTATCTTATATTTGGGTGAAAGGCCCGTTCTTGTAGCAAAGATGTGCCCCACCCCCCATTATACAACTCACTTGCCACTTTCTGCAAACACCTTGGCCCAACATATAATGCACACCAGAAAATTGAGACATACTGGAAATCTATAGCATAGATCTCTATTGTGGTACATGGGTGTGCACCTAATGAGATCAAAGCCCATTCATTCAGGTAGGTGTTTAGCATAATGGGCCCAGAACCCGCCACCTCATCGTCTCTGGTTGTATCCTCAAAATCTGATATGGTCTAAGAATCTGAAGCCATAATTGAAAATTGGGAGAATCCTGAATACTATAAGGTGGCCATACTTTAGACACTCTATGGCTGAACCTGCTGATTTGGCAAGGAATAGTCGGCCATCTAATGTGTGTGGCGTACCCAGATTCTCTGCCAATGGTAAATGTTGGGGAAATCGTAATCGGCATGTTGGATTTCAATCTCCCCAATCTTCATGCTCAAGGGAGATAAGGGTTTCAGGCATCGTCTTACTCCCCTCTCCCCATTGATAATCCGAAAATGCGTAGCCAAACCCAGTGTGTGTGTATGGGGAGGTTGGAAGGAATAGTCTAACTGTCCACTGCTCAGTATTAGAGCCCCATAATCCTCAGAACGAGGTTCCCGATATCTGGTGAAGAATTAGCTATGAATGTTATTGTCACCTATAGGGGCATAAATTTAAAGAATAATGAGACTGATATTGCCCATAGGTGCTGGTGCCTGTTGATGTCTGTTTATGGTACACTCAGATGTGGTCATCTTCTCAACCCAAGTACCATGACTCCCTGGTGGGTTTCCAATCACTGGCTCATGGTATATAGGAGCAATGGGACCCCAACACTTCATAGTTTGGGAGCCTCCATTTGCTAGTGATGTCTCTGGTCATTCATTAACCCATTTATGCCGGAGGTTGTATTTTTTGAGTTCGAATAATGGAACTCTAGCAGTGGCGTAACTACTGGGGTAGCAGGGGTCGCAGCTGCCACAGGGCCCGGGACATTAGGGGTCCGGCGACAGCCGTTACCCCTTCTCAGGGTCAGACTGGACCACCAGGGAACCGGTGAATCCCCTGGTGGGTCCCGAGCCCCATCTGTTAAGTTCCGATTTTGCCAAAGCCCCATTCGCTGATGCTGAAGCTGTACATGGTGTAGGGGCCACACGGTGGCTCAGTGGTTAGCACTGTAGCCTTGCAGCGCTGGAGTCCTGGTGTTCAAATCCTTCCAAGGGCAAAAAACCATCTGCAAGGAGTTTGTATGCTCTCCCTGTGTTTGCATGGATTTCCATCCCATATTCCAAAGACATACTGATAGGGAAAAATGTACATTGTGAGCTCTATGTAGGGGCTCACAATCTACATAAAAAAAAGAAAAAAAGAATCTGTACATGGTGTCCTCCCTATATATAGGGAAAGTACATACCGGAGGACACCATGTGCAGCTTCAGCATCAGCTAATGGCTGCTTGTAATCCATTCACTGATCCCCCGGGTCACCGATTATTGTACTCTGGGGTCTGAAAAGACCTCAGAGTACAATAATTGTACAAGGGTGTACACAATGGGGGATAATACTGTGTGCAGGGGCCACTATTGGGGATAATACTGTGTGCAGTGGCCACTATGGGGCGTAATAGTTTTTTTTTTTTTTAATGTAGATTGTGAGCCCCACGTAGAGCTCACAATGTACATTTTCCCCTATCAGTATGTCTTTGGAATATGGGATGGAAATCAACGCCAACACGGGGAGAACATACAAACTCCTTGCAGATGGTTTTTTGCCCTTGGCAGGATTGGAACCCAGGACTCCAGCGCTGCAAGGCTGCAGTACTAAGCACTGAGCCACCGTGTGGCCCCCCCACTATGGGACATAATAGTGTTTGCAGGGGCCACTATGGGATAGTGGCCCCTGTGTACTGTGTACTAATACTGTGTACTGGGGCCACCATGGGGCATAATACTTTGTGCAGGGGCCACTATGGGGCATAATAGTGTGTGCAGGGGCCACTATGGGATATAATACTGTGTGCAGGGGCCACTATGGGGCATAATAGTGTGTGCAGGGGCCACTATGGGATATAATACTGTGTGCAGGGGCCACTATGGGGCATAATAGTGCGTGCAGGGGCCACTATGGGACATTATACTGTGTGCCGGGGCCTCTATGGGGCATAATACTGTGTGCAGGGGCCTCTATGGGACATTATACTGTGTGCAGGGGCCTCTATGGGGCATAATACTGTGTGCAGGGGCCTCTATGGCATATAATACTGTGTGCAGGGGCCACTATGGGATATAATACTGTGTGCAGGGGCCACTATAAGGCATATTACTGCATGCAGGGGCCACAATGGGGCATAATACTGTGTGCATGGGCCACTATGGGGCATAATAGAGCGCGAAGGAATGCGGGGGGGGGGGGGGGGTGTCAGTTGGGGGATGTTCAAAAGTTCACCACGGGGCCCCACCGATCCTAGTTACGCCACTCTAGGTATAAATGGGTTAAAGTAATTCAGGTTTGTGGAAAGAGCTAAGCAGAATTGCCTTTAATGGAGTCTTGAAGAGGACTTATATAGTGATAATCTATCAATATGTGACCGGCGGGGGTCTGCTGATCTGTTGATTGAAGTGGCTGAGGTGCTTCCATATGCTGATGACGTCATGTTCATCGGTCACATGGTACAGCAGGGGATAGAGATGAACTGCAATACCAGCAACAGCCACTATACCAAGTAAAGCACCATGCTTGATAATCAGTGATGGTGAGCTGATCAGCAGGGGTCCAGGGTGTCGATCCCCCTTTGATCACATCCTGAAGACCTATCCTAGGGATAGGCCATCAATATGTAAGTCCATTTGGCGTTAATATGGGATAAAGAAAGGAAAAAGTTTCTCACTATCATCCACTTTAAGAAGTCCTCTCGGTGTGTTCTAGGGGATGAGGTAAGATCCAATTTTACATGGTGATATCACCTAATCAATTCTGTACAAATGCTGACTGCATCACTGGAGCGATCAAAATCTAATGTTCTGTAATATATCTAATATATGTAACTACTCCAGAGCAAACCCCTTCAGCTTCCAAATGAGCCGCGCTCCTCTCTGTAGCATCCATTAAATGTCCTCTTAGTGGCCCAGGATGGAGGAAGCAGCGAGATTACACATGGCCGGCCCTTTGTCATGCTCTATAAACTTCCTTCATTAACATCCACTCTTTAAAAAACTCCCCAAATGCCACTTACAGGGCTGAGATGTGGATGTGGCGGCAATTGTTTCTTCTGCTATTTACCTACAAGTGTCTGCGGCTTTGTCTCACAGGGAGCCTTGTATTTTCATGTTAATCCAATTATATGGCCCCGCACAATATGCAACTCATTTACATCCGAAAAATCTCTTTGCTTGTGTAAACAGGTTCTCTCCCCTCTTCAACATAGGGGGTAAAGTCTGCTCAATGCCATGGTCATGCTGGGAATTGTAGTATTAACCCCACCAGAAGGAGCGCATAGCGACCCCGAGGGAGCATTTGCAACTTTTTGGTGCAAAAAAAAAATAAAAATTAAGCAGTGCCCAATCTTTTTGTAACTCAAGTTGCAGTTGTAGAACCCTCGGGATCGCAACTGTGGTCACACAACGGGAGTCATGGCTAAATCCACCATTTTGTTCTAGCGTTGTCTCATTATGGCCAGTGGTCATCCATAAGCCGAGCCGAACAGATAGGAGACTAGGTGGTGCAAAGCTTACAGTTACTCTTAAAGGGGTTGCCTTAAGGGCTGGCTTATTCATATAGCGAGCCAGAAAAAGCGAGGGGAACATATAGGACTTTAAGGGGTGCTACACTTTCCTAGCAGCCATTAGCTGGTAGCATTGCCTAGTGAGATGCCACCAATGTTTGTCATGAGACAATTCCTTTAAAGAGGTGCAAAGCTACTCACAGGATAAGCGTCTGATCAGTGGGGGTCCAACCAGTGAGATCCCCACCAAGCATGAGAACCAGGATCCCATGTACCCCTAAATGGACCCCTTCATTCATCTCTATGGGACTACTGAAGGGAAGCCGAGTACAGTTATTGGTTATGTCCAGTTATAGAGGGTACAAGGGACCGGTGGGGGTATCAGTGATCACCCCCCCACTTTCTCTACCTTGTGAAAAGATTTGTGGTCATTCCTTTATCACATTTATGGCACAGGATTCCCCGTTAGTGAGCAATCCCTTCTTTCAGCTGTATGTGCCTGCTGTGGAACGTATAATACTGTGTGGTGGGCATACTCTGGAGGATATAATACTGTGTGGTGGGCATACTGTGGAGCATATAATACTGAGTGGGGGCCCTTCACTATTTATATCACACAGTATCTGTTTTATAGCAGATGTGATATTAGCAAGTGAAGCTGCCAATGCACAGTGCACAAATTTTCAGATGACCATGTCCCCTTTATAAAAAAAAAAATAAACATTTTAGGGCATGATTTGACACTTTTTGTCATGTGTCGCACCTCTTTTTGTGACGCGGATAGGGAATGTGCTAGTGCTGCCCTTTTTTGTGATGTGTCCAGCACATAAAGTGCCCATGTCATGTAGAATATGACCCTGAGCCCTGTGGATGCAGATAGGAGATTCGCCCCCTCTTTTGAGACTCGCTGTTTTTTGTAGGAGCCTCCCAGACATTCCTCTACATCCCGTCTAATAAAGTGGTCACAATCCACAAGGTACCACGTCCATGCTGGATTTCTGCAGGGCTACATACACTACCATTAGGTGCGTCTGGCAGACCAACAATCATCATCTTGATGTGGCGCAGCCAAAAGCCGCCTGATAGCCAAATTTGTCCACTTTGGTAGAATAGAGTTAAATTACAACCAGCTGCGGAAACTCCTAATTCCTAATAACGAAAAACCAGCACCTGCTGATGCCGCAATAACAGACATGTGCGGTAGTCCAAGGGAAATGGATGGGCAGAGATGGGCAGGACATACAGACTAGGGCTACAGACAGCCAGGTCAGCCTGAGGGTACTGCGACTGACACTCCTCAGCTCCATCTTTTTGCTACTAGAACTTGCATGATCTTTGGGTTACTGCATTGACTTCCATTAGTCCAGGAATTGCAGGGCGACACAACGATCCTTGGTCACGGCCAAAGTCGCCCTGGCCTAAATAAGAGGTTTAACATCCATTAGCATATAGGTGACTTGCAGAGTAACATGCACTACTTATTACTGCAAAAAAAAGCGCAGTGTAAACGCAGCCTTCTAGTAGCCCATCAATTGGTGGACAACACGTGCACCATCTCTGCAGGTCTTACTCCTAGAACAAGTGATATATATAGATTTAAGGGGGCGTTTACACTTGCACTCCTGTCCGTCCACCGGGGTGTCTCTGTCCTTATCCGCGGAGAAACTGGACAGGGGATGGCGTGCCGGCGGTCAGTTTTAAAACCCATTCTTAAAGTAAGTCGCCAGTGTCCATATGCAGCCTCTCCGCCTGGAAACCATTTTTTTGCTCGGACATGCAGGACTTTGTGCCCATCCAAAAAAACGGTTTCCCAGCGGAGAGGCCGCATATGGACAGCAGCGGTTTGGTTTAAAAACTCATTCAAATGAATGAGTTTTAAAACTGACCGCCGGCAAGTCGCCCCCTGTCCAGTTTCCCCCGGGGATTAGGACAGAAACCCCTGGGCGCAAGTGTGAACGCTGCATTAGCACCCAGGCTAGAAACACACATGCAGTTTTTGATGCAGTTTTGATGCAAAGGTTAAAACAGCACAGCAGCTCAGATATCTTTTGTGGCCGAGGATTTCCAATAAACAGACGGCTGATTTTCCATGACAGAAATGCAGCGGTGCTTTCGCCTTGTGAGAACTCAGCCTTAAAGCCAAGGCTGCTGAACATCTCCCACCGCCCTAATAAACAGCTATAGGGTACAGGAATCTGCGCCCATGGCCAGACACAAAGAATGATTTTTGGAACATAGTCCTTAACTAGCGACTAAGGGGTTAAAAAAAAATGTGGTTTTAACATAGAGCCATCCAGACTGATGGACGCAAGGCATACAGGAACTTTCAGCATTGGTCTGCATGTCATACATGGACTCCTTTAGTGACTCCTGCCAGGGCAAATGGGCTAGTCAATGGCAGGGTGTGCTGGAACTTTTAGTACTACACCAGCAGGGAGTGTACAGAGGGCCACTGTAGGGAAGGGAAGTGAGGAGCACAGTCCACTCTGCTAGATCTGAAGTCAGAGCAGGCAGTTGTAGGGTTAAACTGCAATTCCAGGAGCAGAGGGAGGATGACAGGGCTGGGAGTAGTGGCGATGGTGTAGGTGAGCATGCTGTGTGCTGCACACTGTGCTGGACTTAATAAGGGGAGGGGAGGAGGAGGAGGATCACAGTGCAGGGCATTGCTTTATTTAGGACTCCTGGATGCTGTGTGTGCCGAGGACCAGAGGACTACATAGACTACTGGAGCATCAGACCTGCCTGCAGAGCGCTGCACAACCTGTCACCCATGATCTGAGCCCGCACTGCTCTGCTACTCTGCACACTACTCTCTGCACTCTTTGGATTGGAATTGCCGGGATCTCCCACTGAAGAAGCCCCAGGATTTCAAGGGATCGCCAAACTTTCAGCACCTCCTTGGCTGCGCTCCGGCCGGAGACTGCCAGCAGCCCAAACCTCCCGACTACACCAGGTGAGCCCGGAGTGTCGCAGGTGGATTAACCCTCGCTAATCCGTTCCCCTGGTTTAATGACTTCCCCCTATTGAGTGCTGTAAATAGATCTGATGGGAGTTGTAACCACTCCATATACAAGTTTTGCAAACTTTTTTTTTTTTTTTTTTTGCTTTTGTCCCCACAGGTTGTCCTCGCTAGTTTAATCCGGAGATGGAAGTTTGGCTGAGCGTTTGGACCCTGTGCACACTTCTGCGTCTTTAATCTCTTCCCCTTGAGGACTGTTACATTGTCTCTAGCTGCGGTTCTTTGCTCTGAGCACCTGCACAAATGCAGTTCAGACTCTTTTCATTTGCTCTTATTATCCTGAACTGTGTGGATTACAGTCACTGCCAAAGCAACCGCTGGAAGAGGAGCAAAAGAGGTCAGTGCTGGGGGCAGATTTAGGGTTGGGGGTGTAGGAGCGGGGTTATGGCCTCTATAGGCAGATGGAGCAGAGCCGAATATGTTAAGGTGACCCGTTCGGATTGACTAGAGTTCTATGTAGAAGCTAATAATGCTGAGATGTAGCAGAGCTGAGTTGTTAATGCTCCACATCTGGTGCGGTGTTAGATGCTGCTGGAACAAGATTTACGTCCCGTATCTGTAGGAGAAGGTGCATTACTCTGTAGGGGCAATAGGTGGAGTAATGCTATATAGTAACGTCTTGTAATGGGATTGCACTTGTATCCCTGCTAGTTTGGGATCTTATAAGTCGTAGGGCTGCATTCCCACTATCGGAATGGGAGGTGACACGTTCTGTAATGTTATACAAGCTTCTAGCCAAAACTCTATCCTATATCTAGTATCGGCCCTACTTCACCCTTGTATTTCCTATATAGATCAAGTCTTTTTGGGTGCGTGTAGCAGAGTTGAACCTGGCTGAGGTCTAGATAGCCGTCACCTATATGACTCTATAGAACGCTTATAGATATTGCAATGCCTATTATAACATGAAAAAATCAGCTCTGCTACATCTATATAAAGACTATGGTCATTTTATTTATTTTTTTTTCTGATCTTTTTGTGGGACGTTATTTCGACTTTGACTATGAATGAAACTGTGTCCTATGTACAGTCCGTATATAGAGCGTATAGAGTTGTGGATCATATGGTATATATTAACTACAGGTGGCTTTATGTCGCCGTTCACATAGTGTGGGGGGAATTCATGATAAAGCTTATTGATGGAGACGTATCTGTACGTAAGGGCGAAATATTGGACCCAAAATCAAACGTCTAGATAAATGGGGCAATGACTGGGTTTAAAGGTCCCCTTTTCCTAGAGGAGAACTCCTGCAACAATTGGAATAGCTATCCATGATCTGACCACGTCTCGGCATTGGTGAGCGTACCTCAGGCTATACCTCCACCGCATGCTATAATAAATGTTTACCATGGGGAACCCCTTTAAGCATTGCAGGGGTTAACCAGCTGTGTAATCCTCCGAGCTTGGCTTATAGTAGATTTGTGGATCCGTCGAGGTTCACTGGTTGAGGAACATCTGACAACTACAGTTATCTAAATAGAACCAGATCCAAGACCTGTTCATGTTCACGGTTTCTTGGCCACAGTTGGGTTTTATAGCCCGTTGGACTACATGGACACCTTTCTTTTTTCATTCTCCCCCTTTAACCCTTTTGTCTTGTTCTTCCTTGCGTTCCTCCGTACCCTACGCCAAATTCCAAGAAACCTCCCCCCCTTATTCCTAGAACTAAATGAAGCTCTTGGCCCTTGTGTGTAACGCTTACAGAAGAACATCTCACTCTAAAAACATCCAAAAACTGAAATTCATGGAAGTAACCCGATCATGTAATGTGTTGATGTGGTTATTGGGAGAGACCCGCAGCGATCTCCTAGTGGCGGTCCCAGTTGGTATCTGTAGACGATTCTAGACTACAGACTGTTTTAGATCTTATCACTGATTTTCCAGTAAAAAAATTGTTCCCGTCAAATTTTACATGGTCACCTGCTTAATGTAACAATCCTGAATGAGTGCAAGTTCTTCGCTTGACTTTCTGTGGTTGGATGCTTGGAGAAGATCGTCCACCATTGGATTGAGCTTCTCAGTGGTGGTCAATATGTATAATACATGGTTGAACCTTATATGAAGTCACCTGCTAAGGTTAATGCATGCACCTTCTTTGGTTGGCTGTCTGGAAATGATCATGCATCCTCTTGGAGACAACCACCCAAAATTGTAGGGGAAAGTGGTTTGCTTTGGAGTGGTCTTCTCCTAGAATATGGTCAGTTTATGGTGGACCTTTACATAGTCACCTGCTAAAGTTAAAGGGAGCTTGTCAAGGTGATTTGGGACTCCAAATTATTCACAGGTCCCAAATAGACCTCTCTTAGTGCCATCCATGCCCAATATAAAAAATTAGAAAAAAATTTCTACTGGTCTGGTGGTTGGTGCAGACCTTCAGTGAAGCTTCGGTGCACATACGCCGGATCTTGGGCACATACATGGTGAAGCCGAGTTGTGTGTCCCTATTTTCCCTGAAGAATTATGCAGCCTCTCAAAGCTCCAGAGATACGTCTGATATGGCTCCTCTCTATGGAAGTTTAGAGTATGGCATTGCTATATGGGACACTAAACCGCTTGTCCATGAGAGGTCTTTGGTCCATCAACCTGAGTTGTTCCCTTTAATAACCCTGTAAGGTTCTTCAGTCAAGTTTCTATGGTTGGCTGTCTGGAAAATCCAACGTATCCTCAAGATGACCCCCCAAAATTGAATTGAAAATTGTTTCTCTTGAGTTATCTTCTAGTATTCCTATATGTTGGAACTGAAAACCTGGTCTGGCTAGGAGGATGGTCCTTTGGGGACATTCGACCTTATTCTAGTAATATTAAAATATGCCGATGGTGGTTTTTTTTTTTTTTTTTTTTTTTTTTTTTTTAAATTGGCTAAATGAATGCTTGCCCAATTAGGATTTCATCGGCATGGTGTCTTGCGTCAACCTTTAACTGTTTGTGTCCTGGACGTAATGCTCGTACGTGTGGCGGCGCATGCCTTGACTGTAGATGGCGTATTGAAATCTAATCGTATAAGAATAAAATATCTGCTTGGGTGGTCACTGTTACTGATCTCTCGGCAGAGAAGTGTTCCTGCATTAGAGAAGCAGCGTGTTCGCGTGGTGTTCCTGACAATCTCTACATGAGCCCACTGCTGGGAATATTGTTGAAGGCAATGGGATCATTAATCTCAATGACCGAAGCCTCTGCTGGTCAGAACGGAGCCGCCAGCGTCTCTTCTCTGATGTTCACATGAACGCTCTCTACATGAGCTGTACACAGTGCACTTCACTTCACATTAAACCTTGATGGCTAGGAATAACGTATTGTGGTTATGTAATAGGAGCAGAATATTCCTCTAGATATAATGTAGAGGATTGGCCTTAAAGGGGACCCGTCACGCAGAAAATGCGGTGTGTTATAGAGCAGGAGGAGCAGAGTGGATTGATATATTGTATAGCTTTATGGGAAAAGGTTCGGTAGAACTCGAGTTTTCGATCTGCTCATTCTGGGTTTAGGAGTCCGGTGGGCGGTCCTTTTCTGTGTATAGAGATGGATGTGAATCAATGAGTTGGACCGCCCACTGGTCTTCTAAATCCAGAATGAGCTGAAGAAGGTGTATGGAATTTAGTTTCCACTTCTGATGATGGATCACCTTGAGCTAGTGAGATACATTTGTAGGTGCAAACTTGTTCTTTCCACATGGACTTCAAGTACAATGAAGATCTGCATCCGGCGCTATACATGAGCAGATATCAGTTGATCTTTGGGTAGGGTGTTGGATTCCCACTGAACCTATCCAAAGTATAAGCCATCTTCTACAGTTGTGGGAACTGGTTCTACAGGAATGGGAACCAGGGATCTATTCACATTGCCATTGTCCTTGTGCGTTGCTTTAGCTGAGTGACTATGGAAAGTCGTTTCCTGAGGTTGCCGATATGTATATTTATGGCTCAGTGGTTGGCATCCAACATCTGCGTAGAGTCCGTTGTTCTCCCCATGTTTGTGTGGATCTCCAACTTGCCAAAAATATACTGATTGATAAATTGTCTCCTTTGAGAACTGGGTAGTCGCTGTGTGTAACCACGTAACCAGAAGTTCCGAGTGTCTTCTTTCCAGTAAACTGTTGCGGTTGACCCTCGCTACAACGGAGCAACCACCATTAACTAGTCTGTGGCTGAACAACTTCTAACTCCATAAAGGGCTGGTGAAGTGAGTTGTTCATGTTTCTTTGGCCACTATACCACAGACAAAAATTTGGTGGGTGAAATGGTCACCCTGTCCTCGACTGGGGCTGGGGAACGTACTATGCTTAAACATTTAGGGTGTTGGTTTCCGTGCCCATTAATAAGTTTGGTCATGGTGAGTCCTCTACAAAATGTAGGCCACCAGTTGGGTCAGTCTGTATACAGGATTGTAGGATTGTGTTACAAAAGTTGGTTTGGCCCTGCTTTTCTCTTGGAACAAATCTCGTAGACTTTGGGGGATGACTGTATATACAGTTCCTACCTTCATTAAGGTCACCAAAGATGAACTTTGTGATCTTAACACCTCATATAAGTAGACCTTGCTCATATGTAAGTGGCACCCAACCGCTTTTGTTGATCACCTCCTGCATTTAAGGTTTGCATACAATGTTAAGGTCTACCTACTCCAAGACGCCTGCAATAAACATTGAACTGGGCTTTTTTAATGAGGTTGATCTCTCCCCTTCGTTGCTAGCCTTGGCTTTACGCCACCAGGCAACTGAAAAAAGTGTTAACTCGCAATGTATAGAAATTCCAAAACTACCAGGATGTAAGGAGTTACTATATCGGAGCCCCACCTTCAAATTTCACAGCCAATAACCATAAAGCCATCTCCGTGAAGTCACCAGGGAGAACAAATTGCAGAATTTTTGAACAAAGCAAGGTATGTGTTCTATAAGGAGTCCTACAGTAAAGCTTTTGTCTTGGGGATGGCCTGCAAGGTCTTGGCATTATCTTAAGTCTCTCGACCCAGCCATGCATCATCTATAAGAATATATCATCTGGAGAGGTCTTGGGTTTTGCTTGATAATTCTGTTCTGATCAGTTGATGTGGTGGAGAATCGCTGAACGTTCTTACAAGCAGCTTTTAAGCCTCCGTTCTGGCTCGATCTGGAGGCTTCTTGATTTTTAGGATAATGCATTAGGGAGAATGAGAATCATTGGGAGAATGATTTACAATATTAATGGGGTTGTGTACGGTTCTGTAATCTCTTACGAGGCGTAGGTCATAATGCAGACTCTTTGGGATTTGGCGATGAAGTAAAACCATTAGGTTGCTCGTTTTTCTTTGGCAGGTACAAGTGTATTAAATTATGTCTGTGGCTTTTTAATAGACGTAGACCTGGCTGGTTGTTGGGTTGGAGGTAGGGGGTAGCTACTGAAAGAAGGTTTTCGTCTTCTCAGTACTCTCTTCTCTGGCCTACTGTTGACCATACATGGGTGAAATTTCCAGAACAACCAAGACTGACCTTCTAGAAAGAGCAGTGAATCAGTTGGGAAACTTCTAGAGCTTCGGTTGTCTTGCGATTGTTAACTTCCATATATAGTCCAACCACCGATCTGTTGGTTGAAAAGTTCTTGGAGCCTACCCATTGGTAGGTTCTATATACAGATGTAGCGGAGCTAACCCGAACTTCTGCAATTGGTTAAAGTGATGCAGCGTAATATCTTATCGCCGAAGACAACGAAATCCAATGAAAAATCGTTTTCCAATGACTTTTGTTTTTTGTTGTCTACTCTGATGAGATAGAAGACTTCGTCACTCTAAGGAATTGCAGAAATTTGGGTTAACTCCGCTACTTTTGGATATTTAGATAGAATTATGATTTATTTATTTATTTTTTCTTCCCTGGCACTCGGATTTGTGAACAATCATTTACTACTCTGTTTTCCTGCATTGAGTGAATCCAGAGGATTTGTTACTACAATCTGTACTTGGCCCTGACCTTCTGGGACACTAGGTTGACCTCAGGACTCTTCTTCACACATGGGAGTCTGTCACTGGACTCTAGATTTTAAGGACACGTTGATCCAGGGTTTTTATACTGACTGCCAGATTGGAGTTGGGAAGGAATTTTTTTTCCCCCCTGAAATGGGGCAATTGGCATAAGCTTCATGGGGGTTTTGCCTTCCCCTGGATCAACACTGCACGGGACTGTAGGGTTATAGGTTGAACTTGATGGACTGATGTCTTCATCCAACCTAATCTACTATGTAACTAGTACCCAACCTAGATCTGCAGACAGATTTGGATCTAACAGTCTCCTTGTGACCTGTTGCCTCCATTGCCGAGATCACCTTATTGTCAATATGCAAACAAGCACTTTGGAGCAATCCGGGTGCAGCCACTTAACTGTTTGGCGCAATGACATCGCCCTCGTTGCTCCAAGAAACTAACTTGTATTTTAGCACAGAAGGCAATATCTCCACAATGGAGGCACCAATCCACAAGAGGAATACAGACTAGGGCAGTGATGGCGAACCTTTTAGAGACCGAGTGCCCAAACTGCAACCCAAAACCCACAAAATTTTCGCGGAGTGCCAACACGACAATATAGACTTAATACTATGCGGATCCACAATTGCGGACAGTTACTGACCAAAAATTACAGTCATGTGGGGCTTTACAGAGCTTTCAATAATACAAACAACGTTGTACTGAAATGTAAAGGTCTCGTCATTTGGTACTTTGAACAATTAATTTTCACTATTTACATCGCACAGGATCTGTTTTATAGTTACCGTGTAATATTCTTACATCCTGTACTAATATCACGTCTGCTATAAAACAGATACTGTGTGATATAAATAGTGAGGGGACCCCAGACAGTATTATATGCTCTGCAGTGGGCCCACCACACAATATTATATTCTCCACAGTACCACAGTAGCCCCCCAGTGTTATATGCTCCGCAGTAGGTGTCCCCCCCCCCCCCCACAGGATTATATGCTCCACAGTGGCATCCACACACAGTATTGTGTGCTTATAAATAGCCCCCCCCCAGTATTATATGCTCTTTAGTACACCCCCCAGTATTATAAGCCACCCCAGTATTATACACTCCCCCCAGTATTATACACCCCACCCAGTATTATAAGCCCCCCCAGTATTATACACTCCCCCCCAGTATCATACACCCCACCAAGTATTATAAGCGCTCCCCCCAACATCATATACACAGTGAGCCACTCTCATACTCACCCCTGAAGAGCCGCCGGCATCCACCTTCTTGTCACTGGCGGTGCTGATGACGTCATCGCGCCCGCGTCGGGGCAGAGGTCAAACTCTGCAGCCAGTGTAGGCCGCGCGATCCGCGGCCTACCCTGACAGCTTTCAGCTGTATGTGCATTTGCACATACAACTGAAGGCAGTGATCGCTCATCAACGGGGAATCCTGTACCGGATTCCCTGTTGGTGAGCGATCTGGGCGACCGCACGCGTGCCAGCATGGAGGGCTCTGCGTGCCCTCTCTGGCACGCGTGCCATAGGTTCGCCATCACTGGACTAGGGTCTCCTGAATCTAACTCTATCTGCAGAGCCATGTTGGATTACTGGGATTTGGCCTTTTTATTTTCTCTACTTTTTTTTTGTGCCTTTTCAACTATTAGATATGAAACATACCCCCACCTACTTCATGTGGTCTTGCATATGTTTAATGGCTCCTGCAATGCTTACGTGTGTGTGTGTGTGTGTGTGTGTGTGTGTGTTGAAAGTAAAATAAAATGCAGTATATTAACTCTTAATTCTAGTCAAGTCCACTGGACCGCCTACTGGACTCCTGGGACCACCTACTGGACTCCTAGGCCCAAAGTGAACAGGAATATAAATTAATGGATTACAAGGTTTGTTTTCCCACAAAACTATATATGTCTGTTCATATTGTCCTGCTTTATAACTTTATATTGAGTAAGACAATGTCCTATATATATATATATATATATATATATATATATATATATATATATATATATATATATATATAATCTCCATTTCCAGTGACCTGTAATGCAATGACTTGTATTAGACTTGCCTGGCAGTAATTGGCCTTGTTACTCAAACCATTGCACTTGAGGAAAAAAATATCCATCCACGCCTCAAATCAGATCTTCGTAAGAACCAGGAATTGCATTTCATCTGGAATACAACCCCTGTACTAGTATCCAAACATAAAAGGGACTCTATCACCCCACCCCATACCCCTGTTATGTCTGTCACGTTTAGGGATAAAAAAAAAAAACCCTTTTAATTATTATGCAAATTAGGCAGTTGGTGCACTGGAGGCGGGCCTTCAGCCCTGGGATCATTGCTCTTGCTGCTCAAGTAGGTGATAGCAGTGGCAGGATCAACTCTCACTGCATGGGGTGGCATAGGCGGGAGAAAGTAGGGGTCTGAGTGTAAAGAACGGTGCTCTAGGGAGCTGAAGGTGCAAACTGGGGTTCTAAATCTAGTGACTGACATAATGTTTGACGTAATGTCATGATGGTGACGGCTGCATATACTTGGGGTAGGTGGTAGACTCCTTTTTAGAGTTGTTTCATGATGGCTATACCTCCCAGTGCATAGAGAAATTATCTATTGACGAGGAATATGGTAACGCCCAGTTGCCAGATTATGGTAAAGATGGTCCAGGGTTATTACATGGCAAATGTAAGTATTTCCTAAAATGGACAGGTCCTCCTTAACCCACCTGAGGGTCCATTCACAAAGAAGAGAATGGTGAAGAATTTGGTGTGGAATTTCAGCGCTGAAAAAAAAAAAAAGCCTCCCATTGACTTCAATGGGTTCTGCTAGCTGGTGCCCCAGTGGGGGTAAACAAGTTAAAAAAAAAAAAAATGGGTTCTGCTAGCTCTTTATACTGGTAGCAGAAGTTGAAGTGGAGCTAAATCTATTTGAGGCTTTCACTTCTTCCAGTGTTCAAGGAACGCATGCAGAAATGTGGAGAGAAGGACTTCTCATTCACCTTTCACTTAAGGCCTTGTCCACATCTATGTTGGTAATCTGTTCGGGGGCTCCGCATGGGATCCCCCCCCCAAAAAAAAAAACGGACTACCGAACACACTGGCTAGCGGTGTAAAGTGAAAGCACACGGACCCATAGACTATAATGGGGTCTATGTGCTTGCCGCGCGGTCTCCGCATGGAATCTGTGGGCAGAAAAGCAGTGCTACACGGTTGATCTGGCCCATGGTAGGTCTGAGATCTGTGGAAAACATTCAACCAAAAATTTACAATACAAGTTTATGAATTTGTGGCCTCCTAGTCCAATCTGTAGCAATGAAACGAAATGAGCTCTGAAATGGGCTGGTTTTCTGAATATTATAGGTCAACGTTAACTCTACATCTGGATGGGAATTTTTTTTTTTTTCGAAACTTTTTTGACCGCATGTTCAATATGTCTTTCAACCAACATCTAATTGTACGGCCGTTATTGCTAACAAGACCATTACATACCTGCGCTTTAAACTTTATTTATATTTTTTTTCGGGCGCGCCATAAAACTTGCACTACTTACACGTACCGACCTCTCGTAAAAGACCCAAGCAAAACGGTTTTACCGTTTTAAGGTCTTGTAAATTTTTGAGTAACTAAAACATTAGATTATAAAGTGGTTTTTATTTTGAAGTTGTTCCAACAGATGTTTTGTAGAATTCTTAACTTTTTTTTTTTTTTTTTTTCCCGGCTTGAATTTGATTGCAAATGCTTAAAAG
Source organism: Leptodactylus fuscus (assembly GCF_031893055.1). Taxonomy (NCBI): domain Eukaryota; kingdom Metazoa; phylum Chordata; class Amphibia; order Anura; family Leptodactylidae; genus Leptodactylus; species Leptodactylus fuscus. The sequence goes on from NC_134268.1 coordinate 28,218,447, forward strand.
TGACCTGACAATCTGTGCCAACAAAGGGTATACTGTGTCTTTAATTAAATGTGGAACTACTTAAAGTGGCGGCTAGACGGTGCAAGGGTGATAGATGCTTTACTGCCCAGCTTAAGTATTTGTATTGTGAGTGAGAGAAATGAATAGAGATCTAACCCGACTTGTGTGAATTGTCCCATTTACAATAACTTAAGCTGGTTTTAATTGATCTCCTACCATACTGAACAAGTGGATTAACCATCGGAGCATGGGGGGAATCTGCTCAATGGCGGACATTTGATTACTTGCGAAAAGCCCCTCAATATTTATGGTAAGCGCATTCACCGGTGGGTATACACTGTCAACATTTCTCTTATTTCGTGTAAATCCCTTCTTGGTTTCCCTCCTTTTCTAAGGGTTATTAGGAACTTTTTTTTTTTTTTTTTTTTTCTTTAAAGGAATTTGGGGAACAAAAGTATTCATTTTGTCTTCAGATTTGGCGGAAGACGATTCAATTTGTAGGGATTGTATCCATTGCTACGAGCTAAAATTGTATTTGCTGTCTTCGGAATAGATTTCCCGTTGCAGGTGTAACGTGGATAGGAGTCCAATACGTTCAATGACTATGCTACTTTTAAGGTTGGGGTTGGATGACCAATTTGTTCGTAGAACAAGACGTTTAGAATGGAGCATCTTTTATAATGTGGTCAAGTTGCAACATGGGACCATGAAACTACATGGCCAAAAAAAACCTGACCAAACTTTGCCAGATTGCAGTTCATATGCAAGTTTGGCATCATGGTCCACCACGTAAGTTACTGTAACTCTTACAGTTAATTTGCAACGACAAAAAGTTGCACAACAAGTCTCAAAATTTTGGTTTTGCAAGTTGCCTGAGATTTAGTGGCAGAGTAGGTTTCCCATCATTGAAAAGTTACATAGAAAAAAAACTTTCTACTTTCTTCAAAAAATCAGAGCTGCACCACTTTGTTTTTTTTTAAAAAAAAAATGTAGATTGTGAGCCCCATATAGGGATCACAATGTACTTTTTTTTTTTTTTTTTTTTTTTTTTTTTCTTCTGATCAGTATGTCTTTGGAGTATGGGAGGAAATCTACGCAAACACCGGGAGAACATATAAACTCCTTGCAGATGTTGTTCCTGGCAGGATTCGAACCCAGGACTCCAGCGCTGCAATGCTAACCACTGAGCCACCGTGTTGCCCCTAGAGCTGCACCACTTTGTGGCATTGCTGAAAAGCTACAGTGCACTTACACTGTAGACACGCGTGGCACTGCTATTGTAAAAAAACAAAGCTTTGTTCTTCTAATCCTAGACAATGCCTTTCAATGATAGACCGGGCTGGCCTAACCATGTATATACTGTACATTGTTTTGGGTTTTTTTTCCAAAAAATTGAAGATCCCATCCGATATGTGCTTGGCGAACAATATGATTACCATTCTACCATTAAATTGGCCTTCTAGACCCAAAAATGACCACTAACTTGGCTACGCAAAGCAAATTTAGAGCTGAAGGCCTTGGGATTGGTAATCTAAGGATTGCTGCCTTGGCTTGATGAACTTGTCCATATTGCTTGCCACTGTGAAGTGCAGGTAATGGACACAGAAAAGTCAACTGGGTTGGAGTTTCAGATTTCTTGACTGGAATTTTGCAAATTGTTCTCCATTTTCAAACCGAGAAGAACTGATAATAGAGGTCTTTTACCGTCCACCTTCAGCTGAGTGGCCAGTGCAACAGAAGTATCCTTTTCCCTTACATGGGGTTGAATGAGGTGACTCTTCAACTTGTTGGACACTGTGTGGTCACCTTGGGCAAAACTGCTATTTTACACTCCTACGGTCTGCACAAACAAAGTGTGATCTATCTACATTGGTACTCGTTGTAACACAAGCAAATTCAACCAGTGTCTTAACCCATTAACTGCCATGATCCCATTTGGGGATCGGGTAACTTAACCCACCTTCGAACACCATCTGTCATTGAGAAATGGAAACGGGACATTGATGTTCATCCATGATGGGGAAACCTAAACTGATCACGTGCATGCATTACCTTGCGCACACAAGGTCGTTATCATGGTGCAGTTCCCGTATTATTGAAAATTTTTGGGGGCAGTTAATTGGTTAAATCAACCTTGAGGCAGTGAGATGTTAATCCAACATAGTGTCCCAGCTGTTGACAATGCTACAAGGGAAATTTTGGACTCCATATGTGGGGGCTGGAGGATGACCGGGAGTATAGATTATGAATAATACTAGAAATTTTGGAAGAATGGTTAATCATGGGTTAGTAAAGCTGAATGTCAGGGATTAAAGGAATTGTCCAGTTTCTGATGTTGATAGTCTTTCCTTAGATTAGATCATCTATATTAGATCTGGGAGGGTCTGACTGTAGAGAACCTTGCAGAGCTGCTGCTCGGGGGCGGTGCCTCTCCTGGCAATGTTTATATGCTCAGGGCTGTGCTGCTCACTTGCCATATAAACCGTAGCGGTGGTTTAGATTGCAGAGATGATCATCATTTTTCTGGCTATGCAAATCAGCCTGTAAGTGCATCAGGGATGGGGTCTGAGTTGCCTACAGACAGCTGTGGTTCAAACCCTGAAAACGTCATTCACTATTTGAGATTATTCTGTAACAATTGTGACTGTTTGTTGGCAAATCAGACACACTTCTGATACACTTGCAGGCTGATTTGGAGATCCATAAAAAATTATTCTATGTATTGCGTCATCATTTTGTGGTTACTAATGTAAGTGTCTGCTGCTATTCAAGGACCCTACTACAGGTATATAGGCTGCATTGTGGACCAGACTGTTACAAATTTGTATGCAAGTTGATTCCAAAATGAGATGTATTATATATGATTTTATTTTATTATATGTGTGTGTTTTTTCCATCTGTTTGTAACCCGTGGATGACACCTGCAATTACCCAGCTTATGTCCAATGCTTTCCAGTAGGTGCGGACAATTCTCTTTAGTGGCAGTTTCCATAATGACGTGCTGTTCTGTCTTGTAAGTGCCGTCTCGGTCTCTGAGACCTAGAACCTACAAAGGACATAACATGACATTTGTTCAGGGAGAAAATAAAACATTCCTCGAATCCTGCCGCTCGCTGCACAACATCTGCTAATGTTTAAATAATCACTGTGGGGCATCGGCCGCAGAAGAAAAAAAAAATAAAAATCTCTGGCGTTCTCGGCTCTATTACATGATCTCAGATGCGGTATAATAGAATTTTCTTAATGAAATAAAAACTTGGCTCGGGTCCTGTCTTTAACTCAGTAGAAATCAATTGCATCCAGGCTGAAATGGAAATCAGATCGATCATTTCACTTCATTTAATGTTTTACTTTAAAACCAATTTAACAAGATGCCTAAATGGCTTTCAGATCCTGCGTTAATGCCCTCTGTATACAGAGCGGGCCCGTGTAATAAACAGGCCAATCACTGACTCTTTTATTAAGTTGTAGAGCGGAGGCCGTACCAATTAGCTGGAGTAAGAACCATGAATTATACCATTATGGAAAGCCCTCCAAAGTTCTCGATGCAGGAAGAACCTAGTGGGAACCTCTTGTGGTTCTGATTATGCATGGGGGTAAAAAAAGCTAAAAAAAAATAAGCGAAGAATTTTTTTTTTTTTTTTTTATGGTGTAAAAGACAAAAAAAAAAAAAAAATTTGGTAGCGGGAACCTTATACTATACTTGGGCTGAGGGTATGGATGTTGGCATACCAGGTGTGGCTAAGGGCCCGTTCCAATGATGTAACGCGGCGCTCATTCTGACACGTAAACACGTGTCAGAATCAGCGCTTCAAAACAGAATCCCATTGACTTCAATGGGTTCCGTCTTACACGTGCTACACATTGAAATCAATGGGAGGCTTTTTAACCCATTGATTTCAATGTGTTAAGCGCGTTAAACGGAATCCATTGAAGTCAATGGGATTCTGTTTTGAAGCGCTGACTCTGACACGTGTTTACGTGTCAGAATGAGCGCTGCGTTACATCGTGGGAACAAGCCCTAAGGCTGCATTTACATTTGCATTGTTGACTCTGTGACCCTTTGTTGGCAATTCTGACATATATGAGACAGGACATCATTCTGTGTCTTCTTGTAAGAGGATAGACCCTGTGACAAAAACCTGATGAACCCAGTTCTGTGCACTCTGGTTTTCTGTCCGTATGACATTGAGATATCAGCACAGTGTTGGCTCTTCTGCCTTAAAGGGATTCTACCATTAAAACTTTTTTTTTTTTTTTTTTTTTTTTTTGTGGATAAGATGTCGGAATAGCCTTTAGAAAGGCTATTCGTCTCTTACCTTTAGACGTGGTCTCCGCTGCGCCGTTCCTTAGACATACCAGTTCTTACCAGTATGCAAATGAGTTCTCTCACAGCGATGGGGGCGGGCCCCACCACTGCCAGAGAAGTGTCTCCAGCGCCGCCTCCTTCTGCGTCCGCAGCGTCATCTTCAATGTCTTCTTCCAGTGCAGGTTTGTAACTTGTGGCCAAGGGCCTTGGGCAGAGCAGACTGTGCAGGTCATGGGAAAATGGCCGCGTGCGCGGTGTTGTTAGCGGCCATTTTCCCGTGGCCTGTGCACCTGCGCAGTCTGCTCTGCTCAAGGCCTGAGGCCTAGAAGTTATGAGCCTGCGCTGGAAGAAGACATTGAAGATGACACTGCGGACGAAGAAGGAGGCGGCGCTGGAGATGCTTCTCTGGCAGCCTTGGGGACGCCCCCTTCGGTACGAGAGCTCATTTGCATACTGGTAAAAAACGGTATTTCTAAGGAACAGCCCAGCGGAGACCACATCTAAAGGTAAGAGATGAATAGCCTTTCTAAAAGCTATTCCGACGTCTTAGCCACAAAATAAAAGGTTTTAATGCTAGAATCCCTTTAAGGCTGATGCCACATGTTGCAGAAACACAGTTCCTTTGATTGCATAAGAAATGGGAAATATATAGGAAGTTCTCCTACTTCTTCCTTCTGCTCAATCCACTCCTGGTGTTGGCCCAAAAAAACCAAAGCAAAATCTGAAACAAAAAAAAGTTGCGTTTCTGAAACATGGGGCCTAAGGCTGAGGCCCCATGTTGCGGAAACGCAGCTTTTTTTTTTGTTGCAGTTTTTTTTGAGCCAAAGCCAAGAGTGGCTGCGAAAGGAATGGAAAATATATAGCAAGTTTCTTATACTTCTACCTTCTGCTTAATCCACTTCTGACTTTGGCTTCAAAATCTGTAACAACAAAAAAAAGTTATGTTTCTGCAATGTGGGACTTTAGCCTAAAAGTGTAGTCTAATTTTGGGTATTTATGGTCTATCCTTTGGATATGCCATAAAGGACACATAGATACAGGTTCCAACCCTGAGATCCACTCTTGAGAAGGAAGATCCACTAGAATGGAGACTGTACATGGGCTTCTGTCCCAATTCGCTTGCAGGGAGTCCCAAAAATAGCCAAGCCAGCAGCCTTGGCCATTTTTTGCCCTCCTGCTCAAGTGACTGGAGAACAAAGCCTGTACAGAAACTCTATTCTCTGCGACCGTGGTCATTGGTCCCCTGTTATTACAATAGACGTCACAACTCTGGGGCCCAAATTTGAGTATCTATGGCCTATGTACAGATAAATACGCAAGTATGAAGTAACTCCAGTTTTGTGGTGGTGTGAGAAATCTCTTCCAAAGAAAACTGATTCTACACCTGATTTATTCTGTACATTGTATTTAATGTATGTCGGAGGAGGACACCATGGCGGTGTCCAAGGAGGTGAAGAAGTTTCCCTTCTGTTTACAATGGATGGCAGTTCTAATAGACAGGCACATAATGTAGAATTTTTCCATGAAGGACGGGTTTCAGCGTTTCCTACAGAGCATTGGAAGCCTGACTTAATGCGCTGCCCAGCTTCCTCGCAGGCCCGTGTGTTTGCTTGGGCCCCTCAGAGCTGATTTACGGCGCAGTCAATGCTACGGTTTGCTAGTCGGAATGTTTGCTCGCTCTCAGAAGCCGCAGCAGAGGATCTTTCCAGAGATATATAGTTCAGATGACTGTAAACTAAGCCCTGTTATTGCTATGTATAGTCACGCCGACATCCATTTATATGGATTTTTTTTTTTTTTTTTTTTTTTTTTTTTCCTTTTCTGCATAGATCTACATTGCATGTCTTACTTCATGTTAAAGTGTTTCTGAAAAGACAATTTGGCCTCTGGGTCTTTCATCTGATTCTATGGTTAATATGACAAGGAGAAATCTATAGGGCAGACGTCTTCATGGCACTTCCATAGTCGGGCCCTTGTAGGGGTGTAAGACATTAGGTTTATTTTTAGGAGGCACGGAAAACGGAAGATGTACAATATTAACAGTCTTCAAAACTTAATGGTTTAATTGTGTCGCCAATGAGGGCCTTAAGAGGTGGAGGAAGCTTAGAGGGAATGTGTCAGAGAATTGCCTTCTTACAGTCTTCACGTCTTAAGCACTTCAATTTTTTTTTTTTTTTACACTTTAAAGAATTATTCATGTCTCTAACACTAATATATTATTATTATTTTTTTTAATCCTGCAATTTTAAATCTGACCACAAAGCATAATGATAGACACTTGCCAATTCTCTAGGTGTTTTCTTTGCAGCAGTCTCCTCACTTTCTTTAGAGGTGTTCTCTTCTATTGTAATCTTGTCTGATAACACTATGTACACTAGAAGATATCTACTCTTCACTCTCTGCGCAGAAAACTCTCCCATAGACTTCATTGAGTCAGTTCTAGACTTTTGCTGCCTATGACCACGACTGTGCCGTAAAGCATATCACTAAATGCTGTTCGCACGGCAGGGGAGAAGCTCGGGCAAAACGGCAACCCCATAATCCTGTCCCCCCCCCCAAAAAAAAAAAAATAGAATAGAAAATCAGAAATGAAAAATGGTGATGGAATTTATTATCTGGGTTTAATAAATAATAATGAAAAAAAAATATTGTTTTTTCCATCTGTGATACTCAATAACTTCCCATAAAAGTATACATCACTCCACACCTCCTGCTCTATAACATGCTGCCTGCAGATGGAACAGAATTTTTGGGGTGACTGGTTCCTTTTAAGGACTTCTCCCCTTTGTTTTTGGATTTCTAGAACATTCCCCAACCACTATCTCTTCTGGAGCCCCATGTGGTCCTTGGTCCTTATACATGTGGATCCTTCAGCTTATGGAACTCTTGTGCACTGGTGGCCCCAAGGCACGTGTCATGGCGTTATTAGAATTTGGCTCTGGATTGAAAACCATATTAGTTTTGTTGCTGTACATAGGCCATGTGTCGGATGAACGTGCTGCCACTGGCCCATGAGATGGAAGTGGTGATCGCCCCTTCTCAATCCTCTCCTGGCTCTCGCTAAGTTCCCAGAGACTTTGTTTTGCAGGGATCCCCAAGACTTGGGCAGATTTTCTTTTCCTCTAGTCAATGGGGGTCACTTGATAAAGCAGTGGGGTAGACTTACTAACCCTGCTAATGTAGTGTAAATTTCGCCTGAACGTTCTAAAAAATGTGTCCGCTTTCTCACGGTAGCTGATCCTGGATGATAAACCTGGCACCTCTTGCCTGCCTAGTCTAAGCTTACACCCCCTATTAGGTGGCTTACTCTGTATGAGAATGAAAGCGTCCTAAAACACTTCATAAATGTCATACAAGCCATTTTTGGCACAAATGTAGACAGAATTCTGGCGCATTTCGCTTAGTAAATCTCCCCAATGTTCGCGTGAGAGTCGTCTGGACATCTCATCATACATAAACCAGCAGACTGCTTGCTCCTATTTGTGGCACGCTTACGTTCTTTTTCTAATTCTGAACAATTCCTTTTGTTTTTCCCAGGAATAGAGCCTGGTTGTCCATGGGCTTCTTCTATCTTGTAAGAGATGACTCATGGACCGTCATGGCGTAGACCCTTTTTCTAATCTTGGATAAACCCCTCTAATGAGACGTTGATTCCCTTTAAGTGTTGTGCCTCCAAACATTAGTCTTAAAGGAGTTGGCCAGGATTTTTTCATTATGGCCCTTCTGATCAGTGGGAGGCTCACTGCACAGATCAACTGGTCAGGCCCACTTCCGATGGCTGTACTATACATTGTAGGGAGCACGAAGTAGATGATCTCAATGCCTGTAGTGGATCTTGGTTCCCATTACCTTTAATAAGAGCTAAGCTGCAGTTATGGCCACCGGCCACTTTACTGGGCAAAACCATCTGCTTCCAACTCCGTGCACGGAACAGTATGGCCATTGGAATTGGCCCTATATGACATATCCTAAGGCTAAGCTAGAAATAAAAATTCTTGGACAACCCCATTAATTTTCCTATTTGGTGCCTGGAGGAAATTTCCAAGCGGAGTGAGTACCTCTTGTCTACAACTGGGCAGTGGAAAACCTGGGCTTAGTAGTACAAGACTTGGGCTCGCCACTGTGGAAAGTAAATGGCAGCTGGACAAATGTTGTTGTTGCGAGTTAATACCGAAAGCCAAAGTGTCTTTTCTTCTTCTTCTCCTCCTTCTCCCTTCTCCCTTCTCCCTTCTCCCTTCTCCCTTCTCCCTTCTCCCTTCTCCCTTCTCCCTTCTCCCTTCTCCCTTCTCCCTTCTCCCTTCTCCCTTCTCCCTTGTAATTAATCTTGATTATTGTTGTATGGCTGGATTTTCCCACAAACAAGATCCCTACAACCAATTACAGTCGGATACTGCTGCTGTGGCAGATAAAGCCGGGTTTTATTTGCTTCCAGATGTACGCTGCTAGATTTTATTAGAAGTGTGTGTTTCCAGCCGGGAGCCAGAACAGATTTGGAAATCCATGTGTTACTGTTTGATGATGTCATGAAGACGTAACTGTGACTGTGCATCATGGGTAGCTTATGTATGTCCTGTAGCACATGACCGTGTATGTATGGGTGTATGAACCCATTCATTTCTATGTCCTCATACACTTGACTGTGATATTCGCTGATCCATTTGGGGGTTGTGAGGCTGGGGGACACTCCTTTAGGACATGCCCTGTTGCAGTTTTTGTGGTCCAGTCTAATTCATTAAAGTGTATGGGTACGTGTAAAACCGAGCACGTGGATGCTGGGATGTTACGGCCCATGCACACAACCTAGTCGGCCTCCGAGTTGGGGGGCCGTATTTATCATAGAATGCCGTTGGATGACACTCACTTGCATTCACGTCTATGATTCTTCTGGACAGTGGCTGGGTCCCATAGCAAACTTTTGACATGAGGCTCCCCAACCGACCCCAGAGTATAATAATCGAAGACCAAGGGAAGGATACAAACATAAAAACATGTAACTTACCTCTCCCAGGTTCCGGTGCAGTCCCTGATGTCGACCATCTTCAATGACTTACAGGACGTCACTTGAACAAGGACTCGTGTCGCAACACATAAGGACGCAAGCCCCAACCCATGTGACATCAGGGACATCGCACAAGTAGGCCTAAAAACTTCCTGAGCCAGGAGAGGTAAGTAACAGTGTTTATGTTCCCTCACCTCCCCTGGGCCTCTGATCATTATGTTCGGGGGTCTGAAAAGACACCCCGAGTATAATAGTGTTTGTGGGGCCCGCGGCCTCACTTACCAGTCATGGCTCCTGCTCACAACCTCCGCAGAAGAAGTCATGGAGGCCATGAACAGGAGCCAGGATTGGTAAGTAAATATGGCCCGTTAGCTGCTGCGGTTACAATAACATGGAGCAGTATAGGGCATGCGCTATAATCATCTATGTTATTGGAGTAGTTCGGAAGTCCCTATAGCCGTGAGTGCATTACGGAATTACATTTTGATGCCCTGTCTCCTGACACTTCCAAACTTGCATTGTCCCTTATTCAAGACTTGTTTTTTTATTTGCTTTTGTTGACATCTTCGCCATTCGCTTCAATGGATCCAAGCCGCAGTTCCAGACACCACCCATAGAGGAGGGTGGCGCTCTCCCTGGAAGCAAGTCGCTCTATTTTTCTAATATCCGAGTGCTTGTGTTCTCAGGAAGGTAGTGAGGTAAGGCTAGGAAATGACAATTTATATCCTTTGCTTCGAGTAGTAGTTTATAAATACAAAACTTTTTTTTTTCCTTTTTTAGGAAAATCCCCAGAATAATTTATTTGCACATCTGTGCCATAGCAGGCAGCGGGGATAAGCTAAGCGGAGGTCTCTCATTGGAATGAATGTATGCAGATAGACGTAGTAAAGTCATTAATGACAAATGTCTGTTTGCTTTACTGGGGAAATGCAATTACACTGAGCGTAGAGCGAGGTCTCAGGAAATGAGCAAGGTAGTGTCGCTATAATACAGATGACGGAGATATGAATCTGAATTGCTCCTATCACTCGCAGACTTCCCTGACTATAGCTCTATGATTACTCTTGTTTAGTCTGGTATTGGGTGTCATTGGTAAGGAGAAAATTAATACGCATCCATACTCTAAGGGGTTAATGATGAGGGGGAAAAAAAATGCTAAATCAGAAAAAAGGAGGAATTTTGTACGGAGTTTGAGGTGGATTCCAAATTCTGTCCTGGATCTGTCTCCCATTATACTCAATGGGAGGTAGAGAGAAAGAATAACCCAGGACCAGGGGCGTAACTTGAAGTGGTGCAGAGGATGCAGTTGCATCGGGCCCAGGAGCCTTAGGGGGGCCCATAAGCACTGACTTCAGTATTGAGAATACCGCTTACATCTGCCCCATAAGCCAAGGAGACCCACAGATTACCCTAACCCAGGGGTGGGCAATTAATTTTCCCATGGGGCCACGTGAGAAATTGTAACGGTTCTAGAGGGCCAAGCGTGTCGTGGCAAATTTAGCTCCACCCACTTCTCTGCAGACTCCGCCCATTCTCAATCATTTTTCCATGTGTCCTATAATGTAAAATCCTATAGTCACCATAACATTATACCCTCCCACATTATAACATTTCCCTCCAAATGTCCCACAATATTAAGTCCTTCTCCTGCTGCCCCAGTATAAACCAGCAGAAACTAGAGGAGACATTAAACTGGGGGCAACTAGAGGCAGACATGTCCCCCTCCAGCTACCCCCCATGGTTTAATATCCTGCTCCAGCTGCCCCTGTTTAATGTCACCCTTCATCTCCCCCCTAGTTTAATGCCCCCCTCCATGTGCATTAAGTTTAACTGCCCCCTACATCTGCCCCTAGTCCCCCCCCCCCCCCCCCCCCTCTTGCTCACACATGCTGTCTCTTCTCTCTTTATCATCCAGCAGCCTCCATTGCTGGCAGCTTGCATCAAGCACACAGTCCCGAGTCATAGACTATCCTGGTGATAGGCTGTGATGACATCATCACAGGTCCTTGAAAAACCTTCCACTAGCTATGCGGGCTGGATAGAAGCAGTCAGAGGGCCGGAGGTGGCCTGCGAGCTGTACATTGCCCAGGTCTGCCCTAACCACACTAAAGTGGATTAAACTCCTTAGCACCCATAACCATCACTATCAAGTATTCACTGTAGTGATGAGGTAGGGGGCCCGGACAAAAGATGGCACCGGGGCCCACAAGACTTTAGTTACACCAATGCTCAAGACCGAGTCTTGCTAGATCTTGCCACGGATTGAACAGTAGATTTAACCACAAGATCAGAAGACTCTCTGACTAGTCCCATTATCTAATTGGTGAGGGAAAAGGCACGACAAGAAGCTGAAAATGAATAGTTAATCTCAATGGAATTCTAGAATTAACAATCTGGTATAATGTTTTTTTTTTTTTTTTTTTTCCCCCCCCCTATCAGTAGGTCTTTGTAGAATGGGAGGAAATCCACACATACACGGGGAGAACATACAAACTCCTTACAGATATTGTTCCTGGTGGAATTCGAACCCAGGACTCCAGCGCTGCAAGGCTACAGTGCTAACCACTAATCCACCATGTTGCCCCTAATCTTGCATAATTCGTTTTGTTAAATATTTACTCTCGTAGGAATTCAGTTGCTGTATTTGTAATGAGTTCATTGAACAGTCTTGAGATTTCCTTATTACCGTCTGGGGTCTGAAGAGCCTCCATTGTGATGAACTCCAAGTGTTCTCGAAAACTTTGGGTCAAATCCATTCATTCCTATGTCTGACCATGCTTTGGTCTACAAATGCCGCAGCCCTGACCACTGAACTAAATTTAGAGATGGGGATAAGTTGCACATTGGTGTATTTTACATGATGGGACCCCCAGTGATCATAAGAATGGAGATGCCTTGTACCCTCATCTGAATCAAAAGGCAGTCTCACAGATCCATAGCTGGGCTTTTGTGACCAAACCCTTTTGACACACCTCTGATCAACCCAAACCCAACAAATTTTCTTTTTTTTATTTTATTTTTTTTTCATTAATTTACTGGATGCACTCCTTATACCACATTACCAATTGTGAAAGCCATTAACATCAGCCAATTTACCTACCGGGCTCCAAAGGTCCTTCCTTATCTGTGAGCTTTGCATCTTGATGGATAATCCTCTGTAGCCACTCCGCCAAGAGGGAGACCCTGCCTGCACCGTGCACCCTGCCTCTAAGCCGATTTGTAGACTTGCTTTTTTTGAGAGGCCGGTCCTTCTTAACCAAATACTTATGTCAAATTCTATTTTCTGTTCTCTCCACACCATCTACCTCCAAATAAACCGTGTCTAAATACTTGAAGAAACTTAATTCCTTGGTTTCCCTGACAGGTCTGGCACTGTGGAAAGCTTTTTAAGGTGAATTATGAACTAGATGTTAAAGGGATCCAGTGATCGCCTAAAAGAGAAGGATCATGTTTGTATATATTCTATTCGCACTTATGTAGAACATCGTCAATGTAACTCCAGCCAAAATAATTTGAGGATCAAACCCTTCACGTCTGTCTTCTTTGTCTACTTGCTTCCCCCAATTACAATGACCAGCAATAGGGTTTAGAACTTGAGACTTTCAGGATCCATATCTCTCTATCCGCTACAGCTTGGAACGTGAGACTATCATAATTTTATAGATGACCATCTTGGCTATCTCATATATAAGCATGACTTGCAACTACTTAGCATATGATTCTTGATGCAGATTCTTGTCATGTAACTACATTGTTACTGTTTTGCTCCTTCTTGTATACTACACGTTACAACCTGTTTTCACATTCCCTATAGCTCAGGGAGTTTAGGTTAATTCCCAAACGAAAGGCTCATTGGGTCATATTGAGGATTAGATTTCCCAAGAAAAGAGAAACGGCATCACCCAGCTCATTGATAACAGTCTCTTGGCCAAGAAAATTGGCAAACTGAATCATGTGAGCGCCATGACAGATGGAGGATTATGGAATGACGTTCATCCATCCATTCAAAAACCAAGAGATGGACGTCCAGGCAAAATATCAAAATATTGGCTCATCTCAAGGTCTATCCGCTCGGACCTCAACCCAATTGAACATTTTATGAGTAGAGTTCAAGAAAAAGCCAAGTGAGTTGACCAGTATGCACCAGCATTGGGAATGTGTAGAAGAGACCTGGGATCAGATCTCGGTTGAGACATGCATGAATCTGATCGCGAGCATGCCCAGAAGGATTCGCATGGTGTTGAAAGCCAAAGGCGAATTTACAAACTACTAATAAAAATTAAAATTTAGACTTTTAGGAGCAAAACAGTAACCATGTAGTTACATGACAAGAATCTGTATAACTACAACTGAGATGGCCAAGACAGTTGTCTATAGAATGATGGTAGTCTCATGTTCGAAGCTTTGAAACTTCACAACACGTCAAAACTTTGTTACCGTTTTGCTCATCTGTGTATTTTGGCTCATAACTAGGTAGACATGTGGACCCCCCCCCCCCCCTTTTATTTTCTGTTTGGTACCTTGTGGTCTCCCTCCACGTCTCGTTGCCCATTCTTCCCCTTTTTTAATGGCCTTTAATCCAGATGTCTCTTATCTTGATCTGTGGATAATGATTTCATGTATTTATTTTACCTGGCTCCTTGTATGAGTTTGTATACGTTGAGGATATGTAAATATCTATAAAACCAGAAGTTATCTCTGTCCATCAAGGCGGCTGTTTCAGGCAATTAATTGTTCCCAGAAAGGCCGAGCTCAGCAAGTCCAGGAATGAGAGCTCTTAAAGAGAAACTTTATATGTCTTCTCAGAAGGCTGACTCTTGTGTCGTGCTATGGGCTTCAGGTGGGGGTGTAGTAAGATATGGATGTCTGTGATACCCCTGTAGGCTCAGTCTGGCCCATGATGTAGCAGGTGAATGCCCTCTAACCTAGTGGGCACCTAGCCCACCAACCATCTGCTCAGTTCTTACCGCCAACATCTGGCACCTGTGGAGAGCCAGAAGAGATCAGTAGAATATGTGAATCTTGATCTAATGTGCAAGACAGTCTTAGGCTAAAGGCTCACGTTGCGGAAATGTAGCTTTTTTTTTTTTTTTTTTTTTTTTTTTTTTTTTTTTTTTTGTTGTTTCTTAAGCCAACACCAGGAGTGGATTGAGCAGAATGGAGATGTATTAAAGCCTCCTATATATTTCCCATTCCTTTTGTAGTCATTCTTGTCTTTGGCTCCAAAAGCTGCAGCAAAATCTACAACAACAAAAAAGTGCTTCTGCAATGTGGGGCCTCAGGTTTTCCTGGAGTTGAAGGGGTTGTCCAAGGTTTTGTTTATTTTATTGTTTTAAATTCTATTTTATGGCCAGTCCTTAGGATAGGCAATGTAGATGGGTAGATTCATGGGGTCCAACAGCTGGTCCCCTGATGGATCAGCAATTCGGTGATGTATTTGGTCTGTGTACTATACAGTACACAGATCTAGAAGCCGTTCGCTCTGTGCCCTTTATAGTGGCCAGGTACTTGTACTGGCCAGCTCCCATTCTGCATGGACTAGTGTCATGGGAGGTAAAATGAATTGAAATTGCATACATATATTTTACTCTCTAGTAGGGTTTGAGCCAATCTTGAGATTTCAGGATCGACTTTAATATACGATTTACGATTGTTTTCCAGCCGATAGTGAAATATGCTCGATCGCGAATCGGGATCCGATCTTTCCCAATCGCTCAACGCTAATTGTATACGATATATACAGGGGGGTTGAGCTGATCTTGAGATTTGAAAATCTGATTTTCGATCATTTTCCAGCCGATCCCGATCGTGAAATTTGCTCGATCGGGATCTGATCTTTCCCGATCGCTCAACCCTACTCTCTAGTCCTCTACTGTTCTGTCTTCTGCCTCTAAAGCTGTAACAGCGTTGATGAGACCTTAAGAACCCCAATGATAAGGAAAGGAAGGCCGTATAAGGTAAGTGGGCGCCCCTAAGCTTCAAGTAGTGTCTCTGGTAAGGGTCCCTTCACATGGAGTTTACGCTCCGTGTATTCTGTCCATTTTACACGTGTAAAAATACACGTGTAGAATGTAGTTAGCCATTGAATTCAATGGCTTTTTCGTATAACGCGCGTCTTTTTACGTAGACAGAATACAAGGAGCGTAAACTCTCTGTGAAGGGGCCCTAAAATTGATCAATTTCCAGAATGGACCTTTATCTCTACTTTATAGATTCCAGACCTGGGGTATACAGGATCTCCATCCAACCTGGTATATACTTCCCTCCACATGTCCGCGAAGTCTAATCTGGTTTGTCTTCACATTTTTCTCTTAAGATGAACACTCGGCAGTGTAATTTGATGTTCGGTTAGTGAAATGCATTAGTTTCTGCTTCTTAAACCTATCTGCAAGGCTTAAGGACTGAAGGAAGGAAAATATTTGAGGAGATCAGCCGTAGGCCGTGGAATAGAAGCGTCGTCACCTGAAAAGGATTAATGCACACTGAAGCTTGACCTGAGCGCCGCTCGCAGTATACGGCTTGTCTTGTGTCCAGATCAGTTGCTGGTCCCCTTTCCACAGGCGGCTGATCTTGTGTGGCTTAAGAGTCTCAAATGTTGCCCCCGAGTTGGTGAACAGTTCTGTAAAATCTTTTGGCCATATTCCGATCTCCTCTTGAGGATACTTGGTTGGCCGACCTTAAGTCAAAGGTTAACCTATGCTCCTATAGAAGGGATTTGGATCGTCACCAGTTTCTGTCTTCTCTATATCTGTTATTAGAATTGCTTTCTTGATAGGAGGACATGATTCAATAATCGAGCCCAATGTAACAAATTGCGCAAATTTATTGGGTCTGGTTTATGCCCTTTTTGGAGAAAACTGACCCCTTAATTAGTCACAAATGCCAGGCCATGATGCTGTGGGAGGGCCCAGCGCCGGCCGCAAGGAAAGGGCCGTGCAGATGGTTCGCGCAAGAGTGAGAGGACAGCGGACGAAGTCGCGGGTTATAGCTAGTATTTGCATATTTTTCCCAGGGATCATTGCCTGCAAGCCTCCCTGGAGACTTCCTATAGTGCCTGCATCTTCAATGAGTGTGATCACAAGGTGGACTCTACAGTAAGTTGGGCAAGAAGATAAAGATGAAATGACGTTATGGGTAGAGATGAGGGAATGAGTCTGTCACCAAATCAAAACTTAGCCCATTAAATATAGACTAGGGTCCCCTAAATCAAACAGAATTCCCTTTGTGACCTGGGGCTTCTGTTGTTGAAATATTTAGTTTTTATTAATCTGCTAATTAACTCTTTTGGAGCAGTGAGGGCATTTGTCATTCCTTCAAAGAGGTAAACTGCAATACCTTTGGATCCAAAAAGCTCATTTGCATACTGTCAAAAAAGTGATCTCTCAGCAACTGATTCAGGGGTCTACCTCCTAGTGGTGAGCAGATCTGAGATCTGGTTCCATGATGCTTCTGATCATTGGCATTATGAGGCTTGCGGTATTGAGACTTCTTGAGGCTGTCACTAGGAGGTGTTTAGAAGGTGTGACCTGGAATATTCAGGATTTGCACTTGGCCTTGAAAACACCCAAATCATTGAGTACCTCACATGTATTCATGCATTTTTACTGCCCAAAATTGGCAGCTGGAGGGTCAGTGAAACCCTTAAATGCACTAAGATAGATTCACAGACTGGGATTTTAATTTAGTTATATATATATATATACTGTGTGTGTGTGTGTATAATATATATAGTATATAGTTTGTTTGTTTTTTTTTAAGATCAAAACTCTGTGACCAGATGTTAGTCTGGGTGTAGAATTATTGAAAAGTCAACATATACAGCAGTTTTTTTTTCTTGTAGTACTTTTTATGATTTTTTTTTTTTTTTTTTGGGGGGGGGGGGTTGTGGTCAGTGACTAAAAACTATGTACCGTGGTAGAAATCTATGCTAGTGAGGATCTGGCATAGATTTTATGTAGGACTCTCTAAAACTGGTGTCCTTTCTAATAAACTAGCTGGAGGACCCGGCTTCACATGGGTATATTTTAATTTAAATTATTTTTTTTTTTGCTTGTGTAGTGGCCCCATAAGAATTGGCACTGGTCTATTTTGTATGTAGTTTGTGTGTAGCTTAATTACATTTCGATTCTAAGAATGCTGATATCCAGTATAAGTACAGTCTATTTATGGCTGTATTGTTATGGAAACCTGGTAAATTAAATATGAAGTTATATTGGCTGATCCACATCATACGACTGAATATTTAAGGAGCTGTTGACTAATACAGGTCCTAAATGGCTTGATAGCTATGGAAACCTTGTGTAAATTTGTGTGTAGGTAAAGACTGAAGAAATTGTGAGTTTCCATTGGTCCATTAGTATCATGTGTATCTTGGTTTGAATTATCAGTGAAAAACCTGCGATTAGTTAAGGTAACCTGGAGTAAAGCAGTGTGTATGTGACCATGTGTAATAGTATCATCCACAGCTCCCTGCACCTTTAAAGCTGACCTACAGCAGTAAAGACAATTGGCTGGGTTGTTATGGAAACCTGGAGTAAAGCTTTGTGCATGTGGAAACTAAGCGCCTACAAGCTTCTATTGGCTGATGAGGGACATGTGACCATGTGTATGGCAGTTGGACTATGAGTGAAAGACTTTCAGGCTTCTATTGGCTAATGCAGGTCGTTTTTTTTTTTTTTTTTTTTGGGGGGGGGGGGGATACTGAATCTCGGGAATGGTACATCCTAGAGAGCTAAGACCTGGTCTAAAACCTTCCTGGACACCTGATGTACCTGTGTGCCAAATTCTGTGGAGATCGAGCCAGTCGCTTGCTTGTGCATAAAGAACAGACAGACACACAAACTCATGTTTGAGGAAAACGGCCTTGCACTAAATCTGCCCCACCCTTCCCTCCACTAAACTGATATATTGGTTCCACCAAACCATAATGGGACTACACTTCTTTGCTAGTTAAGTTTATGGATTTTTTTTTTTTTTTTTTCCATATTATAAACCTCTATTTGACGTTTTCAACAATGTAATAAAATTGACTAAATATTTGTTGCCCCAGTATAGTCCTCTGTGTGACCTTATGATTTTATCGTAACGTCCCACTTTGTGTCAAGCTGTAGGGATTCACATCTTTGTAGAATATGGCCGTCTTCTGATTGATTAACAGCCCATCAGGTGCAGGAGAAGCTGGAGATTGAGTCTTCTTTGTAACAAAAAGTAGAGTTCATTGCTGTCTGAATCGTGTCAAAATCCATATGTTGCAGGCATGAGGTATGACTTGTGATGTGTATGACGCATGATGTGAATTACATTAGTACATGGCATTTGACAGCTGCGAGGAACACGTATAACAGATTTGTTGTCCTCTAGTGTTTGATAAATGTCTCCCCTTGATTCTTAGACAGGAGACATTTTACTTTGAAATACTGCAGTTGTTTTATAGTCTTCTTGTATGCGCCTTTCGCTGTGCCTTGGGATGGTTATAGGGTTTTGATGGGTCTGCGAATCCCGCTACAAGGTTTAACATCCAAATGTAAAACAGATGCTGAGGGGAATATTGTATTGTGTGGATATTTACATATGTGTCTCCAGATCTTTGGGGGGGGGGTAGGTTCAATTGTTACTGTTTATAACAATGGTATCAAAATGGGAAAGGGATTGGAGATGATTAATGAATCTGAAGACCCCTTGATGAGTGTATGGATAATACAGATGTACTATAATCGGTTATTTGAGGGAGGGTTTTTTTTTTTTGTTTTTTTTTTTGGATTAAAGGGGTTATCCAAACACTTAAAATTGATGATCTATCTGGCCAATATTAGATTGATAGAGATCCGACTCTTGGCACCCCCATTACTCGGCTTTTAGAAGGGCCCATGGTTTACACTGGTCCAGACTTTAGTATATACTGAAGAACCCCATACATTCAGTAGTAGAGTTACAGGAGGGTACAGCCAAAATGACATATTGACTATTCCAAACTTATATAGCATTATATTAGGTTTTAAAACATAATGGTGTGTGTGTGTCAAATCCTGGTCCTTCAAGTCCAATCTATAAACCTTCAGTGATCCAGAGGAAGACAAAAATCCACATGAGGCTGAAGGGAATTTATTTCATTATTTCGGATCTAGGAAGAGGGATAATTAGAAATTTTATTTATTTAAAAAAAATAAATAAATTAGATTCTCCTACCCCTAGGTGGTCTCAACACCAGTATACCAGCTGTACTTCCCTGAAACTACCACTATGCAGTTGAGGAGGTTGTTACGCTACTCCGATACCAGTAGTGTTGCATGCTCTTCCCTTCCACTAGCAGCTTCTGGCACGAGGAGGGGGCTAGGAGAGCTGATCTTGGTTGCATCTGGGTGTCCAACCCTAACAGATAACGTACTGAGGCTGTGGATGTGAACAATAACGAGCAGTCTGCCCCCATCCGTGGTTGGTAATGTTGCGCCACGAATAACTATAACATTGAAAAGAAATACCCAAAAAAAAGTCCAGGTGACCAAAATTTCAGAAACCCTGGACCTCAAATGTAAGTAAGCAGATAAAACACAAGAAAAATCTGGTCATCGAAGAATAATATCCCATCTGTAACCGCACAAGTACTGTGAGAAGGTGATAGGCAGAGTGCTGGAGTCCTGGTGTATCAGCTCCAGGTTTCTGACGTGTGTGTGGTCCAGGGAAGATCTGGAGTAGGCCTCAGCCCAGGTGTAGATCCTTGGCTCATTACTGGGCCAGAAAAGGCTGCAACTCTTGTATTGCGGGGGAAAGTTCCATGAGGCGAGAAGAGGTGTATGGTTCTGTCCTGTAACTCTGAGTCCGGTGAGACAATATTGTGCCAGTTTTGTTCATGTGGTTGGAAGTAAACCACACGTATAGTTAGGATATCCGTTCTGTTTAGCTAGTGACTCAGACGAGTAGGTATTTATTTTGTTTTAGCCTGAAGTTAAGGCTGTGTTTTGTCTATTTTGTGCCTGAAGTCAAAGTTTATTTTATTTATTTTAAACCAGTTTGCTGCACACTTTGTGTCCCTGTCTTGACTTTGGGTCCGCATCACTGCTTCTACCGAGGCTAACTTCCCCACAGTACATAGACTTTTCTTACATTGTAACCTGTGAGACTTGCAGGATTCTCATTTTTTTTTTTTTGCGTGCAACAGTTTGCAGACATGCCTGCGCTTGCTATGAGCAGAATCGCCTGTTCCCTGCCATTCACTATGTGAAGAGAGAAAAGGACTGCTGCCTATACTCACTGAGATAAGCAAGACGGAATGGAATGTATCTAGGGACAGAATTCCTTAGTAACAAGAGTGAATAGTAAATTAGCTAGAAGGGAGAAACCTTAGTGGCAGGAACTTTTGAGGGTTTTTTGTATTTATTTATTTTATTTTTTTAAATATGTGAAATTTTGGTTCAGAATCACCTGCTCCATGAAACAAGACTAAGTTCACTGAAATATTAGTGGCCATTTAAGAGACATTCCCACAATTAGGAAATTTTGTGTGTGTGTGTATATAACATATTTTTATATATACAATTTTTTTTTTTTTTTTTTTATAAAGCTGGAAGTATTTTAATTCCACCCCCCCTACCACCACCCATTGCTTTAGCTTGAATTGCTTCCAGTTACAAAAAGCCCTGCCTGTATTATATACATTTTAACATTTTATCTTAATTTCCATTATAGAAAGAAATGTATAACAGCAGTTTAATAGCTGACAGATGTTTGGGCTTCACTTTGGGCAAACTTTCCAATAACGTAAAATTCAGGTTTTTGGAATTCTATTAAAAATAAAGTTCCATAACATTTCACAAATCATTTCACTTTATTCAAAGGAGGAAATCTAAGCCATGTAGCTAATGGTTCGCATTCAATTCGGCATTAGCATAGTTTTCTGATGATGAAAATCGCTGTGTAGAATTGAAACCTTTCAGTCTCGTGTATGAATTTTCTTTAGGGCACTGGGGTCAAATCAGCACAAGTGCCTTTAATGATTTCCCCCCTTCCCGAGTAAATAAAAGTTTGGCATTTTCTAGTACCGTTCCATTTTTAGCAATTATCCTGCATATAGAATAGTAAGTTTAGAGGATAATACCATTATCGCTTATGTTAGGATTCTATTTGTACTTTGTAATTCTGATATAGTTGTCAAATCTTTAAAGGGGTCCAACCTGTAAAAACGATCTTGATCAGTGTTTACCTCTTCCTTGGCCCCATAGTGGTTCCCCATCCTCTGTCCATCACCGGTTTTGGTGCTCCAGTAATTGTTGGTGGCACTACACAGCCAATCTCTGTCCTCGGTGGTCATGTGGACTGTTGAGGTTTGTCGTTGCTGCAGCGTTTCCAGTGTCGCGACAATGAGTTGCCTAACTAACCCCTCAAGACTTATGAATTGCAATCCACACAATTGTTGCAGTCAGTAGGAGTTGGAATAGCATAATAGACTCTGGCTCCGGAACCGCAAGGCAATGAACTGGTGATAACTTGTATCTAGGGTTGAGCCGATCTTGAGATCTCGGGATCAATTTTTAAAATCCGATTTCCGATCATTTTCCAGCCGATCCCGATCATGAAATTTGCTCGATCGCCAATCGGAATCCGAATCTTTTCCGATCCCAATTGCTCAACTCTACTTGTATCATTACTTCTCTTCACTCACCTGATTTTTATGATCCTGAAAAACCCACTCTACCTTTTTAGGGCATCCAAAAGGGGTTGAACTCTACAACAAGTGTTTACGTTGTCTGCAGTGCCACTACAGGAGAAATAGAGAATTACACAGTTCCTATTGACATAAATGGACTGACTATACAATGCATTCATGTGCTGGGTCCTCCACAGAGTTAGAGATCCTTTCTGTAGCCAGTCTTTGCTTTAGATAATGGATAAGAGTCCGGTTTAGAGTATATTAGTCAGTAGGTCTACTGCTGCGGGACATCTATCATTCCTGTAGACCAGGCCTTCTAAGGCCTCATTCATAAAGTTTTGACTGGTTGAACATGGCAGTGAGTGTTTTTAACAAACTGTTTAACAATGGCGGATCCTTTGGTATTCTGGTGGGCCCGTCCGACACTGCCTGGCTAGTATGCTCCAGCGTGCTGCGTTTTCTTACATTTTTATATGGAGCTGTGATGATCAAGAAAAAAAAAAATCCTGTCTTTCTATGAAGTTGGAGCAGACGGAGGGACAACACAGGTTTGTAATAAGTTTAGCTGCATGTATTCCAGCTCCATCACCAGAGGATTTACTATTACGGTAATGTTTTTTTTGTGGTAAAGACTGAAAACTACTCTTGGCTATCACTGGTTCAGCACTACTGGTCTGGCCTGCTCAAAACCTTCATGGAACCGGGCCATTTTTCTTCTCCAACATTAAATGGCTTTTCCTAGAGTCCATCTGAATTGCATTAACTGATATATAAATTTTCCCCCCTCTTTTTCTATAGTATACATGTTACCATATTATACAATACATTGGAAGAAGTGGCTTTTTCATTGTGCAAATAACTAGAGATGGGCAAACCTCTCAAGATTTGTTTTGTTTTTGGGTTCAGGTCCCTGATTCGTTTAGTACAAAACACACCTTTAATTGGCTTAAAACATAGGTTCCTAGAAGCCCTAACAGTGTTCTACACTATGTTATATAGATAGGTTCCTAGGCGCCCTGACAGTATTCTACACTATGTGTTATAGATAGGGCTTCTGGGAACCTATCTATATTATAGTATAGAATACGAAGAGTGTTCCAGGAACCCATCTTTCCAATTTCTAGCTCTCTAAGGCAAACCCAGTTGAGGTTGTGTAAGTGACCTTATTATATTCTGGGGTCTCTTCAGACTTTCTATATCTCAATCATTACTTTGCAAATAATTAAATCTGCACCATTTCAGGGTATCATTTAGATATTATTATTATTATTATTATTATTATTATTATTATTATTATTATTATTATTATTATTATTATTATTATTATTATTATTATTATTATTATTATTATTATTATTATTATTATTATTATTATTATTATTATTATTATTATTATTATTATTATTATTATTATTATTATTATTATTATTATTATTATTATTATTATTATTATTATTATTATTATTATTATTATTATTATTATTATTATTATTATTATTATTATTATTATTATTATTATTATTATTATTATTATTATTATTATTATTATTATTATTATTATTATTATTATTATTATTATTATTATTATTATTATTATTATTATTATTATTATTGCCCATGGTTGCCATTCATGCTTGGGTATTTTGGTGTATTTGAAGTTTTGATTTTATTTTATTTTTTTTCCCCTGGGCATTCCATATTGTTGAGCATCCTTTGGCTAAGATCACACACGGGGGCAGTATGGTGGATTTTGGCACTGAGAGTGACGTGGGGAGTCTTGTCACTCTTGGGTCAAAACCTGTCAGCCACGACTGTCGTGGCTTCCGACATTCCCGGCTTCCCCCTCCGGAGCAGGCTCAAATGAATGGGCCAACGCTAGAGGTTGAGCTGCGGAAGCCGCCTGACGAAAGGGCAGCCCGCTTCTTGTAGTCTGACGGTCTACATAGACAACTATTGTGAAGGGGTGGATTATGACGTGGATTGCGCGCCATAATCTGCCCCCTTAGTGCCCGTGTGAACGAGCCCTAAGGATAGGTTATCATTAAGTGATCGATGGGGCCTTGACAACTGGGACTCCAACAAATCATGTACAGTACAAGTAGGCCATATTTCAACCCTAGCATCAACCAGAAAATGAGACCTTTCAGACAAGGGATTGTGTAGAGGTCCATGGTGTACCTGTGGAAACCGTCACCTCAATTCACGTACTGCACTTGGAGGAGGCTTCAGCTGCTCCCAGAACCGGGCAAAGGTCTACCTAATGTCAGTGCACCTTGATGATCTATTCTATCTATCTTTTTTGGTATTCCTTATTTTTATTTTTTATTTTTTTGACATGCAAAGGTCCCAAAAAGAGCAGGGTCCGTTTTATTTTTCATTATTTACCTGAGCTCTTAAGGATTTTTTTTTTTCTTATTTTCTACATCAAAGCCGCGCTATAAACCCTCTGCAGTTATTGAACCTTAAGGCTGTCGTTCAGATCTAAACTCTCCAATTACTCACATTCTTGTTTAACATTTTATTACTGTGCGAGCCATCATGAGAAATTGTCACACTTCCAAAGTGCGCAGTACTAAAAAAAAGTCAGAAAACAAAGGTTAAACATGTCATTTACAGAAATTTTTTTTTTTTTTTTTTTTTACTTCAAAAACAACAAAAAAATAGTCCCAGAATCCAGGTAATGACCGCTCTCAGCGCTATTCCCACACGCTTAAGTGATCTTCCTTATTGCTGTCTGCTTTGCTAGACTATTGTACTCACAGGCATTCATTTGCTATGATTTATTATTTTTCGACTCTGAACATTAGAAACTGCCAAAGTTCAAAGCATATCTGACTGTCTAATTGTATATTACATTGGTAAGTAGGCCTTCACATGTCTGTATTGCTGTGACCTGGTGTGTTCAGCTTTTGGTGGGACCGGGGTACCCGTAAGTTATAGCTCAAATGCCTATTGGGTTTATGATCTCCCAGCTCGGTGGCGCTAGATGACACTTGCTATATAAGAAAAATTGGACCATACATGGGATTTCTAGGTGTACAATTTTTTTTTTATATATATATATATATATATATATATATATATATATATATATATATATATATATATATAATTTTAATTTATTTTTTAACCCCCTACAATTTGCGTACAAAGAACAAATAAAATGTATTCTACTTTACTAGAAATCTTTACATCAAAATTCATTTACCTGCTGCGACAGATAAACTAATACTATCTAACTGTTAAACGGTGGAAAGTTGGACTAGAGATGAGCGAACAGTAAAATGTTCGAGGTTCGATATTCGTTTCGAGTAGCCCCTCAATATTCGACTACTCGAATCAAATATCGAACCCTATTATAGCTTATGGGGGGAAAATGCTCGTTTCAGGGGTAGGCAACGTTCAAGCAAATTATACTTACCAAGTGAGGGTCGGGCTGGATCCTCCGAGAAGTCTTCTCTGTGCAGCGTCCCCGCGGCATCTTCCGGCTCTGAATTAATTCTGCCAGGCATCTGGCCTGGGCAGAGCCGACTGCGCATGCCTGCACTACAAGCGACTTTTCCATTCGAATAGCGAGTGGTACTTGATTGAGTACAAGTATTTCGAACACTGTAGTATTCGATCGAATACCTACTCGCTCATCTCTAGTCTAGAGACCTTTAAACTAAACTGCACCTGATTTATCAAAGTATCTGATTTCTAGGTCTTCTAGTCTAACTTTACACCACTTATTAGTTTGCTTAGTTTCCCTCTAAATTTTGCAGCATTGTCCAGAATTTTGGCACTTTGTTTTGTATACCAACAGTTGTGGGGGGGGGGGGGGGAGTTGTTTGTCTTTTTTTGTTTTGTTTTTTTTCCCACGCTCCCTGCATATGTCGGACAAGGGCACCACTGGATGTAAACTCCACGATTTGCCACCGTGGGAAAAATTGCAGCGTTTTACAGTCAGGGCAAAGTGGACGGGATTGGAACGAATGCCATTGCCCACTTTGCGGTAAAAACCACGGTGTGGACATGCCGCAATCTCCAAAAACACTTTCGATTTCTGAGGAAATTGTAGGATTTTATGTGCGTCTTATAGTCCGGAAAATACCGTAAATGATCCTGCAGTGTGTCTGTGTTTCTTTCTTTTTAGTTGCTATGATTCCTAGGATTTCTCTATCTGCCATGAGCTTGTATGTGTTTCTCTCTTGTTATATACTACTGTACCATCTATGAAACTGTATCACTGAAATTTCCTCATTGTGGGACTATTAAAGGATTATCTTTAAAGAGGTCGCCGTGAAGTGGCTAGTGGGCTTATGCACCTTGATCAATATGCATACTAAGAACCTCATGTTTGGTATTGTTAAATTTGCTGAGAAGCGCTAGATCAATGTATAAGGTCGGGACGTGCGGGCCATGTTTTTCTCTTTTTTTACATGTGTGACAGGAACGGTCTGCTCATCAGTAGTTAGTGTCAGTGTCCTACAAGAAGTTCGGGATCTGTGCATTAGCGCCTGTGTAGTTTATCAGATCTGAATGAGATTCTCATAACCTTACTGAAGAGAGTGATTGTTTCAGAAATCACTAAATAAGGTAATATTGGCTATGAAGAAAAAAAAAAAAAATTGTGAAAAAAAAAAATAAAAAATTATTGGAATCCTTACTCCTTTCCATGTACTTTGTGGTCCTCCACGCTTGCACAGGACTAAGTTGTGACCCCCATTTATTACTATAAAATGACTAATAGGGTATTTTTTTTTTACGAGGGGTTACCCAACCCTCCTTTCAGGCAGCCACCTCTCCTCCTCAGAATTTGGCGCTGTGTTTTTATAGCTGCGCTTTCTCAAGTTCGTCTTTCTAAATATTGAGACTGCATTTTTGTTCCGTAAAGTGAATATTACAAATGAACGTAGATCAAACGCAACAGGGAAAGGAAATTATTTTCCTAAGTGAAACTTCTATATAAAATGTTATATCTAAATTACTTTTTGCAATTTTAAACATTTATTTGCTGTAAATTCATTTCATATGTGTCTGGTGTGTGAAGTGTTTCTGCGCAGAGATTGAAGAGGAAGGTTGACTCTTTTGATTTGGTTTTACAGGATTTCCTTACTAGAGGTTTGGGTTGTGTTTTTGCTGTTGTGGTGTTACCAGTTACCCTTGTTCTGGGTAGGGGTAAGACCTCCACTAGGACTCTGTGCTCACAGCTTAATTCTTTTTACCTACAACATGGACTTTACCTGGCCCATCCATTGCCTTAAAAAATTACAGGCGACATTAAACCAAGTTTGTTTGTTTTTTTAAAAGAGAATTTTAAATCCCATCAATATTTGATGTGACCGTTGCCCTTTGGAGGAGGAGTCCTGGAAGTGATGATCCGGCCCCCACAGAGCCCTGATATCATCGTCCAGTCTGTCTGGGATGACTTAGAGAAAGAAGGAGTAAGCCTACATCCACAGAAGATCTGTGCTTAGTTCTGTAAGATACACTGGAAGGGTCATATGCCGACCCATGGCCTGGGTCAGGAGAAAAGGAACCCAAGTTCTCCAAGATGGCGAGAACAACCTCCCTGCCGAGTTCTGCCAAAAACTGTCCAAGTACAGAGAAGAACTGATGGAAGGCAAAGGGCGAAGGTCACACCGAATATTGATGGGATTTAGATTTCTCTTTACTTCATTCACTTTATTTTGCTAATTGCCAAAAATCTATTAACCCTTCTATTTCTGAAAGTATTCTTACTTAGCAGCATTTTTCCCATAACTGCCTATTGAGGTAAGTGGAGGTGTAGCCACTGGGATCCCTACTAAACACAATAATGAAGCTGCATCTCTCCTGAGACTGCCATGGACCCTAGATTGTTATCATAGTAGTTTGCCATGATGTTGGTTTGTAGTTTACTAGGTGGATATACGGTATGTGAGTCCATTGGAATGTATAGAAGTACTGTGGAGCCCTGACTGATCCATTGGGACATTTAGACAGATCATTTATACACTGTCTACCAATAAGTATTTGGACCCCTGTGGTAGAATTGAAACACAACATTTCTTCCTATCCAATAGTTGGTAGACCCCAGCAGATACTTCCTTATGGATGGGATTGAGTGACACAATACTCCCGGATGCCTGGTGACACTCCTGGTGTATGTGAGCCATCGGTTGGGTGCGGTTTCTCTGGCCAGGACTCATCGGTCTCTGTCTCCCAGTTTCGGGGGTCTGCCGACTCGGGGCACATTCTGACAATCACCGTTCACCTTCCACTTTGTAATCACATAGGCCACTGTCAATTTTTGGCTAATTCAGTTCGCTTGCTATGACCCTTAAGGATCGACCATTTCTGTGGTACCCCACAATTACCCCTTTCTCGAAACTCTACAACTCTGCACTTTGTAGCATCTTGCATGCGACTAATGCCAATACTGTATCCTATACAACAGCGGAAGGCGTGACGTACATCACGACCACCGATATCTTAATTTGCATGGGTGTCCAAATACTTATTGGTAGACAGTGTAGAATAAATCTTGAAAATGGGGTGACAGTTCTTAAAATTTCCTGGATACTTTTTAACCCTAGTTTCAAAGGTGTGGGACAGAAAAAAAGCTTCCTACCTAAATTCCTGGTGATCTCCTAGATTAGGATGGCAAGACTCCCAGGTTAAGGGGCAATTTGAAGTTCTGTATAAAGTTTCCTCCTGCAGAGAGCTTTGCATGTCGGGATCCTCTGTTACTGCAGCTGTCACTAAAGTGTTAAATCTTACACATAAAGGGAAGGCATCCTTGCATCTGTTAATGTGCAGTCACATGCTCTCCTGACATTGATCTGGATTAATTCTGTCTCTTGGCCAGCAGCGGTCTAGTCTTCTGGTGCAGTAAGAACACTATCTGGGAATGAGATGGGTCATGCTGAAGGCTTTACGTAAAAGTTTTAGGACTCTCCCTGATCACTTCTTTGAGTCTGCTGAATTGCAATAAACCTTGGGCCTTGGATAAACCTTTTATAGAATGGGTTTACGTATGGAGTCCTATAGAGGTGAGGGGATCTTGAATTTTTGTGTATATTTCCTATCAATAACAACCTGCTATGAGGACGCGCTAAGAAACAATTGCCCTCTGAGCCATGTTGTGGTGGTCCCAAGGAATGAGCCTGTCTTGAGTATGAGCAAGTGTCACACCCTGCACAACGTCTGAGTTGCAGGGAGTCATGTTATCAACTTTGAGGTTCCCTCTCCCCTGCCAAAAACTGTGCCATTAATAATACTCGTATGTTCTGATGGGGCAAGAAGACCTTTGAGTTCCCTGACGTTGCGATTTCTCTGCACCTTTTAGGTTCTCATGGAGAAATTTTGAGCTTTTTTGAAACGGATACGACTTTGAAATCTGCCCAAAATACCAAACTGAATTAGCCTCTGATTCAATGGGGCAAAAAAGAGGCAAAGTGGTGTGCAAACATCTAGGATTTCCATCATGAGTTCTATTGGACTGGTGTGGGGAGAAAATTTTCAGGCAGAAGACCACCTCTCCAAATGCGTTAGTGTGAACACCTGCCCTTATAGGAATATTAGTGATGGTCAAACCTTTCAGGACTTGTTTTGTTTCCGGTACCAGCGGCCTGGGTCCAAGATTTGTTTTGGGTTCAACATAAATCACACCATATTGGCTTAAAACACCGGTTCCCAGGACCCCTGATTGTGTTTTACACTAATTCATACTCTCCTTCCTTGAGTTCTGTTAGGCTTAGTTCACACAGAGTTTTTCGGTCAGGGTTTTGAGGCCGTAAACGCCTCAAAACCCTGACCAAAAAGACGGCTCGCATTGAAAACAATAGGAGCTGCGCAGGATTTTTTTCCGGGAGCTGATTCTTCCGGCTCCCGGAAAAAATAAGTGAGGTGTTCATTCTTCAGGCCGAGTCGCCTCGCGATTCGGCCTGAAGACACACCCTCTTCTGGACTAGGCCCATTCATTGAGCCTGATCCGGAGGACGGTGCGCGGCTGGAAGCCGGTGCCGTGCACCGGCTTTCAGTTCCGCAACACATTTTATGGATCGGAACCTGAGGCAACCTCCGCCTCAGGTTCCGATCCAAAAAACTCTGTGTGCACTTAGCCTTACTTTTCCCAGTTTTCCTTGCAGCGTCCGACACTCTCTCTTGCCTTGGTGTCTTGAGTGCTCCTGTGATGTCATGTACTCATGGTCACAGCTGGGGCCTGTAATTGGGCTTCAAAGGTAATATTGGCGTGCCAAGCCTCATGACTCTTGGCATGACCAGTGGTGGCCCAATAGCAGGTCTCTGCCATGAGGCACATGACCTCACAGAGTCACGCCATGAGGAGGCTCAAAAGAGGGACTCGAAGGTTAGTATGAATATTTGTTTTTTTATTTTATTTTTTTATACCTCCCCTGGGCTTCTACATTTTATACTTTGGGTCTGAAGAGGTCAAAACTGAACAAATTTGGAATATTTAGCTCATTACAAACAATTTGCCTGTGGTAGCCACCCCGCACCACCTAAAACATGTGCGGTGACCACAAAAAACTTGTATTCCGGTGGGAGTGGCTATAACTTGAGTGCATGGAAAAACTAATTTGCATGTGGCTTTAAAATTGATCTCTGTAGATTTTGCTTCACCCTATTGGCCATGTTCATTATGTCAATAACCACCCTGCAATGGCCAGTAAGGGGTTTAGAAGACCTTTCGGTGGTGGTAGACTCTTTTAAAAAAAAAAAAAAAAAAAAAAAAAAAAAAAAAAAAAAAATTTGGATATGAAACCATTTTTAACCCTACTGACCTACCATTGCCCTTTATTATGTTGCAGACCTGAAAAGTGGGATTGAAGTTGCTTGTGATAACATGGCCCTCGCTGGAGAGGCGGCTCACAGGCAGATGGCTGGCATCTTGTGTCTTCTCCACCTTTGATTCCTACTGTGTTCTGAGCCACTTTGATATACAGTACCATTGTCAG
The DNA here is from genome assembly GCF_031893055.1 of Leptodactylus fuscus. Classification (NCBI taxonomy): domain Eukaryota; kingdom Metazoa; phylum Chordata; class Amphibia; order Anura; family Leptodactylidae; genus Leptodactylus; species Leptodactylus fuscus. The sequence continues at coordinate 28,249,343 of NC_134268.1, forward strand.
GCTTTCTTTATTCCATTCACTTACTTGAGGAATTGTATTTTTCTTGCCACCTCCGTGCGGCAGATGGATGTTTTTGAAGTGGACAAATCAAGACATTAGTTTGATAAAATGGAGAAGCCATTCATTGCTGGTGACATCTGCTCTGTCCCATGCTGTCCTGTCTGCAGCCGAGGGCTCTTTATCTACTGTAAATGAGAGAATGTAACGAAATGCCTTTACAATGCCCCTATAGCAGATCTAACCTGCTATATAGTCTATGACCCTTGAAGTTTCAGCCGATCGCTATACACTGTGTACCAATAAGTATTTGGACACCCATGCAATTGAAGATCTCTGCAGTCGTGATGTACGTCACATAGTGCATTGGCATTAGTCGCATGCAAGATGTCACGAAATGTAGGGTTGTCTGATTTCGAGAAATGGTCAATCCTTAAGGGACTGAATTACCTCAAATCGACAGTGGCCTATGTGATTAGGAAGTGGAAGGTGAATGGTGATAGTCGGAATGTGCCCCGAGTCGGCAGACTGGCCCACCTGTGTACCTGAGGATCCTCTGGTGGGCCCAGGCTCTAGCACAATAATCCAGTAGACCCCAAAACTTGAAGGGTACTATGGTCTATTTCGTAGGGGTTGTTGGCAGTTGAGCTCCAAGAATTATTTTTGTGGTGGGCCTTGGAATCTCCGTACCATACAGACCTTTGGTGGATTACTCTTTTGGGCCTCCTCCCATTGTCCAGCGTGCCCTCTCTGTTTTCCTGATGACCATGCACCCGGGGTCACCTATTATACTCAGGAGTCCACCCCAGAATATAATAATTTCACTTTTGGTTCTATATGAATTTTATTTAACCTAACATAAATCAGGGACCTGGACCTGAAACAAAACTAATCTTGGGAGATTTGAGCATTTCTAGTGGAAACCTCAGTTTAAACTATGGGCCTGTAGAGGTTAATGGGTGCCATATTACATATGGGGGAGGGTTTGGCCCCATGTCATATGTTTGTCTTGGGGCCCCACCATTCCTAGGTATGCCACTGGGGGGGGTTTGTTGGCTGGGATTTCTACCTTTCCTGAGAATACAGGGGATCGGTGGTGTAGCCCTCTCAGTCTTTCCCTTACCAGCGGCTCACCCTTCATGCCTAGGTGGCCTAGATATGGGCAAAACAATGAAGTTACTGTAGTGCATTACACAATGAATGAACATGAAGATCCCCCCCCCCCCCATAAATTCCATTGCATTACATTTTTTTGCATGGTCCTTTACACACTTCAGTACAGAGGCTTTCCTTCCAGAACCTCAGCCAATCCTTGCACCACCAGCTAGGGGTTAAAGGGGTATTCCCACCTCACATACTCAGCAGTCTTCACTCTTGTAAAATCTTCTTTCTTCCTGGTTTCTTGCATCATTTGGTGGGCGGGGTTTCACAGGCAACCTTCCGTTTAGCTCCGCCCCCAAATTCACATGTAGCTCCGCCCACCCACATTGGACTATGAAGTACAGGCAGCAGCAACTCCATTCTGTGTTACATACAGACACTGCCTGTCTCTGCCATAATGAACACAACTGAATTAGCTAGCCTGATAACTGGGAGAACAGAACAAATGAAAGCAGCTCCTCTACTCTATCTGAGTGCAGGACCTAGGTCACATGGTGTAGACACAGGAATAGCTAGATACACAGGCTCGCTCCCTGCACTTAGCCCCTCCTCCCTCCCCCCTGAGAGCAGCAGACACATCATTTGACTCAGGATCAGCTAGGTCAGGGCTGTGGCCACAATGAATTGAATAAAGTAAGATAGTGGACAAACAAAGGAGTTTTGCTGAAGCAATGTATTTAGGAAAAGTCTTACATCCACATTAACAAGCAGTATAGATAGGATCCTTGTGATGGGACAATCCCTTTAAGCACAAGGTATTGCTCATTCCTAGATTTGCAGGGCACTGCCGATGAGCTGACTCTGGGTCACATGATTGTACCAGCTCTACTCCATGTACAAGCACAAGGAGTAGAGCCGGGTCAGCTACGTAACCAGGCCATTGTCAGCATTGGAGAGTTCTGATCACACACAGTGCTCCCCAAATCTATGAATTGGCACAGAGGGGGGGGGGGGGGGGCAGAATGTATATTAGGAAGTGTTCTCATATTAGGCAGTGAGTATAATGTCAAATCAAAGCTTCTTTTAAGTATTGAAGTCCTAATATGTTATAATGGGTCATCAATCCGACACCTCGCGCCCCCACCAATCAGCTGATCGCAGATGGATTTTAGATCAGACCCTGTGACATCATATGCTCACTGGTCACATGGTCCTTTTTAAGCTCAGTCCCTTTCCAAAGCTCAGCCACTATACAATGTACAGCCCACTGCTTGTTAAACGGTGAAGAGGCCTCATCCGCTTTGGGTGCAAGTGTTGGACCCCATTGATCTAAGGAGGAATCCTCAACTTCTTAAAGGGTTTTTTAGGGATTTAAATACCAAACAGCAAAGTCAGCTCTGCTACATCTAATGCCTTCTATACATGTGCAGATCACTCCCTATAAATACGTTTCCATTTATTAGAAGCGTGGATATGTAGCTGCCATTATGTAAGCTCTTCTGCTGCGATCGGACAAGGACAGAAGACAACACCTTTCTAAATAGGAGTGGAAATCGATCTTTGTATTGGGATGGAGATCCAGAGGGAAACTGTATCTCTTCAAATGGATTTCTGCCTTGGATTAAATACATGATGTCATTATAATGGACTTATGGAAATGTAGAACATATAACTCAATTCCAGGAGCTTTCTGCATTTTTACCCAATACCTATTGGAAAATTTCGAAAGGGGAAATGTATATGTACAACTGGGGATTGTGGGTAATGGTGTCATGCGGGATATTGCCGGCTCCGGGTAGTAGGAGAACTGCTTTGTTTACCTCTCTTGGCTTTCTCTATGGGTCATCGGCATAATGTATCTCATAAGTGCAGCTGCAGAGGAGTATGTCATGTGGTTGAGCTGAGTTTGTCATGGGTGAAGTGTTATGTACAGTGATATTTACTGTATTCTGTTACAGGACCTGTTGCCGTTCCTGACATTTCTATTTTAGTATATACGTGTATTGTCCAGTGAGTCATTCTGAATCCTCTTGGCTTGGATAGTTGAGCCGTTCCTCTGTTGCTCCTCCTTGACACTTATGAATAAATTAACAAGGGGCATTACCACTTCCCCCTACCCCTTCTTATAGTGTGTTTACGGACGCACCCCTCTAACGGGGAATGATAATGGCTGGGTTTTTTTGCAGGAGGAGTAACAGAGGAACCTCACAATGCAGGTCCAGGTCCTCTTTAAAGATGAGGTCTCACATGGAAATGCATTAAAAAAAACGCAAAGTGAATGATCTTTCACTCTACTCTTCTCTGCCTTGTATGAATGAGAGTATTGCAGTCCAATCTCCATACTGAGCGTTTCCCATTAGTCTGGGAGGCAAAAATCCATTCCCCCCCCCCCCCTTATGCTTTGCTCCTAAACAGCTTTGTGGGACTGAACTAGTGATGCCATCCTTAGGATTGACCGTCAATATGTGACTGGTGGTCCTATACTTGGGGCCGCCACGGATCAGCTGTTTAATAAGGCTGCAGCATTCGGCTTTGTATCACTGATCTCATGTTCATTGATCACTTGGTACAGGCGGCCCTCATCAGTGAATGATGTGATCTGCAGCTCCTGCACAATTATGTATCTTCAAACAGCTGATCGGTAGCGGTCCTGAGTGTCTGACCCCACCAATTACATATTGATGTCCTATCTTAAGGATAAGTCAATAGTCAATTCTCAGAAAACACCTTTTAATGTGGAGTATTATCAGCCTTAAAGGTGTATTCCAGTAATTACATGCTATCCACAAGAAGTGGTGGGTGGGGGGGGGGGAGACCCCTACGGATCATGCGAATAGGGTCTTGTGTGCCTTATATGAATGGAGCAGCAGTTTGTGCATGCCCAAAGATGTGCCATTTCTCCCTATAGGACTGCCAAAGCGAAGCCAAGTGCCATCTGCAGCAGTCTGTCCTAAATGGAGAGATGAGGCACATGTCCAACCTGCCGGTCCACTGATACAGGTCACACGGGACCCCTATTGTTGCGATTGGTGGGGCTCCCATTGATCAATCTGATATACCCTACTCTATGCATAGAGAATACCCCTTTAAGAGTAGACCAATACAGCTCTGCTACATCTGGATTTGGACATTGATTATTGTGTGTTTGGGAATGTTGTAAACCAATTGTTGGGAGAATAGAGGGGCCCTTTGGTGAAGTTTTTAGTAAGGTAAGGCCTGACTGCCATTTCATTTATTTTTCTCTCCTGCGATGGCGGTTTGGACTAATCATCCGGTGTCGCTGTCATTCCTCACTAGGCAGGGTGAGCTCACTAGTAGCACTTGACATCAAAGGCCTTTAGCAGCCTCCTGACACTGTGCAGCAATCCGTAATCCCTACAGGCAACATTCACATAAACAGCAGGCAGGACAACCTCTGACTGACAGCACATTTTTCTTCTCAGACTTATTCTTTTCTTATTGTGATGATGGGGCGTCTTAACTATTTGTGTTATTTGGAGATTTTTTTTTTTATTTTTTTTCTTTGCCGTCTAGAAAGCAAAAGCGTAAAGCCTTGCATGCAGGAATACATGATGTATTTTTCATTAAAAAAAACACTCCGGGCAAAATTTGGTACATTATGGGTCAGATTTATCAAAACTGACAGTGTCTTTTGCAATTTAATAAAAATTCTTGTTGCCCTTTATAACCAATTGCATTGCAGCTTTCATTTTGCCACAGCAGTTTAAGAAATGTAACCTGAGCTCTGATTGGTTGCAAAAGGACAACGTGTATCATCAGTGCTACAATTGGTTGCGAAGGACAACGTGTATCATCAGTGCTGCAATTCGTGCAACGAGTGAATGTCAAACATTATTGGGAGCCATACTGTCTTGGTACAGGACCCTCGTAGATCCAATATTGGTGGCCTATGTAAAGGAGCGGTTATCAATAGTGACCCCTTTGAATGGTCTAAAGGCAAAACTGATTTAGTTTCCCATATCAACCAATCACAACCCAGCTTTCATTTTTCAGGAGCAGAATACAAAATGAAAGCTGCACTGTGATTGGTTCCTATGGGAAATTAGGACCACTTTGCATTGAGACCACCTAATATTGCCCCTTTTTGCTCTAAATAGGTCTATAAGGGCAGTTTATAAGAATTCCGGCCAGTCACGTTCTCTGTTGCTCAGGAGGTCTGGCCAGTCTTTAGCGACCGCTGCTCGTTTATGGATTCTCACTATAGCCATGGCTGGAACCACCTAATGAATATTCATGAGGAGACCATGAAACCCATGAATGGTGACCTGTCCGTGTAGTAAATAATAGGTGTTAGATGCGTTCTGGTGGATAAGAGTCTTCCCTATCCTTAGCATATGTCCTCCATATCATATTGGCGGAGTCCAATGCCCAGCACGCTGCCAAATGGGCTGACATGTTCTGGCAAGTGCTGGTTCCTCTTCACAGGATCGGGCATCGCATGCGTCGGTCACATGGCCTTTTTGCAGCTCAGTCCCATTCCAGTGAATGAGATTGGACTGCAATGCCAAGAACCGCCACTAGACGATATATGCCAGTCTATGCACTACGGTCTCTTTTAGACCCCCACTGATCTAATATTGATGATCTATCCGAAAGAAAACCCCTTGAATTATAATACACAGATGTAGCCAAGTTACCCTTACTTCTGCAATTGGTTAAACTGCTGCAGTGCAGTGTGTTGTGTGATAAGATAACAAATCTAATGAAAAAAAGTTGAAAAACGTTTTATCAATAACTTTTTTTTTTTGTCTCACGCTCCAGCAGTTTAACCAATTGCAGAAGTTCTGGTAAACACGTGTCAGAGGGAGTCCTTCAAAATAGAATCTGATTGAATTCAATGGGTTCCATTTAACATGTGTAACATATTGAAATCAATGGGTTAATATTAGAGATGAGTGAACAGTAAAATGTTTGAGGTTCGATATTCGTTTTGGGTAGCCCCTCAATATTCAACTACTCTAATCGAATATCGAACCCTATTATACTCTATGGGGAGAAAATGCTCGTTTCAGGGGTAGGCAATGTTCGATCAAATTATACTTATCAAGTCCATGAGTGAAGGTCGGGCTGGATCCTCTGAGAAGTCTTCTCCGTGCAGCGTCCCTGTGGCATCTTCCAGCTCTGAATTCACTCTGCCAGGCATCGGGCCAGGGCAGAGCCGACTGCGCATGCCCGCACTACAAGCGGACATGCGCAGTCGGCTCTGCCCATGCCCGATGCCTTGGCATAGTGAATTCAGAGCCGGAAGACGCCGCGGGGAAGCTGCACGGAGAAGACTTCTAAAGGTAGGAGAAGAACCAGCGTTGATTGGCCGACTGAATAGCATTCGGCCAATCAACGCTGGTTCTGCATCGAACTTTTACATTTGAATAGCGAGTGGTACTCGATCGAGTACGAGTATTTCGAATACCGTAGTATTCGATCGAATACCTACTCGATCGAATACTACTCGCTCATCTCTAGCTAAAATGCCTCCCCTTGATTTCAATTGTGTATCGCGCGTAAGACTGCACCCATTGAAGTCAATGGGATTCTGTTTTGAAGGGCTTACTCTGACACATGTATGTGTGAGAATGAACGCCACGTTACATCGTGGGAACGGGCCCAAAAAAAGAGCTGTTGACAAAGAGTTTTTTTTGGAGCGGATGTCAGAAACGGCTCCTATTGGCTTCAATGGGAGCCACTGGCTTCACTTACTTTATTCTTCTACTGGCTAGAGGAAAAAAAATACGCTGCCCTATCTTGCCACATATTCTACGACTGACCATTCTTTGGGCCTAATCCGGAGCGGAATACTGCAATTGGATGCCTGTGCACTGCCATGCAGAATGTTCACATTTTTGTATCATCTTCAATATTTGGGGCTACGCTCAGTTTGTTACCGGTGGGAGGGTTATGGTACTCCTCTGCTATTTAATGGGGAAATTTATCTTTTTTTCCCTATGTGTCTCCCCTGTTTGTTTATGTATTGTTTTGTGTGATATTTATTAATAAAATTATATATATTTTTTACGTTTTGTGTCTCAAGTTGTTTGAACTATATTCTTATATTTGTTTTGAGACCAGTTTGTTGTATTTTGTTGGTTTTTTGTTTTTGTTTTTCATTATACCCTAACATTTATTCTGGGAAATAAGGGGTTTCACAACATATATATAAACTTATATGTCTAACTTGTACAGCACCATCATATTCTGCAGCGCTTTACAGACATTGTTCATTAAACACCCTTACCCCACATTCACTCGACCAAGTTTTGCGAGTGACATTTAGTCTGTGTGGTTGTCTGATTTACCGGTCTGAACATCTTGCCAGGGGAGGGACTCCTAGCGTAATAGTTATCTATGATGGTGGTAGTAGTCCTTGACTCGCGGCGACATACTGATCAGTATTGATTTATAACATGGGACAGTGTCGTGGAGGCAGGGACTAACTCTACCATCATAAATGACTATATTGCTAGCGGTCTCTCCCCTGGCATGATGATCAGGCCAACAACTCCAGCCAACACAGACCAAGTTTCATGGCTGAAATTTAGGACCAACTCAATGACACTCCAAGACCAACAACCGTAATTCTGAGACCACAAGCCTGGCCTATGTGAAAAGTACAATAAGAGAATGTATATGGCGAGATATTTGCTGTTAATATTGTGCAGACTCTGTATAATTTCTATCTATAGCTTTTACTGTACGGAGACTGTTCCTGCCCATATATCTTGAGTGACTATAATGTCGTAGTGCTCTTCTTGCTTGTCCTCCTGGCCTGGTCGTCTTCTGACTGTGCACATTTTTATTTTACAGCCAGTTATGGAACGAATCCAATATGCAAAGGTTGTCTGTCGTGCTCAAAAGACAACGGGTGTATCCGCTGCCAACCGAAATTGTTTTTCTTTCTGCGGAGAGAAGGGATGAGGCAGTATGGAGAGTGTCTGCATTCCTGTCCTCCTGGATACTATGGACTCAGAGCGCCCGACATGAACAGATGTTCAAGTAAGCCGATTTATTGCATATGTTTCTGTTTGATCTGACCTTCTCTGCACTGTTTGACCCAAAGTAATTGCCCTGAGACATGGACAACCACTGGTAGAGTATTTCCTCCTCTGTATTACAGATTGATGGGCTCATAGGATATATCCCACCGCGTTATGACTCACACCTGTGTCATGTGGACTGTGCTTCAACTGGATGAAGTTCTACTGCTCCAATTAAAGGGGATGTCTCATGTCTTTAATTTTAGGTTTAATAGTGGTATTGAAGATGTACGTTCTATACAGCAAGCTAGTATAGCATGGGGTGTGTGCTTTATACTGACCGCTAAAATTGGGAGTCAGCACATTGAGGCCTCATGCATATCTCAGAGTAATGGTAGATAGTGGCGTAACTAGGAATGGCGGGGCCCTGTGGCGTACTTTTGACATGCCCCCCCCCCCTTGACTGACGCTGAAGACCCCGACTGACCCCCCCCCCCCCCTCCCCTGCATTTCTTCATGCTCTATTATACCCCATAGTGGCCCCTGCACACAGTATTATACCCCATAGTGGCCCCCACACACATTATTATGCCCCATAGTGGCCCCTGCACACATTATTATGCCCCATAGTGGCCCCTGCACACAGTATTATGCCCCATAGTGGCCCCTACACATACTATTATGCCCCATAGTGGCCCCTGCACACAGTATTATCCCCCATAGTGGCCCCTGCGCATACTATTATGCCCCATAGTGGCCCCTGCACAAAATATTATGCTCCATAGTGGCCTCTGCACACAGTATTATGCCCCATAGTGGCCCCTGCAAGGATCGGTAAGTAAATGGGGCCCGTTACCAGCTAGAGTAACTCCAGCTGGTAACTGCCTATTAAGTAAAAAAAAAAACAAAACAAAAAAAAAACTGCGGTAGCGTCTGTCACCAGGCCCCTAATGTTCTGGGCCCTGTGGCAGCTGCTACTGCTGCTACCCCAGGAATTACGCCCCTGGTGGTAGTAGGATGTGCCCCAGGGTAAGCCCTAAATGTTTTCAGTCCTCATGAGCCAGAAAGGAGTTGGAGTTCCTCTGATGGTAGTGCAGAAAATAAGATGCAGGAAACATCACACAACTTCATTGGCAAAACTGTGCAGTAAGACAACCAGCATCTTCCATGACATGGAGGTACAGATCTTAAAATGAAGTTCCAATGTGTGAAGAGGGGTGATCTGGTGGATGGCAAGAGCCATAACAGGGGCCGGTCTCTCTGGTCTGAGTCTAACTTTTTTTTTCTCCCCAGTAAGCATTAGAAAAGAAGAATTTATCAGATGGTCCCACTGGTAACTCCCATTGAAACGAATGAGATGTAGACTTGAGTGGTTGTATTTTTTGAAAAACACACCAAACAATCTGCCTAACATTCCTGAAGCAGATTTTTTTTTTTCATATACCCTTAGAAATCCAGAAGTGCAGCAAAGGTGTCTTTACTTTAGTCTCTGCTGACCCTGTCCCAGTCTACACAGCAAACCTGATCTATGGGTTGGGAAACAAAGTGAGGATATGAAATAATTTTGCTGAACCTCCACCATCTTAGTACAGTGCGCCCTGCAAAATGTTGTTCCCACTGCTCCATTCATGTACATCGTATCTTAGGTATCTTACAGATGAATTAGAAGCCCTCACTAGAAGTTTTCGCCCTGGGGCCTCCACAATCCTTATTCTGACCCTGCATCTATATGAGCAAGCAAGAGATCTTATAAGTTTCTTTTTGTGTTTTGATTGATGAAGGAAAGTTTTCGGTTGAGGGTGTGTCGTGACAATGTGACACGCAAAATGATTTCAGAATTGGTGCAGAACATAGATGACGTGATCATGTCCTATAGGAACTGTGAGGACAACTTGACCACTATTGGCAATTGAGCTAATGTAAAGACAATGTATTGAATAGTTTATCAATTGGTAAATTGTTTTAGCCTTTTGCTCTCTTGCTTAGGGCCCTTTCTTTAAAATATCCCTTTAATGAATACAACCTACTTCTATACAATACCTTCATACAAGATAATACAATACTTCAATACAACATGATGCAAGGAATCTTTCCCAGCCGCCGAGAAGGAAGTTGTTCACATGATGTGCGACCTCATACACAGCACTGACTGTCCACCGAGTTGCGAAGAAGCCGTCTCTCCCTTGTCATGACCGTATTGTATGCTGTTTTTATAGTTTGATGCTCCCCAAACAAAACACTCATTATACTTTATGGCTTCTTACACTTTCCTAACAGACCCCTGCTCTTCTCATGGGAGCCGGACCAAGTCATGACAAGGTTTTGTGAGGTTTGTGTAATGTTGTTCATGACCACATCAATCAATCCTATGGATAAAAAAAATCTTAATTTGCCAATACGTCACGAAAATGATATGACCAGCATTAACCCTCGCAGTTTTTGCATGGAAGAATAGGATGTTCAGAGTGAAAACCTGGCCAGCAGCCTATTATCAAAAGCTTCCCATGAGGAAGGTTCACTCCATTAGATCTAGGCAGGGCGGTGGAGTTGGTGTAGGGACTAAGTTGGGTGGATTTGGTGAAAAGCTACTGATATTGACTCTGACTTCAATATGAAACAATTATACACAGTCCCGTCATATTAATGTGACCAGCGCCTACTTTTGACGTCAACGTTAAATAACCAATCGCAGAAGGCACGTGTCATCAGCCATCTGGGTGCACTCATCATTGTGGAAGGCACAATGGATCAACACAAGTATGCATCTATCCTTGCGGACCATGTTCACCCCTACATGTGAAATGTTTTTCCTCAGGATGATGGCATCTACCAGCAGGACAATGCGACGTGTCATAAAGCTCGCAGTGTACGTGGGTGGTTCAAGGAGCACCAAGATGAGTTTACTGTACGCCTTTGGCCAGCAAATTTCCTGAACTTGAACCCAATCGAGAATCTGTTGGACCACCTCAATTGGGTTGTTCGCACCATGGATGCTCAACCGCGTAACCTAGCGCAGCTGGACACGGCACTGGAGTTGGCATGGCTCAACATCCCAGTGACATCATCACAACATCCCCTCTCTTCCTGCACGTCTCGCAGTGGTCCTGGTTATTCAGGATTTTGACAGGTGGTCACATTAATGGGACTGTACTGTGTATTTAACCATGTTATAAAATTTGTTAATATTATATAGATTAGTTTATTACATATTTACTTTCATAGGAATCAATCATTGGCTATTTTAAAAAAATTTTTTTAATGTAGATTGCAAGCCCCATATAGGGATTACAATGTGTTTTTTTTTTTTTTTTTTCTATCTATCAGTATGTCTTTATAGAATGGGAGGAAATCCACGCAAACACGGGGAGAACATACAAACTCCTTGCAGATGTTGTTCCTGGCGGGATTCGAACCCAGGCTGCAGTGCTAACCACTGAGCCACCATATTACCCCATAGGAATCAATCATTGGCTTTTTAATGACTTATAAAAGCTTTATTGCTTCTGACCTGACCATGACTGGCAGCCGTTTATGAAGAAGTCGGAATTGGAGTTGGGCTGTGGAAAAATGGAGGAGTCGGAGTCAGTGGTTTGGTCTACCAACTCCACAGCCAGAATGTAGAGATGTAGTACCTTCATTCACTCCCTGGGCCTTTTTATTATGATGTCATGGATTGATTATCTTACGTTATTTGTGGGGTCGGAGGGGGGCAGGAATTCTAGATGTCTGAGTCAATGGTTTCGCCAGCCGACTCCACAGACCTGGCTGTATGTCAGTCGAATTGGTCGACCATCTGGGTGAAAGGAAGAAGGTCCAGTACACCTCAAAGACTGATGTCGGATGGAGAAGGATTGGGCATATCTTTTTGTTTTATGTAGTAGAGAAATAGTTGGGCTTCATAAGTGCTGCTTTTACAGAACCGGCCTTGATTTAACGTGTTCACAATGTAGGTGGCGGGTATATTTTTCATGGTTACTGAAAAATCTCACTGTGAATATCAAAGAAAAAGTTAGAGGACCATTACTATTGATTCCAGCTCTGTTATGTGCTCTGCTGTTAGGTGGGTGGTCCGAGTCATTCTGTTCCTGCCCAGGACCCACCCACCTGACTGTATAAAATCAGGTTATGGGGATAATGTCACTCCTTGAGGAAATACCACCTTGTCAGGTGTGTGGAGTCTTACAAAAAGCCATTTTAGCTCCACTGGGGGATTATGGGAAGAATATGCAAATCTGTTTTCCCAAAATGTAACTAGGGAAACAGTGCCTCTGTTTGCTGCCCTCTAGGGGAAGCTCCCTTGAACATCATGCCCGACTTTCCCATAAGCCTTTGCTGCAATGATTTGGGATTTTGCCAAGTCAGTTTCCCAGCTGTGGACAGCGCTGTTCCAATCTTATTGGATCTCTTCAGCACAGACAAGGGAGCTGCTTTAGGTCCCTTTGAGAGAGGGGACAGTTTGGGCGATTCCAGTTCTTTGGGAAAGTGAATCCCTTCACCGATTCTCACCACAAAGTTAGCAAAGCAGGAAGGAATGACCCAAGGGTCTTGTAAAGCACATAGAAGGGTAACCAAACCAGGCCCTTCTGGCACCATTATGGAGGCCCATTTTGATCATTGCTATGGGGCTTGTACTGACGCCAGTCTCTTCTCTGTGTAAGCTGGATTTCATTTACAATAATTGCTCAGCCCGTATTATTAAATATTGTGTATCCTGCAAGCGATTTAGAAAGTATTAGCAGGTTCAGCCGTTACTGGACTCCCCAGACAGCGGTGGAGAAAACCTTCTTAATGTCACTTTCTTTCAATCGTCTTAACCAATCCTCTTTGATGTGACTACAAGTTTAGCATAGTTTACTAATCCCGCCATTGTCGAGCCCTGCGCGTTTACACATCACTTCTGTAATTTGCTTGTAAATGGTCGGGATTTTTTTACTCCATCATTTCGGCTGACCTTTGGACAAATTGTTGGTGATTATTTGTGTCAAAGTTGTTACATGTAAACCTGAGTGATATTCGGATTACTACAAGAAATCTTACCAACCAGGGAGCAATAGGTATGGCGGCACAACACTAAAGTTGCCGAGGTGCAACTCAACTCATTGACAGTTGTGGGCCTATTTTTGGAAGGAAGGAGTCCCTTTTTAAAGGACTTATCCATTTCTTTTCAATTGGTGGCCCAGCCTTGGGTTAGGCTAGATCGCTGGGGGATAACATCATAAAGGGGGCCACTGATCTCTTGTGAGTGCCATGAAGTGTTCATTGTTTGTGCTGCACATATTTTAAAGGGATTTTCCAGGACTTTTTCAGCTGATGACCTACTATGAAAATAGGTCAATTTAATATCAACAGGGGTCTGATATCACCCGAGAGCTCCTCGGTCAGCTGGCTCCAGTGGCACCAACTTCACAGGCCATGTGACCTCACGTTCATTAGAGATGGACGAACTTCCCGAGATTCCATTTGTTTCAGGTTTGGGTGGTTCAGATCCCAGATTCATTTTTTTGTCGAACAAGTTTGGTACAAATCGGAAATGAAATTCTACTCTGGACTCTCTTCAGACCCAAGAGAATAATATCTGGAGGCCCAGCTATTATATCTCTTTTTGGCCTCCTTTCAGGATCTTCCGGTTGCCTCTGTGATGTCTTGGGGTCACTACTGAGGCCTGGTCATATGGGCACACTGAGTGTCAAGGTACTTGGTGTGCGCATGATGACGGAGGGCATATGACGTCACGGAGGCAACCGGAAGGGCACATGAGGCCACAAGGAGGCCCAGAAGAGGGACATAGAGTAGAGTATAGAGGTCTTTCATTTTTGGACCGCCACCGATCTAATATTGACAGCTTATCCTTTGGCTAGACTAACATTATCCTAGTCTGGATAGTCTTCTAAAATTTTTGGTGAAAAACAAAAAAATCAGTTTTATGGTCCGTTACCAGAGCCCTTCACGAAGGCAAGATTTACCTTGCTGCCGTAGTCTTACAATCCCTGAAAATGGATCACCCAATTTTTCATTGATACCACCAGATGGCAAAATCTGTCAATTATTCTAATCTGTTCTTAGACCCTATTTGTAGATTTTTTATTTTATTTTTTTTATTTATTTATTTATTTTTTATAGTTTTTTTTTTTTCATGGGGCGGCCATCTTGCTTCAGTTTCTACTCTGCCCTGTTAACAGCTTTTAGTGATCTGCTTTACAGCATGGTCATGGTCTGGAGCCGACTCATTGAGGTCCATGGGAGAGTTTTCTAGACCTGCTTTGTACATGGAGGGGGAGTAGATCTCCTTTATGGTCAGTAGTGAGTATATTGATTGGTCGGTGGTGTTCCTTATTGTTATGGCAGACCTCTTTACTTCCTTAGTAATCGTTCAGCCCAGAATATCCCATTTTAAGGTGTCGCCGGAGACCAAGACCATATTAATGGTTAATTCTCACTGGAGGGCATCGTCCGTGACGTGAAATACTAGTGTAGTACGAGTCTGAGGAACAAAAGCTCCTTTACAACTTAAAATACATAAGGCGTCGCTCATAGATTTCCCCGTTGACCTTGACTGCTTTTTTTTATATTTTTATATATATGTATATAAAAAAATTCTGAATATATAAAGTTGGAAAAAGCCCCAGGGAGTTCACAAATGGTTATTTCAGAAGTTCTGTATTTCTCAGACACAATGAGACCGGAATGATTTATGCAATTGACCAAAGGAGCAAGTATTGTGCCATGTGAAATGAGTTCCAAATGCACGGCGCTGTAACTCCATATGTCTGCTGATAGTTTGCATTGATGCCGAATCTAGTGTTTCAGAAATGAGCCCCATATTCCCCATAATGTACCTGATTTATAACGTGTGTGCCTATTGTTCCTCCAGGTATAACTTTTTTTTTTTTGTCTGCCGCTTACATGCCTTTCTCTTTCCCCTCCCCCATCCATTAGGATACCCACAAGGCGACGTATACTTTTACTACTTACTCCATACTTTATATATAATGCATTGACTTTTGCTGAACTTGCTGTTTACGTCGTATTATCTTTTTAAAGGGATTTTCCGAACTCTAAAACCAAATTGGTTTGTATTTACTCAAAATGGAAGAGAAATCTTAAAATAGGTGATACAGTTGAACGTTGCTTAAAGGGGATATATCATTAGAAAATGACCGTAAAGTTTTAAGGCATGCATATCTTTGTACTTTAAAAAATAAATAAATAAACCCATGTTTATATAAAAAAAACCAAAAAAAACTGCAATTCTGACTCTGACCACTAAACCAAAAAAATAATTAAATATATAATTTTTTTTTCTGCTGTTCACATTTACAAGTACAAATGTTTTAGGCAGGTGTAGCAAAAGTACTGCAAAGTGGTGTATACCTGGATATTTTATTAGATTTTTATATTTATCATTACATGACCTTTTTTTTTTTTTTTTTTTTTTTTTTTTTTTTTTTTTTTACAAATTTCTTCTAGGTAGACAATCTTTTAGAAGTTGCCTAGTCCTATATATGTGGAAAGAAACTAATTATTCCATTTCTTTTTTAGGATGCAGAATTGAGAATTGCGACTCTTGTTTTAGCAGAGATTTTTGCACCAAGTGCAAACCAGGATTTTATTCTCACAAAGGACGTTGTTTTGAGGAATGTCCAGAGGGATTTGCACCATTGGATGACACAATGGAGTGTGTAGGTGAGTGACCTGTATCTCCTTATGGTTTTCGTATATATACAACCGCTATAATGCATTGACCTTGATTTGTGGAAAGGACTGGCTCAGTTGAGGGATAGTTCCTTGTTGACTTTTTGGATCAATAGTTGTCTTCGTTCCATAAACTTTGTTTTGTCTGTTGTGTTCCTCCAGATGGATGTGAGGTAGGACCATGGAGCGAATGGGGAACATGCAGTAGGAATAACAGAACGTGTGGGTATAAATGGGGCTTGGAGACCAGGACACGACAGATTGTAAAGAAGCCAGCAAAGGACACAATCCCATGTCCCACCATTGCCGAGTCTAGAAGATGTAAAATGGCAGTACGACACTGTCCTGAAGGTAAGAGATCATCTATTATCCCAAAAGCCGTATTGCCCTGTGCCTGTCTCATCTTCTCAACACTCTATCTCTGGGTCCTGTGGATATGACCTACCGTAAATGTCTGGGGTGTCAATAGTTAGTAGGACTGGTATTGGTTCCTTGATCCACTTGACTGTCATCGAATCATAAACCATTTCATCACTAGTGTTGGTACATGGTGGTCTCCTGGACTTTTGGATCTTGGTCTTTGGTCTGGGTGCGTTACCAGATTTATTCCAGTTGGCCGTGTAGACGGATTCGTTTTTGTATCTCGGAAAAAGGACTCCCGACCCTTGGTAATTTAAGAGGGGTGGGGACCTCGCACGTCTTGAGACAGGCTGGTAGATGCCCCATGGCACAACCAATGGAAAAATTCTACCATTTCTCCATAATACAGTTGAAAAACTAAAAAATAAGAATTCCTAGTGGATCATCCCTCCCCATGGTACGGAGAACATATTTTGCTTTCTTCTGCATTTCTTCCAATGGCTGATGAATGGCTCATCTTTCTCTTATATTCGCTCCTGTCCTTTTGGTTCCAGTCTCTGGTCGAGGATATAGTTGCAGTGTCGACTTTGTAAATGCTCCATCACGTTCAGGGGCTTAGACTCCCGTCAGCAGACTTGTCTCCATCACCAGATCCTTTTTCTAGACTTGCTGGCCAAACCACTGCAATTTGCTTTATTCTTTTTCACCTGTTTTATGTCCAAGTATTCTCGTCTCGGTTGCCTGAAATATCGGGACAAATCGTCTGCATCCGAAATTGGAAAAACCCAGTACTGACTGCTCAAGTGATTTTATGCCTTGCTATATTAACTAGCGAATAATATACAGGGTAGATATGACATATATTTTAAGTGTGTATCTTCTGTCTATATCTTTAAGCTTCTCACAAGTCCGTTTTTTCCTTGCTGTGGGGTCAATGAGCCCTTTGTGATAACTGATCGAGGATTCCCAATTCTCCACTGAGTACTGAGGTCCATTGACTTCTAGTTTGGAGACTTCATTGT
Organism: Leptodactylus fuscus; assembly: GCF_031893055.1. Taxonomy (NCBI): domain Eukaryota; kingdom Metazoa; phylum Chordata; class Amphibia; order Anura; family Leptodactylidae; genus Leptodactylus; species Leptodactylus fuscus. Next base: position 28,266,507 of record NC_134268.1, read on the forward strand.
CTTCTATGAACAATGATGTTCCGGGTAGATTGATCCTGTAGACTTGCACTTTTCTGACTACATTGTTTGTAGTCTGTAAGATACATAGGCTTAAAAGGAGTTTTGATTGAATGGGGTGGTCTGTGTGCAGATCTATGGAAAAACAAACTGCAAATCTGCTGCAGAAATTCTCAGATTTTTCCTATGGAGTCTTTCAAGTCTGTGTGGGTTTGTGTGTTTTTAGGAAAAAAAACCAAAAATCTCGAAACCTAGCTTCTGTATTGTGCAGCTTATGTGGCATCTATTGTTTGTTAGATGACTGTATGTATCTATTATAAAGATGGCTCTGCAACTTGGGGGGGATACCGGCAAGTCGCTGAGTTGCCAATGTCCGAGGACATGACAGGTCCCCCTAAAGCTTGAAAGAGCTTGACTCGGTGGAGGTGGTAAAAAGTCTTCTTGAGGCCAAGGCTGCACAGAAACACCGCAGGAAAAACTGCGGCATTTTACAGTAATCCCATGCCCACTTTGCAGCAAAAACTGCGGTGCAAACGCACAGTGATTTCCAAAACCGACGCAGTTTTGGAAATTGCTGCATGTCAATTATACCTACTGAAACACTGGCGGTTTCCCTTTAGATATAATTGTAACAAAGTCCGCGGAGGAAAACTCTGTGAACTTTCTGTTTAAAGCACTGCAGGAAGAACCGCTATTACGGCTGAGTGATCGGGATCGGAAAAGATTGGATTCTGATTGGCAATCGAGTAAATTTTTGATTGGGTTCCGATCCGCCTTTAAAAAAAGATTGGGAATGGAATTCCAATCCCGATCGCTGAACCCTAGTAGTTAGACAAGTCAATGTACAGTAATGGAAATAGCAGAGTCCAGTATATGGCACAGCAGGGCGTAAATAGTATCTACTCTTCTGTTTCCTCCCTGCTGTGCTGTATACTGGACTCTGCTACATCTCCATTACTGTGCATTACTAAAGGAGATGTGGCAGAGCTGAGTATACGGTAAAGCAGAAGAGTAGCCAAATACAACTCATGGCAGCCCATAAGATGCTACTTGGAGAAGCTGGGAGCCTGAGTTATGCGAAAAGTGACATTTCCCATTGAGATTCTCTGTGTAGTGATTAAAAAAAACAATGTTTTATGGCCATTTAAGGGTCCCCTTGCTCTTTCTATACATTCTAAGAACTTGTATGTATTTTTTGGTAACTTGTCATAGCTTTTGAAAACTATCTTAAAAAATCCCATTGACTTGCATTAGGATCGGAATGAAAAATGATCGGAAATCGGATTTTAAAATTTCAAGATCGGCTCAACCCTAACCACTATGCGTTGCTTTTTTTTCTCCGCAGCGCCTTAGCCTAAGACAGTAATTGGTAATAACTGGAAAAAAAACAAAAACATTTCGACTTGGTCACTAATCCATAATTCCAGCATAGATTGGGAATAACTAAATAATTGGAGATCAACTTTAAATTCGTTCTTACCCTGGGAAACCCCTTTCAAGACTAGAATTTGGACAAATTCTTCTTCGAAGACTTAGAAGATGCCCTGAAAATGCCACCAAGAAGCCTTTGTCAATTCCCACAAATCATTCCTCCGGTGGTGAAAACCCCTCGTGGAGACTTCCTTGATGTAAATCTTGTCCTCGGCAATTATTCTCACACTAGATTAAAATACTTGGAGAGATTTTGTTTCCTTGTATGACCAGATCAAAAGCATGAGCGCTCTCCGGCCGCTAACATTTCTACCATTCCTCTGTACGGCGGTCTCCATGCTGCTCAAATTTTTTATTTTTGTTTTACAAGATTACATTTGACACATATATAATTCATTGAAGAAAACTTTCTGGCCGGTCTGTAGACCATAAGATTAGGAGATAAAGTGCTTGCCAGCGGCAGGTACCGCCAAGGAGCCTGGGCAGCGCTCACCGCTGGGTCATAGTTGGGCTGGTTGTTTGGCAAAGGATTATTTTTATGTAAAATACTAGTCTAATATAACAAGACGCTTGACGCTCGACATTGTGTAGTTCTTGATACTGTCTATATTACATAGGCTGTATACATGTTGTTGAAGACCTAAGGACGACCTCTCACCTCCGGACATGCCTGTTTTAGTAAAGACTTGCTGGTGCCTTTTGTTCGAAAATGCATTGTGTTCCTCCTAGAAGTTTTTGAAATGCGTGAATCCACTTACACCAGGGTGTTACCAGTTGGGATTGTGTTCCTATACAGTCTGAGATTGGCATATTGGCTACTGGTAGCCATGACTAAGTGTAAGGTCACTGTATACAGATCAATATACCGTATATACTCGAGTATAAGCCGAATTTTTCAGCACAGTTTTTGTGCTGAAAAAGCCCCCCTCGGCTTATACTCGAGTCAACCAAAAAAAAAAAATTCAGGGAAGGGGCAGACAGACAACCAAAACACCCCTTTCCCAGCAACTACTGCACCCAAAAACTCCGACTATTTTTTAATTTTTGAAATTTTCCAGTAGCTGCTGCATTTCCCTCCTAGGCTTATACTCGAGTCAATAAGTTTCCCAGTTTTTTTGTGGTAAAATTAGGGGCCTCGGCTTATATTTGGATCGGCTTATACTCGAGTATATACGGTAGGTGGAAGTGGATCAATTTTTTTTTTTTTTCTTTCCTGACGGTGACTATGCGGTAGTGTAAGGGGGTGCTCATATGTATGAGTTTGAAATTTGAGGTGAAATTCTCGTCCAAAGTCTGCATCTAATTCTGTCTGACACCTGCCTCCCATTCATTTCAACACTGAAACCCTCTGTACCCCCTGCCCTTACTTACTGCACCACTATAGTAAGTGATCTGAATGGCCAAACCTAGGCATACACTATCCATTGTCTGTGGGGCTCATGGAAACTATTGAGCACTGCTCTTGGCTACCTTGATCAGTCCCTTAGGCCCGGTTCACATCTGCGATCAGGGGATTCTGTACCCCTCTGCAGAGAGAAAAGCACTTTTCTCTTGCATTTTTCGTGCAGAAACCACACAGACCCCATGCTAGTGCATAGGGTCCGCGGGTTTCCGAAGTAACCGCTTTTTTATGTGAATTAGGTCCTCAAGCAGACCCCCGATTGGAAACCCATGCGCAGATATGAACCAGGCCTTAGACTGGAATTGGATAGTGCTCAGATTGTTCATCCTCTGCTCCATTTAATCTCCTATGAACTGCCTTTAAAGGGGAGGTTTGGGACCCTCATTTTAGTGTTTGGTGGGAGCCTAGCAATGAGACACTTCCTACTTGTCCCATGGATGGGTCATGGTTGTCTGGGACGGTTCTTCCATTCCACTTCCTCTTCTCAGACCAGTGACCTCATGTCCGTTGGTCACATGGCTTTTTTGAAGCTATGTCCCATGCAAATGAATGGGGATGAGCTGCAATACCAAGCAAATCCACTATACGGTATACTGTGCTGTGATTGCTGTATAGTGAAGAGGCCACGGCATGCATGATCACTTTTGGGAAACCCCTTTCAATGCTCATAAATATGGATAACCCCTCGGTAGAAATGATTACAGTGTCGATCCTGTTTAGCTCACATTGCCATGTATTACTATTCTTCTTCTCAAATATTTATTCTTGAAAAACGACCCAACCTGTCATCGTAAATTCCCTTACGTGGAACGCCAGATTCGAACCAGACTTTACTAATTCCATCATGGTCATTTTTCCTGGGTGTCAGTCAGCTTACAAATTGTGCTAATCCCTCATCTCCGTCACATTGCATCCTTCGTGTTAATATTCCTTCCTAGGCCGCCAGTGTGACTTTTGCACACGGGGAGGATTATTAATGAAATACATATTTACATACATTCTTGGGAAGTCTCCTAACGTGTAGAGGAGAAATGCTGACAGCTTTAATAAATACCGCGTAATGTCTTCCGCATGAGTCCCATCAAGCCGCATAACGTCAAATGTTACATATTAGGAAGTGGCACTACATGAATGGCTAGGAATAGTTACCCCCCTATTACATAGATTAACCTAAATGTCACTATTTATAGTCAAAACAATGGCGTAAAACTGGTTAAAGGCGATCCGAGCTCACAACTTGGCAATGCGGAGTATGACTGGAATGTGGAAAATTCTTGTAAATTCCACAAACTTAATCCAACAAGTAGAAAGTCAATCGGATTCAGCAATTAATTGCTATAATTTGTCAATCACTTTATAATGAGCGTCGCGTCAATAAATGTAGTATTGGAACCGAGCAGATTAAGATCTTGTTCACATAGTGCTGTATTGATGAACCTTTAAGCCTAAACCAAAGAGATTTGAACAAATGTGCGAATTTAAGTGTCTCCACTTGTACTTGGCCGTCCTTTAGTGGTTCCTCCAGGCCAGGGGTTAACCATGGGTTTCTGCCGCCTGAGGCGGACATCAGAAAGCTGAGAGGAGGGGGCGGGTCCACTCGGAGGGGGCAGGGCAGAGCGGAGCGAGCATCTAGAGCAGGCAGGGAGAGGACCTGCTCTCTGCCTGAGCGTGAGGGGCGGCCGCTGGAGCAGTGCTGCTCCAGTGGCCTCCCCAATCCACCGCTCAATGACGGTGACCCTAAGCCAGTCCAGGACAGCTTGTTCTGGACTGGCTTAGGTCAGCAAAAATGCCGCCCTCCCTGGGGCCCTGGCATAGCGCCACCTGAAGCGGTCGCCTCATGGGAGGTGCGGTGCTGCTCCAGGCACATGAGAAAGTGGTAAAAACTGCACCAAATTTTACAGTATAGACTTGACCGGTTTCTCTAGAGATAAGGTTGAAGGGGGTTTGTAATTAGATCAATACCCCTAATCCCAAGCTACGGCACAAGTGGCAGATCGCTGGGGGATTTGGTTCAGGTAGCTGGCTGAAGGTTCCCCTGAATCTTCCATGTGAATGCTGGGCCAATGTGCTTGCCCATTCAGCTCTGTGGCTTCTAGAGATTTGCTATCCCAGAAGCTCTATAGAAATCAATGGACCGCTGGTTGGGAAAGTGCACTGATCGGGAAAGTGCACTGGTGCTTCATTCATATGGAGGACTCTTGGACCACCATTCTCCTGATCGCTCGGGATCTGTACGATCTGGCTCTTATAACCTACCCCCATGATAGGTATAAGTGTCTTTAATGACAAAACCCCGTTAAAATTGGCATGTAGTATACTTTAATTTTTTTTAATTTTTTTTTTATTAATGTAGATTGAGCCCCATATAGGGATCACAATGTACATTATTTTTTTCCTATCCATTTGTCTTTGGAATATGGGAGGAAATCCATGCAAACACAGGGAGAACATACAAACTCATTGCAGATGTTATCCTTGGCAGGATTCGAACCCAGGACTCCAGCACTGCTAGGCTGCAGTGCTAACCACTGAGCCACCATGTGACCCATAGTACTCTTAATATTGGTACGCTGGCAAAAGATGCACCAATTTTATGAAGTGGCCCATAACTGAATGTATTTTACCTATATTGAAGATCTCCATGTGGCAGAAACTGAAACCTAAGCCTACATTTAGTACGCTGGGTATTTTTTGCTGGGTCCTAGGTGGTGGATGTTGAGACTGCACTCAACTTGAGAGTAAGCTGTAAATTGTGCCATAAATTCTCCCAATGATTTTGCACAAAAATGTCTACATTTTCTTTCTCAGACATTTGAAGACCCTTGAGACAAAGCTGAAGGGTCCGATCCTATACCAACAACTCCTTAGTTCAGCCTTGGAGTTGCCAGTTAATAGAGACTCCTCTGTCTCTCTGTCACATACATTTCTTTGGCTGGACGTCCCCTTTAAAATGCCCTAAAAGCAGAGATTTATAAGGAGACGTTGTCTGTCATATGAAATCTCCCCCAAAAATTTCAGTAAATCTGAAAAATGCAAAATGTTGACTGTACTGCATTTACATAGAACGCTGACCACTAGTTTTATAGGTAGTTTTTCAAAAAGTTTTTTTTGTCCTTCTAGAACAATTTACAAAAAGTAAAACCTTACGCTACAAGGTGAAGTGTTCCTAAAATCCGGTAAGTGCTAAATCTCACTCCAGGGCCAGTCCACTGAAAGGCTCGACACCATTGTTGGAACAGTCCTATTTGAAGAATTTGGCAAAGGTCCACAGACCTGCAGGGGGCCTACATATTTATATTGGGTATAAAATATCATGTTACACCAGTAAGGAAGAACAGATGTGCTATTCTTAGAAATATCTATAGAAAAACTTAAGGTCACTGCCAGGTTAGGAAAAGAGAAAATGATCCCTGAAAAATATTGCACAATAGAGATGTTAGTCCTTGTCTCCGATTCAGATGTCACAATTCTGTTCTGCCCTCCAGGAACAAAAATATCCAATTAATAATAATCCAATTTTTACTTTCCGAGCAGGTAAAAGATTTGTTTTTGTATTTTTTAGCTAATAAATTTGGGCTGAAATTCAAAACCCCTTGTGCAAAACCTGTAACAGACTGGCCCCGATTGGTATATGCCACCTATAGAACTGCTGGAAACTTCTGGGCTCCTCCGAGCATCGGGGCCCAGGTAACAATGATGTGGGCCCCGATTTTGGGGATATGTTAAAAGCAAAAGAAAAGTGAAGGAGACCATTGGAGTCCTGAAGAATGACAAAGGAGAAACAGTTAACATGGTGGAACAGCAGGTGGAGCTACTAAATTCATATTTTGTATCCGTCTTCTCCCAAGAAACTAATGGAAATATCGACATTAATGGTGATGGAGATGAGGGGAAGGAGGACTCCAAGCTGACTATAAGCAAAGGTCTGGTAAGAGAGCACTTAGCCAAGTTACAGGAAACCAAGTTCCCAGGACCAGATGATTTACACCCTAGAGTCCTGAAAGAGATAGCAGAGGAAATAACAGAACCCCTTGCTATAATCTTCGGTAAGTCATGGGAAACAGGAGTGGTCCCTTTAGATTGGAAAAGGGCAAATGTTGTCCCCATCTACAAAAAGGGGAAAAGGGACGATCCAGGAAATTACAGGCCGGTAAGTCTGACCTCGATAGCAGGAAAAATCTTTGAGCAAATTGTCAAGGAACATTTACTTCGGTACCTGGATGGGAAGGCATTAATTAACCAGAGCCAGCACGGCTTTATGACCAATAAATCTTGTCAGACTAACCTGATTTCCTTCTACAACAAAATCACTGAATGGTTGGACCAAGGGAATGCCGTGGACATAGTATATCTTGACTTCAGTAAGGCATTTGATAAAGTATCACATAACCATCTTATTGAAAAAATGATTAAGTATGGCTTTGACAAAAAATCAGTTAGGTGGATTCACAACTGGCTTAATGATCGGGCACAACGAGTAATACTAAATGGCTACACATCGAACTGGAAGAAAGTCAAAAGCGGGGTGCCGCAGGGCTCTGTTCTGGGCCCAGTACTTTTTAATATCTTTATAAATGATCTGGACGATGGAATTATTGGGGAACTCATAAAATTTGCAGATGATACGAAGATAGGAGGAATAGCCAACACTAGAGAGGAGAGAGAGTGTATTCAAAAGGACTTGGACACACTGGAACAATGGGCTGAGGCCAACAAAATGGTATTTAACAGGGACAAATGCAAAGTTCTACATCTGGGTAACAGAAATGTAAAAAACATATATAGTATGGGAGGAATAGAACTAAGTGATAGCATAGGGGAAAAGGACTTGGGCATAATAGTAGATCACAAATTCAACATGAGCCAACAGTGCGATGCTGCTGCAAAAAAGGCTAATAAAATTCTGGGATGTATTAAGACAAGCATTGAATCTAGATCAAGAGAGGTCATTATTCCGCTGTACTCTTCCCTGGTCAGACCACACCTGGAATACTGTGTACAGTTCTGGGCGCCTCAATTCAAGAAAGACATCGATATATTGGAGCAAGTCCAGAGAAGAGCAACCAAAATGGTGGAAGGTCTGCAAACCATGTCCTATGAGGAGCGGCTAAAAGAACTGGGATTGTTTAGTTTGCAGAAGAGAAGGCTGAGGGGAGATTTAATAGCAGTCTACAAATATCTGAAAGGTAGTCACAGCGCAGAGGGATCTACCCTATTCTCATTAGCACAAGGAAGTACAAGAAGCAATGGGATGAAACTAAAGGGAAAGAGATACAGATTAGACATTAGGAAAAACTTTCTGACAGTGAGGGGAGTGAGAGAGTGGAATAGGCTGCCACGGGAGGTGGTGGGCGCTCCATCAATGGAAATCTTCAAGCAGAAACTGGATAAACATATAGCTGGGATGATTTAGGAAAACCTGCACTTGCAGGGGGTTGGACCCGATGGCCCTTGAGGTCCCTTCCAACTCTACCAAAAAAGAAAAAAAAAAAAAAGAGAATCTCTAAAAAGGAGGTGCCTAATTGTCAGCCCCTTGATTGACATTCTAGATGGCTGTTTAACCTCTAAAAGGCCAAGGCTCAGTCACACACTAACTGTTTTTGCATTTATTTTCAGGGCAATGTGAAAAAAAAATAAAAAATCTCTTATATGAAAAGTAATTTAGATTGTTATAGTGATCTGGATATTATAGGTTTTTGTTTTTTTTTCCTCTCTAGCCACAAGAAAATGATAGGGGGCGTCTACATTTACGCCCGCTGGGTCTCCATCCTGTTCCCCAGAGAAACTGGACAGGGGACGGATTCCCGGGTGATCTGTTTTAAAACCCATTTATTTTGAATGGGTTTAAAAGCAAACCACCGTGTCCGTATGCAGCACGTTGTATAACTTTTTTTTTTTTTTTTTTTTTCCCCCAAGAATGCCATGCTTTGATAATGGCATGATAATAAACTATGATTGGTGACCCACTGTGTACCCTATCAAGCTGAGTCTACAGACATCCTCTGGGACCTTTCTAGGTCCCCAGGTCAGACTGTGCAAGAATCAAAAATATTGCAATAGGAGCAATTCCTCAGTAGCTGCTGGTGAACCCTGGGGGGAGGGGTACAGAAGACAGTGAGCCCTAAGCTGAATTCCCACCACTGTCCCTTCCTACTTGCCGGGCCTATCCTAAGCAATAGGCGGCAACTGGTCGATGGGCCCTTCCTATATAAATGACAACACAGAACGAAGGCAAGACAAACAACAACAAAGGGAGGTCAGCTAGCCAAGGGTCCAGTAACAGTCGTGCAATGCAGTACAGAATCAAAATCCAAGAGAATAGTCAAAGGGTAATCCAGAGGTCAGTGGTCAGCAATACAAAGTCACAATAGCCAGCACTTCTATGAGGACTGATCTCCAGTATATAGGAAGCCCAAAACCCGCCCTAAGCTTGATTGGAAGACAGGCTGTCAATTACACAGGGAAGGCTAGAATTAACTATTTGATGAACATTGGGAACAAGGTGCTGGAGATGGGTGTGGTGGAAATTCAATTACAGAGAGAGAGAGAGCAGTGTTCACACAGAGCAAGGAATCAAACTGAACTCTTCTCCTGCACCTCTGCATGCGAGCGGAAGGTAGCGCAGAGACCTGAACAGGCAGAGACGTTACACAATATCAGTCAAAACGGGTGAACAGATCAAAGAAAGTCCTTTTATAATTTCATGGTCCCTCTTGGCTATGGCGGTTAAAGGGATCAATATCTGGGATTGTAGATTCTTCTGAGACCTGCCATTACGGTATGAGCTAATAGCACTGGACACTCAAAGGGGTCTTCTACAGCACCCTAAAAACACAATACTGAAAGGACTGTGGTACAAGGGTGAAATGTTTGCATTGAGCCCCTGGACCTTTAAGGTTACACTGCTGGATGAATCCTATATTCCAAGTCCAAGCAGTTGTGTGGACTATATATCACGCTTAACAATTTACAGTCCACTTAGTACGGCTAGTGTATTGGACAATTAAAATACTAGAGGTTGAAGGTCAATTGCAAGTGGGGTCTGAAGTGCAACAAAAATAAATTTCATGATCCATGATGACTATATCATAACTACTCTATAAAGATGGAAACCTGGTCTTGTTGTAGCCTCCATGTCATCAAGCGCTCTATATTGTTTATTGATGTCTGGGTTTACTATAAATGGTTATCAGTCATCGATGTCGGCAATTTCCAGCAATGTGACTCATGGTCTTCGCGCGTCATAAGGACCTGCAGGTTAGCTCATGGACGGCTGTTGCATGTACATTATATAATTTAATATTTAGCATTTTAAGAGTTAAATATAGCATTCGTAAGATGGACTGCTCGGTATTAAAGGGGTATGAATCCCTATCATACCAAACGTTCTGAAATGCTGTTAATAGCTGTACTAGTGTTTTAGAGTAATATACCGCTATACTGTTTCACATGCTGTGCTCGTTCCCAGACCAGCAGGGCAGAAAACTGTGTATTGGCAGTGAATGGATCACTACCAACCTGTGGAAGAGTGACTGAGCATGTGTGTGCACCAGTACTTGGCTCATTAAGTGGACGTTCACGTTCCTATACACCAGGTGGCGCCAAGACATGTAAAGAATCTATATATTGAATATGAAGTTTTTAATGGTGGGGTAACTATCCGATCAATATAATGAACCAAATAAATTGAGAACTGGTCGACTTCTGTTTGTCACATTTGTTGCAGCATTTCTTTTCACAACCGTCTGTAAATGTCTAGGAAGAAAGTTGGCCAATTGTTGGAGTTTTCGGGAGAGTCTTGTCCCATTCTTGACAAGACTGCACAACCGTCCCGAATTGTCTCGGTTCACAGACAGTAATTTGTAGAAATATTCTTGAGCCCAGGCAGTGATTTGCATAATGTAGTCGTGCCTTGCCGGAACGATGGAAGCGATCAGAGATGTCACCTATTTCATACTGGCATTCTATAGAATGTCCAGGCAATGTGTGAAATGACGAATTGTTTCATACATTGCCGGCTAGTTTTCGGCATTCTATACAATGCCTAGGCATTCTATAGAATGTTGGATTTCATACATTGCCGGTAATGTATACATGTACCAATATAGATTAGTAACATACATACACACCCTTTGCACCTCCAATGCTGTTGTCCACCACAAGTTCCAGGCTAATATAATTTCCGTATTAATGGATTGATTTTCATATACATCTTTGTATACTATTTACAGCTTATCTAGTGCTAGGCAACGTGTAAATGTTATTCTATATAGGATATAAAAGCAGATAAATGTACATATGTTAAAGATTACTCAGAAGTCTGGCACATATTACTTTAAAAAAAATAATGCGCAATGCACGGAGTTTGTGGGCTTGACAATTTTTGGTAATTTTCAAGTGTCAAAAATTGACTTGGGCATAAAGATCCAGATTTCCTCACCCCTTGGCAACAATGGTGGATGTCCACTGGGGTAATGTGGTAAGCTTAGCCCATATCATAGGTCCTGGGTAGGGAACCTTGGCTCTCCAGCTGTTGCAAAACTACAACTCCCAGCATGCATACTGGCTCTGCTGTTCTTGGAACTCCCATGGAAGTGAATGGAGCATGCTGGGAGTTGTAGTCTCACAGCAGCTGGAGAGCCGAAGGTTCCCTACCTCTGTCATAGAGGACGGGTGTTTGCTATACAACACAACCATCACCTAATAGATGGGTCACGGGCACAACATTTTGATTCCATGGTTAATTGTGATTGACATCGAAGTCCCTACATCGCACGGCAGTTCACATCTTTATACTGCTCAATCTCTCTACTACATTATATGGTACTCCATTATACACAATGCAGCGCAATACATTGGATAAACATTCAATCCTAGGTTCAACCTCTATGCGGGGGAATAAAAAGAAGTGTAACATGTTTCTAAAAAAAAAACCTACCGTAATTGCTACTTCTGTGTCCAAAAATACCCAAACTATTAAATAGAGAATAATTTATCCCATACATTGGATATGGTAAAATAAAAAAGGTGGGAATCTCTGTTTTTGATTACTTTCCCTTTGAAAACAAAAGGGATAAAGTTGTAGTTCTTATTGATACCATGATGGAAAAAAATACAACTCTCCTTGCAAAAAAAGACAGAAGTGTAAAAAAAAAAAAAAAAAAAAAATTATGGGTGTCAGATCATGGCGAAGCAAAACTAAAAATTTTTCAAAAATAAAGCTGCGAAACGTAATAAAAATTACTGTATATACTCGAGTATAAGCTGACCCGAATATAAGCCGAGGCCCCTAATTTTACCACAAAAAAAACTGGGAAAACGTATTGACAACGTATTGCTGGGAAAGGGGAGGGGGTGTTTTGGTTGTCTGTCTGCCCCTGAGCTTGAGGATTGAGGGTCCCCCCCCCCCCCACTTGGAATTCAGCCTGGCTGAATATAGGGGATCTGCAGTGCTCCTATTAACCCCTTTCCAATGGAGGAGGAGCACTGCAGATCCCCTATATTCAGTAGACACAGGGATACCTAATGTGTTTGTGTGTCAGTCATTTTCTACTTTTGTATGTATTCTAGGGAAAGGAGGGATTTACAACTTCTATTTTTTTTATTTTTTTTAAAGCTTTTTTTCCACTATTTTATGACCAGGCATGATATTGCAGCTGGTCATAGACCCCCTCATAAAAAAAATTAATTTTTTTTTTGTTTTTGTTTTGTTTTTGCTTACTCTAGTATAAGCCGAGGGGGGCTTTTTCAGTACAAAAACTGTGCTGAAAAATTCGGCTTATACTCAAGTATATACGGTACATAAATTTTTGGTATTTCCATAAATGTACCGGCCCACAGAATAAAGGTAATGTGTCTAGCAAGTTGTACTGAGTTTAGCGTGCCACATGTACCGTATAGGGAAACTTTTTATATGTGAATTTAGGGAAATTTGCCACTTTTTTTGTTATCCAGTTAAAGGATGCGTTTGTGATACTGCTGTGTAGCGTGCGGCTTTTTTTTTTTTTTTTTTTTAAAAAAATATATATATTCCATTGTGTTTCTTGGAGGGAGCACATCACAACTTCTGGCTATATTCTAACTTTCTATTCATATTTCCTTTCTCTGTCCAGAAGGCGGTTTTCGGCGTGGATAAATAACCCTATTGTTAAGTGCTGCTGTTTGTTGTTCTTAACATGTTCTGACTGCTCGGTTCATGGAGGTTAATTTGTCAACATTATGTTCTTTCAGTGTAGTATTGCAGATGTTTTTCTTACATGATCCTTTGACAGGCTTCTGTGCTATTAGAAACACAAGACTGGTCATTCTCAAGGATCCCCGGAGACTGGTCTCTGCTGGATGTCATTTAGACAGGAACGTATCCTGTAGCAAGTTACAATGTAATGTGACCAATGGGCTATGGTGTGTCAAATGGACTGAGGGCTTGGATTGAGAAGTTCAAGAAAAGGTCGTGACCTTGCAGGACCTTTCCGCTTTTGAGATCTCAGACATGTGGCAAAATGATCTTGGGCTTTCAGTGTCATAACATTTGCTCTGTCCTCAATGGTAACTGATAGCGTTGGAAATGTTTGACCTTGCAAGATTATTAGCGGCAATAAACTCGTCTTCTAATTGATACTGTTACTTTTCTACAAGTAATACAGACACTTCAATTAGCCGAGACGCTTAATGGTGACCTCTCGGAAAGTGGTGACGCTTAGGTGTTTCCTACTAACAGACTTGCTCATGAGATGTACAAAAATTTGTAAGTTTTTGAGCCTCCTAGAAAAGGGGAGATCTGAATCGTCTTGTGATACATTGGGGTTTCAGAGGGTATGTAATACTATGAGTTGGAGTCCTTCATCAATGGTATACATAGCAAAAATTTCCCAACCTCTTTCTGATGGTAGGCTGCGTTGTGTGCTGCCTTTTAGAAGTAGAGATGGGCAAACCTCGCAAGATTTGTATCACAAAGACTTAGGAGTTTGGTCTACCTGTTTTGTTTCACCAGACTCTTGTGACTGTTATCATACTCTGGGGTCTGAAGACACCCCAAAATATAAGTGGAGGCCCAGAGGAAGTGAGGACTCCATCAGGGCCTCCAGCACTCCCTCAAAGTGCCCTTTGGCGTCACTCAGTAGGCCGAAACACGACCACAAGCCCCATGGACCCAATCACAGTGGGGGCCTGCTAAAGTCATGATACTTTCACACAAGCCTCGTGATCTCTGTGTACCCCATGTGAGTGCTGAGGTCCAATCATAGGCCCAATAGGCCAGAAGATGACTACGATGTAGCCTAGGAGAGGTGAGGGATGGCGAGTATCCGTATTCATTTCAACACCTCCTCTGCATATTCTACCTGGGCTCTGAAGATACCATAGAGTAGAATAGTGACTGGTGGATGGTGAACCCCAAACGTTTCATGGAAATAGATTTGCCTTGTTACAAGTATATAGTGGCAGACGTTTCTTATATGGTCCCATATACCTTCCCCAAAACAGTTTGCCACATGGTAGAGTTGTTCTTGTTTGTGAACCCTTCAGGGATTTAAATGTTTTCTAATCTATATTCTTAGGTTTGTGTTCGCGCTCTATACCCTGAGGTCTGAAGACCTGGGACTAAGGACTATAGGAATAGCATTTGTGGCCAACAAGTTTAGCCTGAAACAAATCTTTGGACTGAAGCGCCCAAAACCAAGCAAATCTTTAGAGACTTGCCAAGCTCCAGTTTGTCTTTCTAGAACCGACCTCTTCCTTGTCTCACCCAATATTCTTGATTATTATGATATGCAACTCCTCCAGCCAACCAGTACCTTTCTCTGTTCTCACAAGGTGCAAGAACCCCAAAACTGCTGTCTGCATATGGGTTTCTCTGGTTTGGCTTTCATTACTCTTTATCTGGCCATACGTTTACCCACAGGATGGCTACTGGTAGGTGGCATTGGAGATGTCCTCACTTCTGGAGGAAAGCTTATTTGCATTAGAAAACACAAAAGATTTACTGTACCGGTTACTGGTATGTAGTACTATCCGCTCTGCTATACCTGTACCTGTATAGCGATGACCTTCACACCTGGACGACTCTGCTTTGTTATGGACCAGTATAATATACTGCCATCTATCAGTAATGAATGTGACCGACTATGGAAAGTTGGGACGTATGTTAAGTTCATTAGGTGGAAGCCGGAGTGGAACAGGAAAAATAATCTGCACTTCACGGATAAGTGGAAAGTGATGACACCTTCCCCTTGTGACAGCAGTGGAGGGAACGTAATTTACAGCGCCTCTGACCTCCTGTATGTATTGTCCTATATGTCGATGCTGAATGATCGTGATATATTTAACATCCGCTCCTGGGTGGGATGGAAAGACAGACTGATCGGGACTAGAACTGCTTCTGTCTAGGTAGTTACCAGTAAAGTGTAACATTAATCCTTACGTTCCTAATCTGACTATATACACTCACCGGCCACTTTATTAGGTACACCATGCTAGTAACGGGTTGGACCCCCTTTTGCCTTCAGAACTGCCTCAATTCTTCGTGGCATAGATTCAACAAGGTGCTGGAAGCATTCCTCAGAGATTTTGGTCCATATTGACATGATGGCATCACACAGTTGCCGCAGATTTGTCGGCTGCACATCCATGATGCGAATCTCCCGTTCCACCACATCCCAAAGATGCTCTATTGGATTGAGATCTGGTGACTGTGGAGGCCATTGGAGTACAGTGAACTCATTGTCATGTTCAAGAAACCAGTCTGAGATGATTCCAGCTTTATGACATGGCGCATTATCCTGCTGAAAGTAGCCATCAGATGTTGGGTACATTGTGGTCATAAAGGGATGGACATGGTCAGCAACAATACTCAGGTAGGCTTTGGCGTTGCAACGATGCTCAATTGGTACCAAGGGGCCCAAAGAGTGCCAAGAAAATATTCCCCACACCATGACACCACCACCACCAGCCTGAACCGTTGATACAAGGCAGGATGGATCCATGCTTTCATGTTGTTGACGCCAAATTCTGACCCTACCATCCGAATGTCGCAGCAGAAATCGAGACTCATCAGACCAGGCAACGTTTTTCCAATCTTCAATTGTCCAATTTCGATGAGCTTGTGCAAATTGTAGCCTCAGTTTCCTGTTCTTAGCTGAAAGGAGTGGCACCCGGTGTGGTCTTCTGCTGCTGTAGCCCATCTGCCTCAAAGTTCGATGTACTGTGCGTTCAGAGATGCTCTTCTGGCTACCTTGGTTGTAACGGGTGGCTATTTGAGTCACTGTTGCCTTTCTATCAGCTCGAACCAGTCTGGCCATTCTCCTCTGACCTCTGGCATCAACAACGCATTTCCGCCCACAGAACTGCCGCTCACTGGATGTTTTTTCTTTTTCGGACCATTCTCTGTAAACCCTAGAGATGGTTGTGCGTCAAAATCCCAGTAGATCAGCAGTTTCTGAAATACTCAGACCAGCCCTTCTGGCACCAACAACCATGCCACGTTCAAAGGCACTCAAATCACCTTTCTTCCCCATACTGATGCTCGGTTTGAACTGCAGGAGATTGTCTTGACCATGTCTACATGCCTAAATGCACTGAGTTGCCGCCATGTGATTGGCTGATTAGAAATTAAGTGTTAACGAGCAGTTGGACAAGTGTACCTAATAAAGTGGTCAGTGAGTGTAGTATTATGTATATAGTCTGTAGCAGAGCTGAGTTCTACAGTTTATATTGTGATATCTGGACAAGTCGGTGAATCTGAAATAAATGAAGGGTTTTCCTCTATACTGCATTATATCACGTGCTTGGCAAATTGTGAATGCTTTGACCACATAGGGCAATAAGGGCCTTTTGGTTCAAAAGCTGCCTATATAATAAACTTGCCCCAGTGTGTATCTGAAACGCCGTAAATGGCTAAGACTGGAGTATCGTACCCTAGTCTTAATAAATGCCCCAACTGGCACAGGGACCGAGATGTCTGAAGAGCCTGTGGCCGTCCCTATGCCAGAATGGAAACCCACACCAATAGATTTCCGCTATAACTCACACCAGATCGCTACCCTATACCGCCCACGTTTCTAGAATGTGGGGGGGCTGAAGGTGCACATTTGGCGCAAGAAAGGGCCTTACACCAAATATTCACCTCAATATCCTCCTTCTATGCCAGTGTTCTGGTGTCATTCTAAATTTGCCCCTTGTTTTTTGGTAAAAAGTGCAGTTGTTGATACAATTTTTTGAGCCGATGTCAGATGTAGATGTGGCAGGAAGAAGCGTTAAAAGAAAACTCAACCAAAATGTAAAGTTTCCCATGCCTGTGATTGAGCCACCGGTGGTCACATGGGTACGCCAAATATGACGCTCATCGTGCCCATGTGACGGCTGGTGACCCGGGTGCAGGATGCCACAGGAGAGCACCACACTCCACAAAGAAGCCCAAAAAGTAACAGCAGGTGAGCATGAATACTGGGGAAAGCTATGGAAGTCCTTTTCACTTTGACGTAAACTTTTAAAGAGATTTGCCCACATAAGTCCTACATGGCATATCTATAGGACCGGCCTTCAGGATATGCCATAAATGTGTCTCATGAGCAAGCCCCTCTAACTTTGGTGCAGTAGGTTATGAGTGACCCCCCCCCCCCCCACCACCAGTCTGGTTTCTGAGGTATAACAAAGTACTTGAGCACACCTCACAGTTTCGGAGATTCATAAATGGATGTTTTCCATAAATGGTGGATATCTTGTAAGATCTTCCTGGAATATATAAAGTGATGAGCGTCGCCATACACGGGTCAGAATAGATCTGCCTTTTCGTGTCCCTTTAAGGTCTAACATGAAAAGTTGAGCTCGTGCCAAGGTCATTTAAAGTCACATCTTGTAGGTATTTGTTAAAATATTAATGAAGTGATTGATATCTTACATATCAGAATCTCGCTGTCAATGCCTACACATCACATTTTGCTGCCTCCGCTGACAGTTGAGGGTGGTTTTTTTGCTTTTCTTTTTCCGAGCCCAAATGTTCTAGTAAATTTAACCCTCTGCGTGTGCAATACCAGGCACCATACCTGCGGCTGATGGAGAACTTGACTGTATCTTCTTGGCATCTTCTGTCCTTTGATGAGCTTGCGGTTTCTTGTCTTGCCTCACTAATGCTTCCTAAGGCGAGCACTTATTTTTTTTTTTTTTTTACCTCCTGAAATGTTTTGGCAATCCTTTGAAGTCCGTATAGAAAGATAATTGATTTATATGCACTCTGGTTGCTATATATATAGTACCTTGCAAAAGTATTCAAGCCTCTATAAAGGCTGGGGTAAAATAAAATAAAATTAAAAATTGCCTACCCGGGTCCCTACTTCAGCATAGAGTCCTCCCCAAAGACTTTGGTGACTACTGTAGTCAATCAATGGCCTAAGTAGTCACATGTTTGCTACCGGTGATGTCACTGCTAATATGTTAATGTGGTTGTCATCTCCATAGTTGGGGAAGGGGAAACTTTTTAAAAAAAAAAATAATAATAAAATCATGCTTTTCTTCCCCCCCCTTGCGGAAGAGCTTTTGCCCCTGATTGGCCTCAGCGCCTTAAAGGGATCATTAAAATGCAGTTTTGTTCTCCCTAACACATAGGAATAGCCTTAAGAAAGGCTATTCTTCTCCTACCTATTAATGTCTTCTCCGCACCGGCGTAGAAATCCCGTTTTTCTTCTGTATGCAAATTAGTTCTCTCGCAGAACTGGGGGCAGTCCCCAATGCTGCGAGAGAATTCTCCAGCACCACCTCCATCTTCGACTGGCCTCTCTCCACATCTTCTTCTGGCTTCAAATTTCTAGGCATGTGCAATCGACAGAGCTGACTCTGCATGACCATGGCTATTTTCTTGTGGCTGCTTACCCCAGCTTACTGTGTAAGTAGCCACAAGAAAATGACCGCTTACACCAGTTTACAGTGTAAGCGGCCACAGGAAAATTGCCGTGGGCATGCGCAGTTGGCTCTGCCCGAGGCCTGATGACAGAGCCGACTGCGCATGCCTAGAAGTTTGAAGCCAGCGCTGGAAGAAGACTTAGGCAGAGGCCGTTCTAGGCAAAGATGGAGGCGGTGCTAGATTGTTCTCTCGCAGCATTGGGGACGCCCCCAGTGCTGTTTGAGCGCTGGGGACCGCCTCCAATGCTGCGAGAGAACTCCTTTGCATACAGAAGAAAACCGAGATTTGTACTGAAAGGCAGTGCGGAGAAGACATCTAAAGGTAGCAGAAGAATAACCTTTCTTAAGGCTATTCCTACTAGAGATGAGCGAATAGTATTCGAATACTTCGCTCCCATAGGAATGCGTATAAACGGCCGAACACCAAGGGGTTAAGCACAGTGAATATTTGATGCGCTTAACCCCATGGTGTTCGGCCGTTTACACGCATTCCTATGAGAGCGAGGAATTCGATGGAATACTATTCACTCAACTACGTGTTAGGGAGAAAAAATTGCATTTTAATTATTGAATCCCTTTAAGGAAGGGAACCGATGCCTTATGTGAGCCATGTAATTGGTTCCTTTCCTGTGACTGCTAAGGCCACTGATTTGACCTCAGTGGTCACATTGGTGGGTACTTTGTGTTCCCCGGCCTCCTTCCCAACCACTAAGATTTCTGGACAACCCATTTAATGATACCCAACATGTGACCACGGAGGGCAGCAGTCACCCTTCACTTCCAGCCTGACCCTTCTGGACATGGGATGAAACTGAGAGCGGACTCTGCAAGGGAGGACCAGAGTAGGAGAGTAGTCCTTTCTTATTTTGTTACCCCTGCAAGTCCCCCACATGGTTTTCATTTCCAGACTGAGAAACCCCTTTAGGGTCAGTTCACACGTGAACTGCCCGCTCGGGTTTTGACACGGAGAGAGACGCAGTGAGCTGTGTCTCTCTCTTGTCAAAATCCGCCTGCTGCGACCATCGCGGTCGCGGCTTTCCCCTCCGCTGTCGGCTCAAATGAATGAGCCGACATAGGAGGGAGCTGTCGGGGGCGGAAGCCGCACGGCTGAGCCAGCGCGGCTTCCGCCTGAAGAAAGGGCATGTCCTTTCTTTTCTCCGCTAGTGGCAGCCCGCCGCTAGCGGAAAAAAAAGCCCGGTGGTCTACATAGACCACCATTGTAAAGGGGCGGATTTTGAAGCGAAATCCGCTGTCAAAATCCACCCCTTTGTTCACGTGTGAACTAGCCCTTAAATAGACTATGAAACTCTAATGCATTATTTGTCATGAGATTTTAGGATCAGAAGTGTATATGGAAAGGAACTCCTAACCAATAGAGATGAGCGAACAGTGTTCTATCGAACTCATGTTTGATCGGATATTAGGCTGTTCGGCATGTTTGAATCGAATCGAACACCGCGTGGTAAAGTGCGCCATTACTCGATTCCCCTCCCACCTTCCCTGGCGCCTTTTTTGCTCCAATAACAGCGCAGGGTAGGTGGGACAGGAACTACGACACCGGTGACGTTGAGAAAAGTAGGCAAAACCCATTGGCTGCCGAAAACATGTGACCTCTAATTTAAAAGAACAGCGCCGCCCAGGTTCGCGTCATTCTGAGCTTGCAATTCACCGAGGACGGAGGTTTCCGTCCAGCTAGCTAGGGCTTAGATTCTGGGTAGGCAGGGACAGGCTAGGATAGGAAGGAGAAGACAACCAACAGCTCTTATAAGAGCTAAATTCCAGGGAGAAGCTTGTCAGTGTAACGTGGCACTGACGGGCTCAATCGCCGCAACCCAGCTTTCCCAGGATCCTGAATGGAATACACTGTCAGTGTATTCCCGTATACCCGATATATACCCCCGATACTCGTTCCAACGGTGTGCCCCCCCACCTTCACCCCAGAAATACCCTGCAAGTCCCCTAGCAATAGAATTGGGGCTATATACACCCACAATTTTTACTACTGGTATACAGTGCCATTGTCTGACTGGGAATTCAAAGAATATATTGGGGTTATAAATACCCTCATTTCTTGCTACTGCCATATAGTGCCAGTTTCTGACTGGTAATTCAAAGAATATATTGGGGTTACGTGCACCCACAATTTTTACTACTGGTATACAGTGCCATTGTCTGACTGGGAATTCAAAGAATATATTGGGGTTACGTGCACCCACAATTTTTACTACTGGTATACAGTGCCAGTTTCTGACTGGGAATTCAAAGAATATATTGGGGTTACAAATACCCTCATTTCTTGCTACTGCCATATAGTGCCAGTTTCTGACTGGTAATTCAAAGAATATATTGGGGTTACGTGCACCCACAATTTTTACTACTGGTATACAGTGCCATTGTCTGACTGGGAATTCAAAGAATATATTGGGGTTATAAATACCCTCATTTCTTGCTACTGGTATATAGTGCCATTGTCTGACTGGGAATTCAAAGAATATATTGGGGTTATAAATACCCTCATTTCTTGCTACTGCCATATAGTGCCAGTTTCTGACTGGGAATTCAAAGAATATATTGGGGTTACGTGCACCCACAATTTTTACTACTGGTATACAGTGCCATTGTCTGACTGGGAATTCAAAGAATATATTGGGGTTATAAATACCCTCATTTCTTGCTACTGGTATATAGTGCCATTGTCTGACTGGGAATTCAAAGAATATATTGGGGTTACGTGCACCCACAATTTTTACTACTGGTATACAGTGCCAGTTTCTGACTGGGAATTCAAAGAATATATTGGGGTTACAAATACCCTCATTTCTTGCTACTGCCATATAGTGCCAGTTTCTGACTGGTAATTCAAAGAATATATTGGGGTTACGTGCACCCACAATTTTTACTACTGGTATACAGTGCCAGTTTCTGACTGGGAATTCAAAGAATATATTGGGGTTACAAATACCCTCATTTCTTGCTACTGCCATATAGTGCCAGTTTCTGACTGGTAATTCAAAGAATATATTGGGGTTACAAATACCCTCATTTCTTGCTACTGGTATATAGTGCCAGTTTCTGACTGGTAATTCAAAGAATATATTGGGGTTACGTGCACCCACAATTTTTACTACTGGTATACAGTGCCAGTTTCTGACTGGGAATTCAAAGAATATATTGGGGTTACAAATACCCTCATTTCTTGCTACTGCCATATAGTGCCAGTTTCTGACTGGTAATTCAAAGAATATATTGGGGTTACGTGCACCCACAATTTTTACTACTGGTATACAGTGCCAGTTTCTGACTGGGAATTCAAAGAATATATTGGGGTTACAAATACCCTCATTTCTTGCTACTGCCATATAGTGCCAGTTTCTGACTGGTAATTCAAAGAATATATTGGGGTTACGTGCACCCACAATTTTTACTACTGGTATACAGTGCCATTGTCTGACTGGGAATTCAAAGAATATATTGGGGTTATAAATACCCTCATTTCTTGCTACTGCCATATAGTGCCAGTTTCTGACTGGTAATTCAAAGAATATATTGGGGTTACAAATACCCTCATTTCTTGCTACTGGTATATAGTGCCATTGTCTGACTGGGAATTCAAAGAATATATTGGGGTTACGTGCACCCACAATTTTTGCTACTGGTATATAGTGCCAATTTCTAACTGGGAATTCAAAATGTGCAAGGCTCCCGGAAAGGGACGTGGACGAGGCCGTGGGCGAGGTCGGGGGAATGGTTCTGGGGAGCAAGGTAGCAGTGAAGCCACAGGGCGTCCCGTGCCTACTCCTGTGGGGCAGCAAGCATTGCGCCACTCCACAGTGCCAGGGTTGCTTGCCACATTAACTAAACTGCAGGGTACAAACCTTAGTAGGCCCGAGAACCAGGAACAGGTCTTGCAATGGCTGTCAGAGAACGCTTACAGCACATTGTCCAGCAGCCAGTCAGACTCTGCCTCCTCTCCTCCTATTACCCAACAGTCTTGTCCTCCTTCCTCCCAAAATTCCCAAGCTTCACAGAACAATAACCCCAACTGTCCCTGCTCCCCAGAGCTGTTCTCCGCTCCTTTCATTGTCCCTCAACCTGCCTCTCCACGTCACGATTCCACGAACCTAACAGAGGAGCATCTGTGTCCAGATGCTCAAACACTAGAGTCTCCTCCATCTCCGTTCGATTTGGTGGTGGATGACCAGCAACCCACCCTCATCGACGATGATGTGACGCAGTTGCCGTCAGGGCATCCAGTTGACCGGCGCATTGTGCGGGAGGAGGAGATGAGACAGGAGTTGGAAGAGGAAGTGGTGGATGATGAGGACACTGACCCGACCTGGACAGGGGGGATGTCAAGCGGGGAAAGTAGTGTGGATGTTGAGGCAAGTGCAGCACCAAAAAGGGTAGCTAGAGGCAGAGGTCAGCAGCTTAGGCGAAGCCAGGCCACACCCGGAATCTCCCAAGATGTTCCAGTTCGTACCCAGCCCCGAAAAACTCCCACCTCGAGGGCACGTTTCTCGAAGGTGTGGAGTTTTTTCAAGGAATGCGCCGAGGACAGATATAGTGTTGTCTGCACAATTTGCCTCTCGAAATTGATTAGGGGCTCTGAGAAGAGCAACCTGTCCACCACTTCAATGCGCCGTCATTTGGAATCCAAGCACTGGAATCAGTGGCAGGCAGCAACGGCAGGACAAAGGCCGCCTGCCGTTCACGCCACTGCCACTGCCTCTGCCTCTGCCTCTGCCACTGCCACTGCTGACTGTGCTGGCGATGCACTCCAGAGGACGAGCCAGGACACCACTTCATCTGCCTCCGCCACTTTGTTGACTTCTCCCTCATCCTCCCCTGTTCCTGTCTTATCTCCTTCTCCTGCACCATCAAAGGCACCATCAGGCGCTTCTTTACAACAACCCACCATCTCTCAGACATTGGAGCGGCGGCAGAAATACACTGCTAACCACCCACACGCGCAAGCCTTGAACGCCAACATCGCTAAACTGCTGGCCCAGGAGATGTTGGCGTTCCGGCTTGTTGAAACTCCCGCCTTCCTGGACCTGATGGCAACTGCGGCACCTCGCTATGCCGTCCCTAGCCGTCACTACTTCTCCCGGTGTGCCGTCCCCGCCTTGCACCAGCACGTGTCACTCAACATCAGGCGGGCCCTTAGTTCCGCGCTTTGCACAAAGGTCCACTTGACCACCGACGCGTGGACAAGTGCATGCGGACAGGGACGCTACATTTCACTGACGGCACACTGGGTGAATGTAGTTGAGGCTGGGACTGCTTCCCAAACTGGCCCGGTGTACCTCGTCTCCCCGCCTAACATTCCTGGCAGGGACACGAGAAGAACACCCCCCTCCTCCTCCTCCTCTACCGCCTCCTCCTCCGCCACCGCCTCCTCCTCCGCTGTTAGATTGACCCCAGCTACGAGTTGGAAACGTTGCAGCACTGGCGTTGGTAGACGTCAGCAGGCTGTGCTGAAGCTGATCAGCTTGGGGGACAGACAGCACACTGCCTCCGAGGTGAGGGATGCCCTCCTCGATGAGACGGCAATATGGTTTGAGCCGCTGCACCTGGGCCCAGGCATGGTCGTTTGTGATAACGGCCGGAACCTGGTAGCAGCTCTGGAGCTTGCCGGACTCCAACATGTTCCATGCCTGGCCCACGTCTTCAACCTAGTGGTGCAACGTTTCCTAAAGAGCTACCCCAATGTTCCAGAGCTACTGGTGAAAGTGCGGCGCATGTGCGCCCACTTTCGCAAGTCGACAGTAGCCGCTGCTAGCTTAAAATCTCTCCAGCAACGCCTGCATGTGCCACAACACCGGCTTTTGTGCGACGTCCCCACACGCTGGAACTCAACGTTTCAGATGTTGAATAGAGTGGTTGAGCAGCAGAGACCTTTGATGGAATACCAGCTACAAAACCCTAGGGTGCCACAAAGTCAGCTGCCTCAGTTTCTCATCCATGAGTGGCCATGGATGAGAGACCTTTGTGACATCCTACGGGTGTTTGAGGAGTCCACAAGGAGGGTGAGCTCTGAGGATGCGATGGTGAGCCTTACAATCCCGCTCTTGTGTGTTCTGAGAGAATCCCTGATTGACATCAGGGATAACTCAGATCACACAGAGGAGTTAGGGATAGCATCCGATCCGTCACAGCTGGAGAGTAGGTCCACACATCTGTCCGCTTCATCGCGTTTAATGGAGGAGGAGGAGGAGGAGGAGGAAGAAGAGTTGTCCGATGATGTGATGGTGATACAGGAGGCTTCCGGGCAACTTCGAATCGTCCCATTGTTGCAGCGCGGATGGGTAGACATGGAGGATGAGGAGGAAATGGAGATTGAACTTTCCGGTGGGGCCAGAGGAGTCATGCCAACTAACACTGTGGCAGACATGGCTGAGTTCATGTTGGGGTGCTTTACAACCGACAAGCGTATTGTCAAAATCATGGAGGACAACCAGTACTGGATCTTTGCTATCCTTGACCCCCGGTATAAAAACAACATCTCGTCTTTTATTCCGGTAGAGGGGAGGGCCAATCGCATCAATGCTTGCCACAGGCAATTGGTGCAGAATATGATGGAGATGTTTCCAGCATGTGACGTTGGCGGCAGGGAGGACAGTTCCTCCAGTAGGCGACCAAGTTCTCACCGGTCCACACAAACGAGGGGCACACTGTCTAAGGTCTGGGACACCTTGATGGCACCCCCTCGCCAAAGTGCCGCCACAGAGGGTCCTAGTGTCACCAGGCGTGAGAAGTATAGGCGCATGTTGCGGGAATACCTTTCCGACCACAGCCCTGTCCTCTCCGACCCCTCTGCGCCCTACACGTATTGGGTGTCGAAGTTGGACCTGTGGCTTGAACTTGCCCTATATGCCTTGGAGGTGCTGTCCTGTCCTGCCGCCAGCGTCCTATCTGAGAGGGTGTTCAGTGCAGCCGGTGGCATCATCACTGACAAGCGCACCCATCTGTCAGCTGAGAGTGCCGACCGGCTCACTTTGATAAAAATGAACCACCACTGGATAGAGCCTTCATTTTTGTGCCCACCTGTGTAAAGCACCCCAACATGAAACTCCATGTCTGTACTCAACCTCTCCAATTCCTCCGCATCCTCATACTCATCCACCATAAGCGTTGCACAATTCTGCTAATACTAGCAGAGGCAAACAGAGAGCGGTACATTGAAGAATGGAGAAACGAAATAAATAACTCCAAGAAACTCACCGTGTACCAATCCCTACAAAGGGACTACACCATGGCCACCTACCTGGAGAGAATACGCCATCCCAAGCACAGACAGACCCTGAGCCGATACAGACTGAGCGCCCACAACCTAGAGATAGAGACGGGGCGATACAGACAGACGTACAAGCCACGGGAGAAGAGACTGTGCCAGCACTGTGACCAGGGGGCCCTAGAAGACGAGACCCACTTCCTGCTACACTGCACCAAATACTCAGCTATGAGGGCCGTCTACTACCAAAGACTCTCTGCCCACATCCCAGACTTCATATCTGCAGACGAGAAGAGGAAACTCTACATCCTACTGGGAGAAGAAGAGGCCACTGTGGAGATCGCTGCCCAATACGTGTCCAGCTGTCACCAAACAAGAGGAAGATGAGACTCCATGGACTGTTATATTTATCCCAAAATGGGCTGGTTAGAGGCTCCCTCCACCATGAATTTGCCCAAACTGGGCTGGTTAGAGGCTCCCTCCACCATGAATTGGTCCAAATTGGGGTTTTTAGAGGCTCCCTCCACCATGAATTGGTCCAAACTGGGCTGTTTAGAGGCTCCCTCCACCATGAATTGGTCCAAACTGGGGTTTTTAGAGGCTCCCTCCACCATGAATTGGTCCAAACTGGGCTGTTTAGAGGCTCCCTCCACCATGAATTGGTCCAAACTGGGTTTTTTAGAGGCTCCCTCCACCATGAATTGGTCCAAACTGGGGTTTTTAGAGGCTCCCTCCACCATGAATTTGCCAAAACTGGGCTGTTTAGAGGCTCCCTCCACCATGAATTGGTCCAAATTGGGGTTTTTAGAGGCTCCCTCCACCATGAATTTGCCCAAACTGGGCTGTTTAGAGGCTCCCTCCACCATGAATTGGTCCAAACTGGGCTGTTTAGAGGCTCCCTCCACCATGAATTGGTCCAAACTGGGTTTTTTAGAGGCTCCCTCCACCATGAATTGGTCCAAACTGGGGTTTTTAGAGGCTCCCTCCACCATGAATTTGCCAAAACTGGGCTGTTTAGAGGCTCCCTCCACCATGAATTGGTCCAAATTGGGGTTTTTAGAGGCTCCCTCCACCATGAATTTGCCCAAACTGGGCTGGTTAGAGGCTCCCTCCACCATGAATTGGTCCAAACTGGGTTTTTTAGAGGCTCCCTCCACCATGAATTGGTCCAAACTGGGCTGGTTAGAGGCTCCCTCCACCATGAATTGGTCCAAACTGGGTTTTTTAGAGGCTCCCTCCACCATGAATTGGTCCAAACGGGGGTTTTTAGAGGCTCCCTCCACCATGAATTTGCCCAAACTGGGCTGGTTAGAGGCTCCCTCCACCATGAATTTGCCCAAACTGGGCTGTTTAGAGGCTCCCTCCACCATGAATTGGTCCAAACTGGGCTGTTTAGAGGCTCCCTCCACCATGAATTGGTCCAAACTGGGTTTTTTAGAGGCTCCCTCCACCATGAATTGGTCCAAACTGGGGTTTTTAGAGGCTCCCTCCACCATGAATTGGTCCAAACTGGGTTTTTAGAGGCTCCCTCCACCATGAATTGGTCCAAACTGGGGTTTTTAGAGGCTCCCTCCACCATGAATTGGTCCAAACTGGGGTTTTTAGAGGCTCCCTCCACCATGAATTGGTCCAAACTGGGTTTTTTAGAGGCTCCCTCCACCATGAATTGGTCCAAACTGGGTTTTTTAGAGGCTCCCTCCACCATGAATTGGTCCAAACTGGGCTGGTTAGAGGCTCCCTCCACCATGAATTGGTCCAAACGGGGGTTTTTAGAGGCTCCCTCCACCATGAATTTGCCCAAACTGGGCTGTTTAGAGGCTCCCTCCACCATGAATTGGTCCAAACTGGGCTGTTTAGAGGCTCCCTCCACCATGAATTGGTCCAAACTGGGTTTTTTAGAGGCTCCCTCCACCATGAATTGGTCCAAACTGGGGTTTTTAGAGGCTCCCTCCACCATGAATTGGTCCAAACTGGGGTTTTTAGAGGCTCCCTCCACCATGAATTGGTCCAAACTGGGCTGGTTAGAGGCTCCCTCCACCATGAATTTGCCCAAACTGGGCTGTTTAGAGGCTCCCTCCACCATGAATTGGTCCAAACTGGGCTGTTTAGAGGCTCCCTCCACCATGAATTGGTCCAAACTGGGCTGTTTAGAGGCTCCCTCCACCATGAATTTGCCCAAACTCTGCTGGTTAGAGGCTCAATCCACCCTGATTTTCAAAACAAATGTTGGTGCCAACCTCAACTTACTACAAGGGCCAAATTCACTGCTGGTGACAAGCTCTCCTCACTGCAAGTGCCAAATACACATGTTTCAAGGTGTTTTCCTACTGTCAGAGAGGTGGTATTGAGTGTGTAAAGTGTGTAGTTGTTAGGCTGTGATGTTGGGGTAATAGAGGGTCTTTGGTGTGTTAGATGCCCCCAGACATGCTTCCCCTGCTGTCCCAGTGTCATTCCAGAGGTGTTGGCATCATTTCCTGGGGTGTCATAGTGGACTTGGTGACCCTCCAGACACGGATTTGGGTTTCCCCCTTAACGAGTATATGTTCCCCATAGACTATAATGGGGTTCGAAACCCGTTCGAACACACGAACAGTGAGCGGCTGTTCGATTTGAATTTCGAACCTCGAACATTTTAGTGTTCGCTCATCTCTACTAACCAATAAAAGGAATTTCCCCATGGGGAGACTATTAAAGGATTATCTTATTAACAAGTTGACAAAAATGGTGGTCTTATGGCAAGGAAAAGCTCTGATTCCGATGACCCTACCCTATCTATCTGCATGGCGGGGTTCTGGTGACAGGTTCCCTTTAAGGGCCCAGAGACTCAGACAAGGATCTGAATACACTGGTTCCAAGTTCTCGGAAGCTCAGTCTTGTGTTTTTTGTTTCCTTTTTAATTCCGCGGTTATATAAAACTACTAAATCTTCTTCTGTCTTCTAAACTCTTGGCTCAAGTAAGAAGATAAGTTGAAATCATTACATATTGGCCAAAGGTGAAATTTGGCTCCCATAAAAAATCCATAATAATGTACAAGAACGTTCTTTAACCCCACCGAGAATGAATGGAATCTCACAAAAAGTGTCCAAGTGCTGAATGCAACCGTCTGCACATAGACCTGTATACTTGGCAGTGCAAGCCTTCTGTATCCGTGGATGTTGGGATTTACGGAGTCCACCACTAGTTGTAATACATAAACCCGCTTTCCAGGCATTGTATGGCTTTGTGTGTAGGTACCATGTATGGTCAGCATTTTTAGGGTTTGTAGAATTTTATATAAATTTTATAAGGCCACAATAGTATAATATATTGGTATGCCCGATCATTGTTTAGTCCAGTTACTGCTTTATATCTCCTTTGTTTTCACTAAGAAAAACAAAATTTATACCCCCAACCCAAGCACGGGCACCCTAATAACTAATCCTACCAAAAATTTCTACAATAAGGAATCTATAGACCATGGTACATTGTTGGCAGTTTTTAATCATTGCTTTCAAGTTTTAGGAAGGAAAGTAAGCCACTACCAGATACCTGACATTGGACATATTGGAATCCAACACGCCCAATCCTTGATTCCCTCAGTATCTGCTATAGAGATTATGGGAAACCTACATACATACGTATTAGATAGCTGCCCATTCTCCCTAAAATTACTAGGCTTGTATACCTCCCAACTTTCGAAGAACAGAAAGAGAGCTATAATGCGCGCCATGGCAAATTTAGCTCCGCCCATTTGTATGTTGACTCCACCCATTCTCATTCATTTTTTTATGTGCCCCCATACAGTATACTCCTCCTACAGTCACCCGTACATTATATGTCCCCATAATATAATGCTCCCTTTCAACTGCCCCCAGTATGAAGTCCTTTTCCTGGTGTCCCAGTTTAAACTGGGGGCAACTAGAGGGGGACATGAAACTGCGGCAGCTGGAAGGGGACCTTAAACTCTAGGGGTAGTAGGAGGGTGACATTAAACTGGGAGCAACTAGAGGCAGACGGGTTTCCCTCCAACTACTCCCACGGTTTAATGTCACCCTCTAGTTGTCCCCAGTTTAATATCCCCTTTTATATTCCCCCCCCTCCCTCCAGTTTAAGTGCCCCCCCTTTATTGACCCAGTTTCATGAACTCCTTCCATCTCTGCCCCCATTTTCATGTCCCACCTACATCTCTGACCCCAATTTCTTATCCCTCCCCCTAGTTTCATGGGCCTCCTTCATTATGTTCCCCCTCAATTTGTTCTCAAGATTTAACATAAAAAAACACGAATACTCCCCTTCCCTTGGTCCCCCACAGCTCTGTCTGCAGTGTCAGTCACGGAGCTGTAGGCGCCATGTGAGTGATGTCATCACATCGCGTCTACATCTCCAGGGGCCGCAAGGCAGCGGTGAAGCAGGAGCTGAGCTGTGACCGCTCCTGCCGGAGGATGCAGATGAGTTGAAACCAGGACATACCTCCCGCCGACCAGGACTGCGGGACAGGACCCCGAATCCGAGAATGTCCCGCAGAATCAGGGACGGTTGGGAGGTATGGGTTTGGCCAACATTTCCCTGATGTTTATGATTATGGGGCGGCCATCTTGCCTGCGTTTCTCCTCTGCTCTGTAAATCATGGCCATAGATGGCAAATTCTGGAGCCGACTCATTGAGGGAGTGGAGTAAATAAGATGTGACATCTACTGTCAGTAGTGGTGTTATATATGAAGGTATTATCTTATATTGTAATCCTGTCTGTCTTCTCTGAGATGTAAATGAGGCGATTGCTGCAAAGAAAACCACTACTGGATTGGCAAGTAAAAAATCTAAATGCATTTAACATAAAAAGTTTCCTTATTATGGAGACTTATTACCTTTTAAGGTTTGAGGATGGGTCCTATATAAGGAGGTTGGCTTTCGTTAGGTGACTCTTTACATAAACCGAATTTGAGGGAAATTCCTTGTACAGATTACTTGAAGAAACTGCAGGACAAGTCGAGCACAAATAACCTTGTAAATGCAGGCACGTTCCTAATGGAGTCTAATCTAATTTCTTACACTGAAATCAAATCTTCTTGGCGCCAGAATCTCTGTGCGCTGCTTTTCTGTTTGGTCAAGAAAGCAATTTTTATTTATTTTTTTGTTTTCTCCATCAGTTATTTCAAAGACCACAAATATAATGTCATGTTCGTCATCCCTCCATCTAAAGTCAGTAGTGAATACAGGTATTATTCTATACAAATGGGTATCCATGTAATAAAATGAATATCACTGACAAATATTATAAAGCTAATAAATTATCTAATTGCCTAGGGCCTAACCTGAAAATACCAGTGCAGGGGATATGAAAGCAGAATATGATAGAGGAGAGAAGCTGAGCTCTGTGATATATAGGGTTGTATGATAGAGGAGAGAAGCTGAGCTCTGTGATATATAGGGTTGTATGATAGAGGAGAGAAGCTGAGCTCTGTGATATATAGGGTTATATGATAGAGGCGAGAAGCTGAGCTCTGTGATATATAGGGTTATATGATAGAAGGAGAGAAGCTGAGCTCTGTGATATATAGGGTTATATGATAGAGGCGAGAAGCTGAGCTCTGTGATATATAGGGTTATATGATAGAAGGAGAGAAGCTGAGCTCTGTGATATATAGGGTTATATGATAGAGGAGAGAAGCTGAGCTGTGTGATATATAGGGTTGTATGATAGAGGAGAGAAGCTGAGCTCTGTGATATATAGGTTATATGATAGAGGAGAGAAGCTGAGCTGTGTGATATATAGGGTTATATGATAGAGGAGAGAAGCTGAGCTCTGTGATATACTTTGTTATATGATAGAGGAGAGAAGCTGAGCTCTGTGATATATAGGGTTATATGATAGAGGCGAGAAGCTGAGCTCTGTGATATATAGGGTTATATGATAGAAGGAGAGAAGCTGAGCTGTGTGATATATAGGGTTATATGATAGAGGAGAGAAGCTGAGCTCTGTTATATAGGGTTATATGATAGAGGAGAGAAGCTGAGCACTGTGATATACTGTGTTATATAATAGAGGAGAGAAGCTGAGCTCTGTGTTATATAGGGTTATATGATAGAGGAGAGAAGCTGAGCTGTGTGATATACTGTGTTATATAATAGAGGAGAGAAGCTGAGCTCTGTGTTATATAGGGTTATATGATAGAGGAGAGAAGCTGAGCTCTGTGATATACTTTGTTATATGATAGAGGAGAGAAGCTGAGCTCTGTGATATATAGGGTTATATGATAGAGGAGAGAAGCTGAGCTCTGTGATATATAGGGCTATATAATACAGGGAGAGAAGCTGAGCTCTGTGATATATAGGGTTATATGATAGAGGAGAGAAGCTGAGCTCTGTGATATATAGGGTTATATGATAGAGGAGAGAAGCTGAGCTCTGTGATATATAGGGCTATATAATACAGGGAGAGAAGCTGAGCTCTGTGATATATAGGGTTATATGATAGAGGAGAGAAGCTGAGCTCTGTGATATATAGGGTTATATGATAGAGGAGAGAAGCTGAGCTCTGTGATATATAGGGTTATATGATAGGGAGAGAAGCTGAGCTCTGTGATATATAAGGTTATATGATAGGGAGAGAAGCTGAGCTCTGTGATATATAGGGTTATATCACAGAGCTCATCTTCTCTCCCTTGGTTTTGAACTCATACACTATGCATTGCAGTGGAACAGCCTCTGGTAAGTTCATGGCAGCCCAGTGACTGTGAATACATCCTATGCAGATATTCCCTTGGGCTTTCAGTATTACCTTAGTATCTGAGTTTATAAACGCTCACAGTTGAATATAGAGAGGACGGAGGACCAAGTATATGATTAGGATTGGTACTTGTAAAACTGTAATGATGAAAGTCTGAGATAACATTTCCATAACCTATTGAGTATATCTGTGATTTCCAGCAGTATATCACCACCTTGTGGAGGGCTCATGCTCCAGTACTAAGTCATGTGATCGCTTAGTGGAAGAAAGTTTTTAAAATGTTGCATTAAAAAAAATAAAAAAAATTAAAATTTTGAAATAAAAAAAAAAAAAAAAAAAAAAACTGTAAAGGTTGTGCGTAGTGCTCTTTTACTCTTGAACATCAGGTGATTTCTTTTTCTATAACCGACCAGTATGTATTGTCTCGTCATGTCGTGTTTTATTTTTTTTTATTTTTTTTTTTTGGGGGGGGATCTGACCTGAAAAATGATTCCCATCTAGAGCTGAACCTCCTCAATATGGACCTCTAATAACTAGATCAGACTTAAAAAAAAAAAAAAAAAAAAAAAAATTGTTTAAACCCTAGGTCAGACCCCCAAAATTATTTGACCCTAAGGATGTTATAAAGGATTTGTACTGAAGGGGTGTACGTAATGGGGCTGTCCACACAAATATTTTTTAAATATGGCTATCCTTTAAGACCTTTGTCTACTGGTCCTTATAGGTAGCCCTATTCTTGATGGCAGACCCGGCCCTTAGGGTCCGGGCAGTTGGTGGTAACTGCCCCATATTGGGATCACAATGTACATTTTTTTTCCTCTATCAGGGGTCCCCAACGCAAACATGGGAAGAACATACAAACTCCTTGCAGATGTTGTTCCTGGCGGGATTTGAACCCATGACTCCTGTGCAGCAAGGCTGCAGTGTTAACCACTGAGCCACCGTGTTGCCCCTTAACGGTCCTGATTTTAACCATGATTCACCAGTTGGGGACCCCTGTAATAAATGTAATATGGTTGTCTATTCGCCCCATATCACACGTGGGCCATCGCAGTTGGCGTAGCCATGTATGTGCAGTACTAGACAATAAATCTCACTCATGTGTTTTTGATTCCGACACAAACTATTGTTTGCGATGTAATGGATTATGCTATAAAGTAAGGCTTCATTAAAATATTAACTACGTCCAGATTTTTGGCTGACATGACAAATTGCTTGGGATCAAAATGTGTAATGTGTTACCCCCGTGATTACAGCCCATGTTTCATGACTCTGATCATTACGGGATTTGGGTTGGTAAACTACTGTTCTGTGGCCATATAATTCTATCCAGTCCAGTCATCCACAGATCTGGCAGATGTAGGAGCTGATACAAGTACAAGTAAATTAAAGGGAGGGGCCACATGGTGGCTCAGTGGTAAGCACTGCAGCCTTGCAGCGCTGGAGTCCTGGTGTTCAAATCCTGCCAAGGGCAAAAAACCATCTGCAAGGAGTTTGTATGTTCTCCCCGTGTTTGTATCGATTTCCATCCCATATTCCAAAGGCATACTGATAGGGAAAAATGTACATTGTGAGCTCTATGTGGGGCTCACAATCTACATAAAAAAGTAAATTAAAGGGGTTTCCATAATAATATCAGTAAATTCTATTAATTGGT
This sequence comes from Leptodactylus fuscus, assembly GCF_031893055.1. Taxonomy (NCBI): domain Eukaryota; kingdom Metazoa; phylum Chordata; class Amphibia; order Anura; family Leptodactylidae; genus Leptodactylus; species Leptodactylus fuscus. The sequence goes on from NC_134268.1 coordinate 28,300,826, forward strand.
TTTAAGACACTAAAAATATTGGTGACCTGTCCTAAAGATGGGTAGTCGGTAACAGATCTGTGAAGGTCTAACACGTGTTACTCCCTCCGATCAGCAGATCTCAGCAGTTGTAGCACAGAGAATGGAGCAGAAGGCGGACAGCTCCATTCCCTGTGTAGTGGCCAAGCTAGGGTATGGCATATTGGGTCCTATTCACTTGAAGAGAAGCTAAGCTGCAGTGATTCTGTTCTAACACTACACTGAGATCAGAGCTGTCTGCTTCCTACTCTATTCTCTGTGCATTAGCTACAGAGAACTATTGATTGATGGGGGTGTTGGGTGTCAGACCCCCACCAGTCTATCCATAGGATAGGTCATCAATATTTTAAGCTCAGAAACCCCCTTTAAGTAAAAACATGGGGTCAGTTAGGGGTTATTTTGGATCTAATTTCTGTCTTTTTACTTCAAAATAACCAAGTATTTAATCCCTTGATGGGCGACACATGATGAATCACACCCTTAAATGTGTGGGCAAATTGGTGACAATTGGCTTAAATGGGTTGTTTGGCAGACTAAAAAAAAGAGTTGCCAAACTGCAAAACAGTCAAGAAGTGGGGGGGGGGGGGGGGTGGAAACCTTTTTCAATCCCCAGTACGCCAGCTTCACCAGTGTGGTGCCCCCTGGCAGTCTCTGCTCACTGATACTGCACTGGTGACATCACACACAGCCACATGACTCTTTGCAGACTAGCTTCATTGCTACGGGAAAGGAAAGACTGTCAGGAACTGGAGTAATGGTGCAGGAGTAGACCACCGGGAACTGGAGTAATGGTGCAGGAGTATACAGTCAGAGACTGGAGTAATGCTGCAAGAATAGACAGTCAGGGACTGGAGAAAATGGTGTAGGAGTAGACTATCAGGGACTGCAGTAATGGTGCAGGAGTAGACAGTCAGAATGGAGTAGTGATGCAGGAGTAGACCACCGGGGACTGGAGTAATGGAGCAGGAGTAGACTATCGGGGACTGGAGTAATGGTGTAGGAGTAGACCACTGGGAACTGGAGTAATGGTGTAGGAGTATACAGTCAGGGACTGGAGTAATGGTGCAGGAGTAGACCACTGGGGACTGGAGTAATGGTGCAGGAATAGAACACCGGGGACTGGAGTAATGGTGTAGGAGTAGATCACTGGGAACTGGAGCAATGGTGCAAGAGTAGAAAGTCAGGGACTGCAGTATGATGCAGGAGTATACAGTCTTGGACTGGAGTAATGGTGCAGGAGTATCATGGGATTGAACAAGTATATAGTGTGTGTGTATATATATATATATATATATATATATATATATATATATATATATATATATATATATAGATAGTATAATATAGTGTGATGTTTGCTTTTTTTCTCCTCTCCTATTATTTACACTTTTGCAATCCTTTAACATTGAAGGCCGAGGGTTCCTATTTTAGATTGTGGCCACCTACAGTCACCACTTTTGGCTTAGTAGGTCTCTACATACTGTTTATACTGTATACTCAATTCAGTAATAACTCAGCATGCCCCCTCCCCCCTAGTGGTGACTAATCAGTCAGAGCTTCATCTATGTCTATGCAGTGGATTAAATAAAACTGATCTCTGACATATTATAAAATGATTGATAGTAAAGCGCCATGCACTTTGAAGTCCGGGAGTCATCCGGAGAATATATTGTCTGATGTGCTAGAAATGAGGGACCCTGCTGACGCTAGGAAGCCAGTTGTAGGTTTTTATATATAAAAAATCCTAATGATGTCATCTCTTCCAGGAAAAAGAACAATGAAGAAGGACAAAAAGAACAAAAAGAAGAAAAAGAAGTTGCTCGAGAGGGCTCAGGAGCAACACAGTGTTTATCTTGCCACAGACAGGACCAGTCAGTAAAGAGACAAGATATTTTTTTTTTTTTTTTTTTTTATTATTATTTTTTTTTTCATTTGCTAAGTGCACAAAGGCTGCTACATGCTCTTGCACACAGATGAACTGCAGAATGGCTGCTTTATCCGTATTGGTTACTAATATTTTTGTGAACATATCACAAGCTTATTTGTGTTATTTATACTTTTATTTTTTTTCCATTTTTAATTTTTTTTTTTTTTTTCTCATCTGAAATAAGCCAACCGCTGGAAATACTGAGTTGAATCAGTGACCTGGTGTAGATGTGTCAAAGACTCTCACTACTTTTTTTTAATTTTATTTTTGGCAACTTTTTAAATTCAGTGCCTACGATGGAAACCGCCAGTATTTTGGATCGGGACTGTTAACCGGACGCAGCGAAACAACGAACGGACTAGTGTACATTTCTGTAAAGGAACAATTAAAAAAAAACTAAACTGTTTGGAAGTAGAAATGTAAATTTTCATTTTTTTGAATTTTGTTCAAGTTTCTGGTTTCCATATTGTACAATAGACAATTGTGGACTCTCTTCTTCTTTTTTAGCTGATGTCGGTTCTCGGTGCCTCTTATAACCAAACAGTTGTGTATTAAAACTGTTGACGCTAATATACAGTACTACAGCAGTAACTGCTTCATGTCCCGAATGGCACAGCAGTTCTATCTTGTACATAGTGCTGAGACGCTACATATAATAAACTTATTTACTGTGTATATACTCGTGTCTTGCATTGTAAAGGGTGAGGCGTAGACGCGTCTATGTACATGCCTTGAAATACAGTAGAAGTGAGTTGAAGTTTACGGTTACTTCTTGCCAGTGATATTTTCGGAAATGGTCCCACTCATGTCCATAGGTTAGGTCTGTTGTATCCGCTTGGCCACATTCACCTGGATGGAGTTCAGCTGCGATGCAAGTTGGAGAGCATTGGTGTTGGCCAAAGCTATAAAATGGTAAGTTATTGCCCAATTCTCCTCTCGATGCCCCTGGTAATGGCTAAAGCTGGCCATACACGTTAAACTTTTATTGCCCAAAATTGGACATTTCATCCGAAGAAAATCAACCCTTCAATTATGTTGACGGATGTCCTGATATCTAAAGTGTATGGCCAGCCTAAGGCTAGTTGAATAGCTGCCATATGCTGCCAGGATTTTGAGGCTGTATTCTCCTCAAAATCCTGACCAAAAAGACGGCTCCTATTGAAAACAATGAGAGCCAGTCAGGTCTTTTTTCCGGGAGCCGTTTGTTCCAGCTCCTGGGAAAAAGAACGGACATGCTCATTCTTCAGGCCGAGTCGACTCCCGAATCTGCCTGAAGACACTCCCTGCTCCCGACTAGGCTCATTCAATAGGCCTAATCTGGAGCGGAATGCGCGACTGGATGCCTTTGCACTACACCAGCATCTGGCCTCCGGTTCCAGACCAAAAATCCCCGTGTGAACCCGGCCTTAACCTTGCTATACCTCTGGCCAGAAGTTTCTAACGTTGAAAATCTTTGGTTTCAAGGATAGCCCACAAGCAAGGCCTACCAAAGCCAGGAGATATCACATTGCCAGGAAGTGATGTCAGCCCTGGACTACTGTGAGTGCTCCATAGAACGTAAAGGTGATCCGTACAGACAGGGCTAAATATACATTGTATTCCAAACCAGAAACTCCCTTTTAATGTTCGCAACGTTCACAAAGCATTTTAAGTTATTTCTATAAATGTCATTTACATGTAGAATAGTTTGAAAATATTTTGTGTTGTGTGGTTTTATTTTTTGGTTTCTTTTTTTACACTGTTACAATAGGTTTGTGTGATCCTACTAAGGTCATATACAAAGGTAAAGTTATTATGATGTGCATAATAAAAAAAAAATATATACTTTTTTTTTCTTTTTTGTTTATTTTTGTCTTAAGACACAAAGGTCTAGGAATAACCTACACTGGATACAGTGTTTTGTTTTGTCATCAAACCTCCCCCCCCCCCCCCCCCCCCCACACACACACACCGTCCTCCAAGCTTCCAACCATCTTGGTACAGAGATAGTCAAACAAAATTCTCCTAAAATGTCTTGCCCATTGCATGAACTTCTGGCCTGGACCCATATCTGTCCCCCATCAGTTTTCAACTTTCACTTTACAAGTGAATGGGTCTTGTGGTTGAAGAGCAGCCAGAGGATTATTTTCTAGGGAAAACAGACCCGTTCTAGAGGATGCCTATGTTTTGGAGCAACCTCTGAGAAGCCTGGTGGAGTGTAAAACCAAAAAATTCAGCGAGAAGATCTACTTGCCTATTTGCAGTGCTCTGTTGTCTGGTCCCAATCCCCATTTTCTGACATGCTTGGGTTCACAACTCCAGAAGCAAAGACTCACAACATGATGACCACTCAGGCCACTGATTGGCTGCTGGAGAGAGACTGGTGACATCACTCATAATTCAAGGCTCTTTACAGCAACCGATGAGGTCACTGACTTGACTTGTCTCTGCTTCTGTAATGGTGAGCCCTGGCACCCAAGAGAAAAAAGGACTGGGATCAGAAATTGGAATGCCAGGGATAGGAAAATATATATTTTTAATATTTTTTTTTTTTTTTTTTTTTTTTTTTTCTTCCCTCCTGGCCATCCAAATCCTGGACGACTACTTTAAGCTCAATATTCCACAAAAGGACATTGGCTTGGGGGGGGGCTGAGACTAGGAAATAAGGTTGTTTGTAGGAGGGATTCTGAGGATGTTGGAATGAATCGTGTTGTCAGAAGAGCGTCCCTGCGTTCCTTCAAGACCCTCCAATCCACTAACTCAGACGCTTCCCTCTCCTGGCTAGAGTACAAACATGACCAGAGCAGATTGCCCAGGTTCTGTAACAGGGAGTTGGATGTCTCTATACCAAAGTAGGACAAAACGTTCATCCTGTCCTAAAGAAAGCCGCTGGCATGTAGAGTACACAAGAACAATGGTGGTGTCCTGACCGGGTAGTAGAGGTACTCCACAAAATCCGCTGTTTGTGTTGCCTGACATGTGGGAATTTGGATCTGAGGTGGGGAATTGCTGCAGATTGGGTTGGACTACACAGGTTTGGTCTTTTTTTAAGCACTTTATTTCAGATTTCTAGGGATAAGCGGGTAAGAATAAATGACATTAGTGAAATTCCTCAGATAAAAAATGCTCCTTATTATTCCGGCTTCTTTCCTACCAAAAAATATCTACTGCAATGTTTTGCTTTTTTTTGTTGTGTGGGTATTCCCAGCCGTAAATGATCTCCAACCATAGCATAATGGATACAAGAGGTCAATTCTATTATGGGGATGGAAGAACTGATGACGAAGAATTCAACCAACTCCAGCAAATTTGATACTACTTGGCAACCCAGAATCTAATGTTAGAATATCAAGGTCTAATCCTACAGAAAAACCCATCAGTATCTAATTTTTCCTTCCACCCTCTGTTACTACATACAATTACTTACACACTGTATTTTATCGTTCTTCTCCCATCTTCTTTTCTTTCTTTGATGGCCTCTGTTGGACTGTGCACCACATACTTATTCATAGGAACTTTACATATTGTAGAACACTGTCAGGGCTCCTAGGGATCTATATATAAAACATAGTGTAGAACACTGTCAGGGCTCCTAGGAACCTATCTATAAAACATAGTGTAGAACACTGTCAGGGCTCCTAGGAACCTATCTATAAAACATAGTGTATAACACTGTCAGGGCTCCTAGGAACCTATGTTTTATAGCTAGTGTAGAATATTCTCAGGGCTCCTGGAACCTAATAGTGTTCTCCGTTATGTTTTATACTTCAGTTCCTAGGAGCCCTATCTACAGTCCTATGAAAAAGTTTGTGCCCCCCTATTAATCTTAATCATTTTTAGTTCTAAATATTTTGGTGTTTGCAGCAGCCATTTCAGTTTGATATATCTAATAACTGATGGACACAGTAATATTTCAGGATTGAAATGAGGTTTATTGTACTAACAGAAAATGCGCAATATGCATTAAACCAAAATTTGACCGGTGCAAAAGTATGGGCACCTCAACAGAAAAGTGACATTAATATTTAGTACATCCTCCTTTTGCAAAGATAACAGCCTCTAGTCGCTTCCTGTAGCTTTTAATCAGTTCCTGGATCCTGGATGAAGGGATTTTGGACAAACAATTCAAGTTCAGTTAAGTTAGATGGTCGCCGAGCATGGACAGCCCGCTTCAAATCATCCCACAGATGTTCAATGATATTCAGGTCTGGGGACTGGGATGGCCATTCCAGAACATTGTAATTGTTCCTCTGCATGAATGCCTGAGGATTTGGAGCGGTGTTTTGGATCATTGTCTTGCTGAAATCTCCATCCCCGGCGTAACTTCAACTTCGTCACTGATTCTTGAACATTATTCTCAAGAATCTGCTGATACTGAGTGGAATCCATGCGACCCTCAACTTTAACAAGATTCCCGATGCCGGCATTGGCCACACAGCCCCAAAGCATGATGGAACCTCCACCAAATTTTACAGTGGGTAGCATGTGTTTTTCTTGGAATGCTGTTTCTTTTTGGACGCCATGCAAAACGCCTTTTTTTTATAACCAAACAACTCAATTTTTGTTTCCAAAATGAAGCTGCCTTGTCCAAATGTGCTTTTTCATACCTCAGGCGACTCTATTTGTGGCGTACGTGCAGAAACGGCTTCTTTCTCATCACTCTCCCATACAGCTTCTATTTGTGCAAAGTGCGCTGTATAGTTGACCGATGCACAGTGACACCATCTGCAGCAAGATGATGCTGCAGCTCTTTGGAGGTGGTCTGTGGATTGTCCTTGACTGTTCTCACCATTCTTCTTCTCTGCCTTTCTGATATTTTTCTTGGCCTGCCACTTCTGGGCTTAACAAGAACTGTCCCTGTGGTCTTCCATTTCCTTACTATGTTCCTCACAGTGGAAACTGACAGGTTAAATCTCTGAGACAGCTTTTTGTATCCTTCCGCTGAACAACTATGTTGAACAATCTTTGTTTTCAGATCATTTGAGAGTTGTTTTGAGTAGCCCATGATGCCACTCTTCAGAGGAGATTCAAATAGTAGAACAACTTGCAATTGGCCACCTTAAATACCTTTTCTCATGATTGGATACACCTGGCTATGAAGTTCAAAGCTCACTGAGGTTACAAAACCAATTTTGTGCTTCAGTAAGTCAGTAAAAAGTAGTTAGGAGTATTCAAATCAATAAAATGATAAGGGTGCCCATACTTTTGCACCGGTCAAATTTTGGTTTAATGCATATTGCGCATTTTCTGTTAGTACAATAAACCTCATTTCAATCCTGAAATATTACTGTGTCCATCAGTTATTAGATATATCAAACTGAAATGGCTGTTGCAAACACCAAAATATTTAGAACTAAAAATGATTAAGATTAATAGGGGTGCCCAAACTTTTTCATAGGACTGTATAAAGCTGTGTAGAAAAAGAAAAGTTGCCGGTTGCCCAAGAGAGTTACGCTAAAAATGTATGAATGTTTGGGGTATTTTCCACCTTCCTTGAGCCTCCACTTATTATTCTCTGGGTTCTTACGAGACTCCAGAGTATATTGGGTTGACCTTTTTAGTTTGCCCAAGACGATTATACATTTATTTGCCCATCTCTACTGACCATGAAAGGTGAAATTCCTTCTATATCTCATCCTTGTTTAGTTAACATCAAGTCAATGGGCACCACAATTGACACTTAATAATTTTTGGATATCCCATCCTTATTTAGCTGTTAGTTGGTAACACTCGTCTTGATAACATCTTAGAGCGATTGTACACTATTCTGTAGATTATTTCGTACTTTGTTGTTTCTTTTATGTTGCTCCTTTTAAAAATTGAATTAAAGATGGATTAAATAACCATCAAGTCCATGGGAACGTACTGACCGAAACTCGATTTTTTTATTGGGGGGGGGGTATTTTTTTCTTTTAAACTCTTGGGGATGACTAGACTGGCTGGTCGTATGGAATATGATTCTGCTGCTCGAGATTAATTTACATTGACTTGGTTGTGCCTTGTGAGGACAAGTAATATGGGAATCATTATATATGGCAAGTGGAAGATGAGGGAAAGCATTCCTTGTTCCTATATGATCATTATACGGAGACATTTTTGCATCTGTTCCCAATATTTATCTTCACGTCTTGCGTGCATTGTTTTCAGAAATCTCTTTAAATCCCGCAGCCGTCCTGCTGTAGATTGTTATCAGCTGTTCTTTTTACAAGGCTGCACTTTTAGATTATTCTTATAGTCAATCAATGACTTTCTGGCTAACATTTGATATGGTTCATAATACCACCTCGGTTATTTCACCGTCAATGATGTCTTCATATTCTTGACATTCTTAAAGGTTTTTATGGAAGTCTCGCAGTTTCACAATAATATAGATGTGGTTTCCATTTAGTCATTATTTGTCAGCCTTGTTTAAGGTAAATACACCCGAAACAACAGACGTACCTAAAGGGCTTAAGGCATAAATATCAACATGTGAAGTGGCCGAGACGGACCTCTAAATTCATTATAAACACATTCACTTTGCTTGTGTTTCAGTCTGATGCATAAATAACATTGCTTCTGAAATCCAAATCCCAGGATGCTTCGTAGACTTTACGCTAGGAGAATGGAAAGAAAGAACAGAGAAGTGCAAAACTAAAACTAAACATATTACTATTTAAAAAAAATAAAATAAAAAAATAAATTATATATACATACACAGTCCAGGCATATTAATGTGATCAGCGCCTACTTCTGACATCAACGTTAAATAACCAATGGCAGAAGGCACGTGTCATCAGCCATCTGGGCGCACTCATCATTGTGGAAGGCACGATGGATCAGCATAAGCATGCATCTATCCTTGCGGACCATGTTCACCCCTACATGTGAAATGTTTTTCCTCAGGATGATGGCATCTACCAGCAGGACAATGTGACGTGTCATAAAGCTCGCAGTGTACGTGTGTGGTTTGAGGAGCACCAGGATGAGTTTACCGTACTCCCTTGGCCAGCAAATTCCCCAGACTTGAACCCAATCAAGAATCTGTGGGTCCACCTCGATCGGGTTGTTCGCGCCATGGATGCTCAACCACGTAACCTAGCGCAGCTGGACACGGCACTGGAGTTGTCATGGCTCAATATCCCAGTGATCATCATCACAACATCCCCTCTCTTCCTGCACGTATCGCAGCGGTCCGCTCTGCCAAAGGGGATGATTCTGGATTTTGACAGGTGGTCACATTAAAGTATACACTGTATATATGGGACTATTAGACTCACCGCCTATAAGACGCACCTAGGTTTTAGAAGAGGAAAATACAGAAAAAATTTTAAGGCAAACAATTGTAAAATATTTTATATGGGAGTTATATTTTTGCTACAGCTGCAAGGCCACATTGACAGGTGTATTGCTGTCTATGGGAGATTCTGTACATTACTCTTGCGGTTGACTGGCCGCAATAGTAATATTTCTGACAGGCCTGGGAGCCTTCACGGGAACAGGTCAGCTCCTGCGGTCTTGGCATGAGGGAGCCAGCCTACAACCCACAGTATATTTTTACACTTTCGGTTTTGAAGTAGTAATGCCCACGATCAGATTGGACTCTGATCGCAGGCATTAACTCTGAGCCTCTGCTGTACATTACAGCAGAGACCTGGTTGCTATACCAACTGCTCTGCTGCAGAGTGGTCGCCATCATTTTTACAAACCTGGCATCCGCTCTAATAACATGACGGATGCAGGAATGGGTTCACTGGGACACTCTCTCCTGTCAGCCTATGGGCCTGCAGGAAGCCATTGGCGGCAGTAGTGACACAATACTGCGATCCCGCTCCTCCACACCCCCATCCCCCAGCAAAAACAGTCCACATTTGGACTATATGGTGCCCCCCTCCCCCCATTTTCTTCCCAAATTTTGGGGAAAAAACTGCGTCTTATAGTCTGTAAAATATGGTATATATAGAGTGATTTTATATACACACACTGTTTTTGGTTCATTATATTTTTCACTACCTCAGGGTCATAGCTATACGGGGTGTAGCTTTAGCAATTGCACCAAAGGCCATAATACGCAAATTTAGATATCATTAGAGATGAGCGAACACTGTTCGGATCAGCCGATCCGAACAGCACGCTCCCATAGAAATGAATGGAAGCAACTGGCACGGCGACCGGCCGCCGGCAAAGTCAGCGTCACAGGTGCTTCCATTCATTTCTATGGGACCGTGCTGTTCGGATCGGCTGATCCGAACAGTGTTCGCTCATCTCTAGATATCATAAGACACATCACCCCAATCTATTCCCAGGCGTCTCCCTTTGTGCCCCCACACAGTATAATGTCCCATCTTTGTAGCCCTTACACTATAATGGCCCTATTGTGTAAATAATGCCACCTCCATATGGCACAAAAAATAAGAAAAAAATATATAGAAATAATACCTTACCCCATTTCTCAGTGATCCACATCAGTCTCTGCCGCCGGATGGCTTGGGAGAAGCAGGTGCTACTTGGAACAGAGACAGGATCTGAATGGTGAAGAAGGGAGGGCCTTGCTCTGTACTGCACCATTATAGCCAACTCCCCTAGATGCAGATGGGTTATAGTCAGGATATACCTACAGGACAGCACCTGAAATACAGGACTGTTGGCAAGTATGCCCTCTGCTACAATACCACTCTTGTATATGGCACCTGCATATGGTGGGGCCCCTGTTACAAGGAGTTTCATCTTGGGGTTTTTTCTCCAGATTGACACTGCAGTCAACTTCCACTACTGTACAAACATTTAGTGGTTTTGCCTTGTGGTTTCTACAATGGTTGAAGACTTTCCACATCCCTAGTTCAGTCCGTCCTTGTTGGATCTGGATATGTAAATACCTAAAGTAAAATAAAAATGTGAAGGTTTGTATTGATCTTTTCTATCAGAAGATGGTATGGGTAATGGTAATGAAGCACTCCCTGCACCCCTCACCTATTTTCTGTCACTCTCCAGCCTTATTTCATATATACTGATCATCTTGGCTTTTAGCTTTCTTTTTGCTCTCAGCTTCGCATCACATTGGCAGCTAGAGACTGTACTATATCTACCTGCTGGGGGCAGCACAATTACCCTTCATCCTTCACTGCATATTATCCTAAATAATCTAAGAAATTATAAGTATATAGTTATAAGATAAAATAAGATAATCCTTTCATAATCCCATCATGGGGAAATTCAGAGTGTTATAGCAGCATATATCCTACTAATCCTACTAATATTATAAATGTGAAAGTTTGTGGGTTTGGATGTTTGTTACTCTTTCAAGCAAAAATGGCTGAATGGATTTGGATGAAATTTGGCACATAGATAGTTTGTAACCTCGATTAAAACATAGGCTACTTTTTATCCCGGTAAATGACATGACTTCACGACTGTTATGAGTTTATGTTCATATACTATATTACACTGTTCTTCCTGCCAGGAGAATCAGCTAATCTGCAGCTTGCTGACAACGCCAGGTCTGTTATCTCTCTATGTAAACACACAGATAACCCTGAGTCCATTCTGTACAAGCAAACAGAAGACTCTGCATAAGTAAGTCTTCTGTGTCCCGTTGAGCCAGAGGGAGGAGGGGAGACACAAATACAGAAAGTCAGAAGCAGACTCTGGAGGCAGCATGTTCGGACACTGACTTGGGAAAACACCTTTAATACAAATGGGCAATTTCCCAATTTTAAATATGCTGAGGAAGCGAAAATCGAATTTGGTGCAAATTTTCCCCCCAAAAAACCCCAGAGCTATGAAGGTAGCCAGAAGTCAACAGACTTCTGCTCAAGTGGAGCTGAGGAGGATTGAGCAAGCTAGGCATCAAGTGGCTCTGGAGCAGATGGATCATCGACGCCAACAACACGCTGATTATATGGCATCCCAGCGAGCTGCTGACATGCCGAAACAATCACAGGCACAGCGCAAGGAAAAATTTGAACACCAGGCCAGCTTGAGAGCTGACGAAACATCAAAGCAGGCGGATCATTTACTCCAGCAACACACCCATTTTATGGTGGCCCAGCGAGCTGCTGAGATGCCGGAACAATCACAGGCACGATGCTAGGAACAAGTTGAGCGGCAGGCCAGCGTGAGAGCTGCTGAAATGCCAGAGTAGACGGATCACCAATGGCAGCATTTTACTGAATATAGGCGGATCATCAACGCCAACAACACGCATTACAGATGAAATATGGCCGAGCGCTAAGAGAACAGACCTCCTGGTGACATTGGCTTCTCTTTTTTGTGCTGGTTAATGTTTGGCCATAAACAGTGAATACATTTTATTCATGCGGCTAACCTTTCTCAGTTTCTCTAAACATCTGTCCTCCGACCAGGTTTGGATGGTTTCCAGTCTGCCTTTTTATCACATTTGTAGTCTGCAGATTTAAGGATGGCGGGTGATGACATTTACAAGCGATGTATAAGCAAAAGTAAATCATTATTTATAAAAAGCAAAAAAAAAAAGTACAAACATCAAGTTTTACGTGTTCTGTAATCTCAAGTGAATCTTCAGATAATGGAGAATTCTTCACTTTACAGGATGGAACGATCCTTTAAAAAGTTTGAGGTGAGGTTGACCTCTGGGTTCTGCCTACCTAGTAAAAGGGGGGGGGGGGGACTGGTATCCTTTAGTCTTCAAGGGGTTGTCCAGTTTCTATGATTGATGGATTATCCTTAGGATAGGCTGTTGATATTAGATCTGGGGTCCGACAGTGCGGTTCCGTCTATGAAGTCTATGGGGCGATGCTGCAGTACCAACACCCGTCGCGCTGCTCACTTGCCATACAAATTTTAGGGACTGCAGCACTTCAGCACTGCAGAAGGATGTGTAGGTCCTCCAAAAAGTAGATTCCTTTTTGTAGACACTTTCACCCCCAGCTAAATATTCATCTTCCTTAAAGGGGTCTTCCCATGTCCCTTGCTCACCAGTCTTCACTGCTGCAAAGACTTCTGTCTTCCTGGTTTTCAACATCAGTTGGTGGGCGGGGTTTCATATGCAAAACCATACTGTCCAACTACCTCCAGTTTAGCTCCGCCCACAAATTAGAGTGTAGCTCCGCCCACCACATAGCGTGATCCTATGGGACGACTGAAGGGACAACCCCTTTAATGCACTTAAAATATACTATTAGTACACAGGTTATTGTACAGACATATATGGCAGTATAATATAGCATTATAGTTAAAAAGTATAGTTTTAAAAAAATCTACCTCAAATTAAAAAACAGGTTAAAAAACAAAAACATAAAATTAATAGAAAAAATAATGGAAAAAATCCAATAATGCACATTTAAATAAATAAATAATCCCCTTTTAAATGCATAAAATAATATACACATATAGTTCTTGGAATTGTCACAACTGTATTGGACAGTAAAAATAGAACTACAGTAACATTTAATATAAAATATACTACATACCTCCCAATGATCCCGGATTCAGTGGGACAGTCCCAGATTCCAGGTCCTGTCCGCTGTCCCGGTCGGCACGAGGTATGTCCAAGAGTATGCAGATGCGATGAATACAATAGTGAAGCAGGGAACCATCTGCTTCCTGCTCCACCATTCATCCCCTGTCTCTGCTTTGGGTGAAGTGATGTCACTTACACAGCTTCTGAAGCCCCCTGAGGTCTCCAAAACCAGATACAGCAGACAGAACAGCAGGGGAGCAAGGAGAGGGGTTTTTATGTTTTTTTTTGGTACCAGGAGAGAGACATAATATTGTGGGACAAACTGCAGGGAGACTTTAAGCTGTGGGGTCAGCAGGAGTGAGACATTCAACTGTTTGGGCAACTGGAGGGGGACTTTATACTATGGGGTCAGCTGGAGGGAGAACATGATACTGTGGAGGCAGCTGGAGGAGACGTTATAATATGGGAGCATACTATATCAGGGTGACATTCGGGTATTATACTGTGCATACCTCCCAATCCTCCCGGATCCTGCGGTATAGTCCCGGATTCAGGGTCATGTCCCACAGTCCTGGTCGGTGGGACATATATCCCGGATTCAACTCATCTGTGTCCGGAGAGGACGCAGATGAGTTGAATACAGTGGTGAAGCAAGTGCAGACAGCCTCCGCCCCACCACTGTGCTCAGGCGTGTCTAGATGGAGCTGCTCCAGGTAGATGTGATGCCATGGGAAGGAGGACGGGGTCTCTTCCATCACAGCTCTGGAAGAACAGACAGCAGGGAGGACTGTCTTGTGGAACTGCAGGATGGAATAGCCATCTAAAAAAAAAAACACCTACCAGAATGCAAAGCAAAAAAATCCAAAAATATGTTAATTTCCTTAAGGCCAAAATTGGTCCAGTCCTGAAAGTGATACAGGGATACTCCCAATTGACAAAGTGACAGTTTTATGTCCGTTTAATGATTGTTGGTGGGTCCATCTTGACCAAAAACCTGCAAGCTAGGTTAGATGGACTTAGCAACACACCAGATGTGTTCAAGTCTTGTGTCACACTTCCTCTTGGCAGGAAAGTTCTTCTAGATACATCCTCCTAGGGCTCTACCATCATGATAAGCATGGCACCCAAATACTGTTGCGCCCACGCGACTATCCTGATTTCTTCTCTATCATGGCACCTAAGCCCGTTCTCTCCGTCAGTGCCGCGTTACACTAGGTTATTGAACAAAAATTTCCACCACACTCAAGAATACTGGTGAACGTGAACAAAAAAGTCACATCAAACAAAAACACATCTCCTTAGAATTCCCAAGTCATCTACACAGGTTCCTCCACTTCTTATACAACCTCACTTTGGATGGGGGTAAGCCAGTCCTTAGGGTAAGAGCGCAGATATTTGAGTCCTCGCTTATTACCAGCACCTTAACCTCAAACCTCGGGATTTAGAGTGATTGGACCCCTCGATCACATCCTCAACTACACAGCGTAAAAATTTATGACGAAATGAAAAAAGAAGAAAAAAAAGTCTCAGTAACTCGAGATAAAAAAAAAAGTTGACGGCATAATTTATTGACTTGAACGTTTTTAGTACGTGTTTCATTTTCGCTTATGGCCGACACTCCATGCGTTCTTCTCTAGCTGACAGGATGAAGCAGTAAACTCGTTTATTAATGAGTACATTCTGGTGAAGGAACAAACACCATCGCTGCTTCTACAGGAAGTTTACCGTCTGCGGGCCTTGATTTCATTACCGTCGCTGAGAAGCAGGGGTCACTTTAAGTTAACTCATTTTCTGCCACTAAGTACATAATTACAGATCGCTCCTCGGCGCTGATTGTTTAAAGATCAGTCTCGTGTGGATTAAGATTAAACAAACGCAGATTTCCAATGGTTTCTTCCACTCTGGGTATTTATTATTCCACAAAGCTTCTGGGCTCCTTAATACGGGTTATGGTTTTTGTATTTCGGAGGCATTCCTAGGGAAGACGGCTAGAAGGCGAGTCCCTTAAAGACTCGCAACGAAGGTTTCATATATTTATCTTAAGTTGAAAGGGCTTGGACTGAACATGAAGTGTAAGGCATGGCTTCGGGCAAATGTGGAGAAGGAGCAGTTTATCTGTAATTACAAGGTAAAGCAAAAACGAAACAGAAGTCACATTGGTTTCGGACCAGATCTGACATAGATATTGTAAAATCGTTCGCGGGTAATGATTTTACTATGACCATATATAGGGGCGTTGCTGTAGGGGGCCAAGTTAGAAGCCATACCGAGGCCCAAGGAGGCTCAAAGACCACATAAGAAGTCACCACTGTTATAAATGGCACGTTGTAAGTGGTCCTGTTGTAGATTTGGCATTGGGACCCAGAATCTTCAAATCACACCTCTGATCATAGACTACTGTCATATTCTATAGACAGGGGCATAACGATCGTGGTCGCCGGGAGTGCGACTGCAACCTGGCCTGGAAGATCCGGGCCCCGAGGCCAGCTGGAAAAGCCTGGGGCCCCTGACCACAGCGGTTAGGGAAAGCCTTCTTCCCCGACCGCTATATATATTGTTAATAGAAAGGGGCCGAACTGTAGGGAACCAAATGACAACATTAAGAAAAGAACTGAAACCTGAAGGATGCCGTGTAACCCAGGAAGGGTGAGGACTGTTATTTTTTGTTAAACCCATTCCATTAGAGATGAGCGAACACCGTTCGGATCAGCCCATCCGAACAGCACGCACCCATAGAAATGAATGGAAACACCTGTGACGCCGGCCGGCCGTCAGCAAAGTCAGTGTCACAAGTGCTTCCATTCATTTCTATGGGTGCGTGCTGTTCGGATGGGCTGATCCGAACGGTGTTCGCTCATCTCTACCTTCCATGCTTTCTGCCCTTGGCTATATCAGTAAAATAAACCACTTGTTTCTGCAGATGTGGCTCGGACTGAACAAGTTCGGTCAGAAACAAATGTTTTGCCCAAACCTCGAAAGGTGCGCTCAACAACTTTTCCCAGCACAGCTGGTTCAGACAAAACAAGTTTGGTGGCAAACAAATTTTTTCCCTGAACCTTGTGAGGTTGAAATGCGAAGATACAACCCGTGGCAATAATAAGTATTTCAGGTTTTAGTTGAGGTATGTGGATGAAATTTGCTTAAATTTTGTCCATAGTCCTGCTACTGTAGAATCCAGCTGGTTGGCAGATGGAGATGTTGCAGAGTCTGACCTACTGATATCAGGCTGTGTGTGGCCTTGGTCAAAGGTTTAGTGTCTTTGCCTGGGCTGGATTAAGGTTGGTGGAGACCCCTGGGCTAAATATCTGTTGGGGGCTCCCATCATTTACATAACCTTTATCAGTATTAGATATTGTTTCTATCTTTAGAACCGCACAGATGAGTGTATTTCCTCCAATTCTGCACATCTGTATTATGGTGCATCCTGGCCCAGTCACGTGTTCTCTAACCTGGTCATATTATAGAAGCCCAGTTATGGAGGTGATAGACTCATCTGTGAGAGCCTATAGGGATCAATACATTCAGACTTATGCCACAGCCCTGTGTAGATTTCTCCTCTTTCGCTGCTCCTCCTCCACAAAAACTACCAAAGGTGCGGAGGAGGAGCAGCGGTCAGAGTGAGCCATGAAAAATGTCAGACACTGGTCCTCATCAGAGCAACTAAAGGCAAGTAACATCTCTCCACTACTAACCCAGAAGTAGGGGCCTCCAATAGTGACATTTGAATGACGTCACCAGTCCTTCTCCAGCAACAGCAAGCCAATTGACTGGTCTCAGCGGTCATATGAGTCTTACGGCTTCTGGCAGCCTTGGCACATGAGGGAACAGACGTGGGACTAAACAATGGAGCATGGGCAATAGGTGAGTGTGTTTTTTTCTTCTTTTACAATCTTGTTGGTTGCACCTTAGTTTTCTCTAAATACTGGACGACCCCTTTAAGGCTTAAAGCAGGCTGGTCACTACAGGGTTAAAATATTCCAAATCATTCATCTCATCTGACTGTATTTTCTAAAGCCGTGAACTTTTTTAGTACTTGGCTCTCCTACAACCCAACAGAACAGACCTCCAGGTGAAGAGCGGCTTTCCAGCTTTTTCCTTCGGCCCGGACTAAAGCGATACGTGAGGTAGAGCAGATCTGCTGAGATGGCATGTGACTGTGGATCAAGATGCGGCATTAACGTTAAATAGAAATAAATGAACTGAAATATTATTTCAGCTTAAATTGGAAGATAAAGAGATCTGAAATGAAGCAGAGGATCAAAAACAAAGAAGCCATCAAAGAGCAAAACTATAATGCGGCCTCCACATTGGCGAATCCAAGTCCCAGAACAGCACAAAGAGCTAGGAATATAATTGGAGCCTTCCTGCATGGAGCAAGAAAAATTTAGATAATGATGGAAAAACTGAAAAATAGAGGGAGAAAGAAGGCAGACGCCCCCCACCGTGTCATTTATCTCATTCTCTGCAAGCTAGAGCCCAAAATGAACCCGTGCAAGTCATCGGCAGGTGTCGGCCGTGGATATGACACTGTGCTGGAATTGATCCCAGCTGGTCTCAACTAATGCACAGATGATGCAAAGACAATTTAATAAGAGCATCCTATCTCCTACTAGTGCCCCACGGCTCCTGCAGGTACAGATTTCATCTGCAACTTTGCCGCTTCTTCCCGTGCTTAAGAAAGAAATTGTCTCGATGCTAAAGCACAAGAATATATATCTATATATAGATGGAGTGGAGTTGGGTCTGTCCATAGCTTGGTAATGACTCATTGTATATCAGAATGTATTGTTAGTGGTCCTCACATGGACTACATGTAACATACAAGTCAGATTTAGCTCTGCTTCATCTACAACGGTACATAGTCTGATACCTAAATCTTGGGGTGTACTGAATTTTTTTGTGATTTAGGAAATCATATATGCCAAGAAGCAAAGCTTCTTGGATAAATTGATAGGCAGATTGTCTCCTTTAGAAGAAAGAAAGCTGCCTTTGCAGTAGTTAAAGGGGCTCTATCAGTAAAATTATGCTGATAGAGCCCCACATATGCGTGAATAGCCTTTAAAAAAGCTATTCAGGCACTGCTAATCTAATTTTAACCCCGCTCCCGTTTTAAAATAACACTATAAAAACATATATGTAAATGATACCTGAACGTGCGCGCTGGGCGGTCGTGCATGATCCGACGTCATCTTCGGTCCCGCCTTCCTCTTCTTTCTTCTTCCAGTGATGTCCTCCTGTTCTGGCTCTTTTCCGCCTTTATCTTCTGTTCTTCCGGAGTGAAGACGTTTGCGAGCGTACTGTGCATGCTTGCGTAGTTGTAAGGGATACTTAGAACTACAACAAAAATGGTGCCAGCGCGTGCGCAGTAGCGCTCCGGAGGAAGCGCTACTGTGCATGCGTGGGATTTGAATGCAACCCGCCGGAAGAACAGAAGATGAAGGTGGAGAAGAGCCAGGACAGGAGGACGTCACTGGAAGAAGAAAGAAGAGGAAGGCGGGACCGAAGATAACGTCGGATCGTGCACGACCGCCCCCTGTGCATGCAAAGGTATGATTTACATATATGTTTTTATAGTTTTATTTTAAAACAGGCGGGGGGTTTCAAATAAGATTAGCGGTGCCTGAATAGACTTTTTAAAGGCTATTCACGCATATGTGGGGCTCATACAGCATAATTTTGCTGATAGAGCCCCTTTAACCCCTTCCTGACATGCGCCGTAATAGTACGGCGCATGTCGGGTCTGTAACTATGGCGACCGCCCGGGAGCCGGGCGGCCGCCATAGCCGCCGGGTGTCTACTGCTTTAAGCAGTAGACAACCGGCTCTAATGCCTCCGATCGGTCCCCGGACCGATCGGAGGCATTAACCCCTCCGGCGCCGCGGTCAAAGGCGCCGGAGGCGACATTTTCCCGGCGGCGCATGGGCGCCGTCATTTTGTCCGGGATCGCCGGCTCCTGGAGCATGCTCCAGGGCCGACGTCCCTTTGCCATGACAGCCGGGAGCCTTGTACAGGCTCCCAGGCTTGTCTGCAAATCCTCTCTTTTGCAGGCTGGTCTATGCAGCCTGCAAAAGAGAGGATGATTTATTGCAATGCATTAGCATTGTAATGCATTGCATTAGTGATCAGACCCCCTGGGGTTCAACACCCCTAGGGGGTCTAATAAATGCAAAAAAAAAAGTTAAAAAAAATATAAAAAGTATTAAAAGTTCAAATCACCCCCCTTTCCCTAGAACACATATAAAAGTAGTTAAAAACTGTGAAACATATACATGTTAGGTATCCCCGCGTCCGAAATCGCCCGCTCTACAAATCTATAAAAATATTTTTCCTGTTCGGTAAACGCCGTAGCGGGAAAAATAGTCGAAAGTGCCAAACCGCCTTTTTTTCACTGTTTTGATTCTGATAAAAATTTGAATAAAAAGTGATCAAAGCAATAACATTTCCCGAAAATGGTAGAACTAAAAAGTACACACGGCCCCGCAAAAAAGATGCCCTATGCATCCCCGTACACTTACGTATAAAAAAGTTACGGCCGTCGGAATATGGCGACTTTTAGAAAAAAATTTTTTTTCCTGTAAGTGATGATACGGCCCCCATAGATATACTGTAGCTCTGATCTCATCATCATCCAGTCTGTCTGGGATTGCATGAAGAGACAGAAGGATTGGAGCAAGCCTACATCCACAGAAGATCTGTGCTTAGTTCTCCAAGATGGCGGCAGGAACAACCTCCCTGTCGAGTTCTGCCAAAAACTGTTTGCAAGGTCACACCGAATATTGATGGGATTTACTTTACTTCATTTGACTTTATTTTGTTAATTGTCAAAAATAAACTATTAACCCTTCTATTTTTGGAAGCATTCTCAGGGCTCGTTCACACGACAGAAGTTTTCTACCGTGTGGTTTTTTTCGTGTGGCTAGCCACGACAGGATGCTCCTGATTAGGCCCGAATGAATGAGCCTAAACAAGAGCGTGTCTCCATCCGCAGACCCCGTGGCTGACTCAGCCACGGAATCAGTGGCAAGATAGGGCAGGTCGCTTCTTTTTTCCGCTACTAGCTAGCAAGGAAAAAAAGTGAGCGGCTCCCATTGAAGTCATTTTGGCGCGAAATCCGCCTGCAGAAAACTCCGTGTGAACATACCCTAATTTTGCAGATTTTTTCCGACTCTTGCCTAAACCTTTTGCACAGTACTGTACATATAAGTCAAATGTTAGAAAGTGGTTAAAGGACATTTGGACATTTATCTTTTCACTGTACAAGTCAAGATGCTGAAAGAAATCTCAAAGAACCTCGGATTTTCCCCATGGATCTACCAGTTAGTTTCATGACTTCTTACGACACATTTCATGAGTCTTCTATTAGATCTGTACAAATTACAAGTACATGGGAAGTGACAGAAGAAAACATAAACATTGCTGTTCAGGAAGACCACCAGGGCAAGACTAAACCTTACTCATGAACCCTTAGATATGCACCAGATCTTCTGGAATAGCTGTAGACTGTATACTGTCCATGGTCTTCCACCATACAGGAGAACGTCTGGTCCACCTCTGCTGTAGAGCTATGGTACAGGAAAACCTCATCAGCAAAGACCATACTTATATTGTCCAGAGAGTTACAATATTGACTACCATCCATAGGGAATTATCCAGAAGGTCTTAGGGATCATCCAGCTATCTTTTTGTGAATGTGTGATGATGTTCCTCTTGGATAGCAGTGGGTTATGTCTTGTTACTTTCAAGGATCTAATCCAATTATTGATCACTCAAGAACACAGTGTCTTGCACAAAGCTGAGACTAGGGTCAAGCTCCTTCTACGTCCTTCTAGGTTGTTTTATGGTGTCCTGGGTAAAATGTAGGTCCACAATCTTTTGTTGGATGACCCCTCCAGAGAAGTTAACTTTTTGAAGTCTTCTCCATTTGGACATTCTCACATTGGGCTGATGAAATGTTTTTTTTCCGTGTATTTTTTCTTCCTAGTCTCCTCTAGACCTAAGACTGGCACACTGAACCTACCAAGTATCTGTTTTGTAATGAAGATTGGTCTGGCTTCTTCCAAGGCTCCAATTACTTTCTACAAAAATTTCTGCAGTGGAATTGAAAGTCCTTTGTTTCTATATTGGTGGGGTCTTGATCCCACCACCACCTATTATACTTTTATGTCTCATTGACAGATGTTTTTGGCCATCCCATTTCATTTGTATTAGTAATAGCAATAATTTCCAATCAATATTAGTAAAAGCATCTAGTAAGTACCGGTCAGGACCGGTTTCACTTTAGTATGGCGGACCAATAATGGCTTTACTGGGAATACAATCAATGTATTTTCTATAACATGTTAGATCACTATTTAGGGTTAGCTCACAATACTCTTCCTTTCTTATCCACCCATAGCCACGTCTGTTCTAGTACAAAGACAGCCATGACGTTTATGGTAGGTTCACACATGTGCATGGGTTTCCATTCTTCGGGGCCGCTCGGGAACCTGAAACACACAAACCCAATCTGCTTAAAGGGATTCTACCACTAAAGCAACATTTTTTATAATTACCATGTCGGAATAGCCTTAAGAAAGGCTATTCGTCTCTTACCTTTAGACGTGGTCTCCGCGTCGTCATTCACTAGAAATACCGGTTTTAACCAGTATGCAAATGAGTTATCCGCACGAATAAGGGCGGGCCCAAACGCTCAAACGGCGATGGGGGCGTCCCCACTGCTGCCCGAGAGATGTCTCCAGCGCCGCCTCCATCTTCAGTTGCAACCCTGTCTCTTCTGTCTTCTTCTGTCGGTCCAACGTCCAATGCCTGCGCAGTGCGTTCCTGTATTGAACTACAAGAGCAAGAGCGGCCTCCCAAAAATGGATTGGTGAGACCAATCCCTGTTACATGTAGCTGTAACAAAGTATGACATCATAGAATAAGATAATCCTTTAATAGTCCCACCATGGAGAAATTCAGTGTGTTACAGCAGCATGGACAATACAGTGATATTACAAGAAAGAACACATACAAGCTCCGAATAGCAGATAGAAAAGATACTAGGAGTCATAGCGACTAAAAAGAAAAGAAAGACTCAGGATCATTTAGTTCTCTGTGCGGAGTGATCTCCATTTAGCCTGATGTAGATTATGTAGCCGAGGTTGGGATGAAGGATCTCCCATAGCTCCTTCTCATACTAGGGGTGAAGCAGTCGGTCACTGACAGTGCTGCCCAATGCTGTCACGATCTCAAACATGGGGTGGGATTTATTCTCTAGCATGGAGGTCACCACGGACAGTATCCTTCTGTCACCCACCACCTGTACTGGGTCCAGGGGGCTCCCCAGGACAGAGCTGGCCCTTCTAATCAGCCTGTCGAGTCTATTTCTATCCCTGGCTGGTTGGCTACTTCCCCAGCAGACCACTATTAAGAAGATGAACAGAGTTGAAGAAGCCCCTAAGAAGTGCCCCCTGGACTCCAAAGGCCCTCAGCCTCCTGAGCAGGTAGAGCCTGCTGTGACCCTTTCTGTGCAGCCCAGTCCAGCTTATTATTGAGGAGCACACCCAGATACTTATAGATCTTGACTATCTCAGTGCCTGTCCCTTGGATCTCCACCGCATTTGGGGCACGTCTCCTCTTACTAAAATCCACCTTCCTAAAATGCCACACCTTCTAGAACCACGACACAGCATAAGACCGACCAACCTTTAAAAATGAACATATATTAAAAAACGAAATATATAAAATGCATAACATTACCTAAACATTGGTCATAAAGTTTTTGTGCTCTGGAGAACCCCTTTAAATCTATGGAAAGCAAATCCCAATTTTTCATATTTGGCATCCAGGTATGTATGGTGACAGCAATGCATTACGATCTATGCACTCTATACGGCATAAAACTTCAGCTCCTGGAATGGCCTGATTTTGTCTTTTAACAACAACCCCCCCAACTCTTTGATGAATTGCCCACCCCAATAGCCAGACCTTTTATCCCACGACTGCTTCATTTTTTTCTGATTAAAGTCTTTCATTATCACTTACTTATTTTAGACAATCCTAATTTTAAACTTGGACCGGAAAGCCTTAAAAAACCCAAAAACTTCCAAAAATTAAAGTTGTGAATTATAAAGCAATCTGTTCTAAATTAAACGCCCCCTCCCCCACCCCCTACGACCATTAAATAACTTGACCACCGCTTTAACCTTAGGTAGCCCTTGGCCTTAGCTGCGGTGTATGTAACAGATGAAGATTACAGAAAGCTTCCTTCTTGTAGCGTATCAATTAAGGTATCGCGACTCCTCCTTCTTCCTCCTCCTCGCCCTGCATGGCGTATTATGTGGAAGCGAAGTGTAATTATTGCCGACAGCTGCATAATCAAAACCGTCTCCATATTTCGGGCTGGTGGAGAGGAGTCCTGAACATGCCTTCAGCATATGGGGGAAAACGTTCCGCTGTGCTCATAGAAGACACTTGTGTTGTGTGTTAAAGCAAATCCATGACCAAATCTTTGTCTTGTGGTGTGTTCTGAGGCCCTTCCTTTCCTTCCTATATTGTGGTGCAGATATGATTGTTGGAGGATGTGGGATACACTAGAGGAGCTCGGATTTTATTGAGATCTTCACATGTTCTACACATTGGGGTATATATATCAATAAGAGGCCGAGTATAGCAGTGTATAGCATTCGGCCTATCAACGCTGGTTCTGCACGTCTTTGACGATTGGAGTCTAAGATTGGACCACAATGAAGACTCCATATTTAACATTAGAGCAGTCTTCATTGTGGTCCGATCTTGGACTCCGCCTCGTCAAAGACTATATAGCATACACTGTATAGCATTCAGCCAATCAACACTGGTTCTGCAGGAGGGATGCTGGTGATTGTGACGCTAAGTTCACTAGCGATCGGTCTCCGTTCTGTGGTTTCCGTCTTCTGCATGCAGATTGGGTCCGACCGTGAGCAGCGGTGAGCGTTTTATGCTCTCCGCCGCTCACGGCCGGACATCTTTCAAACCCATTCAAATGAATAGGTATGAAAGACTCCTGCAGGTTTCCGTCTCCTGCCTCTGTTTTGTGCAGGAAACGGAAACCTGCAGAACGGAGACCGGGCGCAGATGTGAACGAGCCCTTACTAAAAGGTAAAATACTATCCTGCAGGTCTATCATTCTCCCCACGCCGTGTCCTGCTCTGTACAGTTCTTTCTCTGTATGTGGGCCCAGACTCCTTCCGCTTTGCTTCTACTTGTCCAGCGCTTAGGTACTAGGCTCGTTTTGACAGTCTCTGGTCGATAATTGCGCATCTTCTGTCCTCTCCTGGTAATATACAGAAACCGCATCCGGCTCTAGATAGTTCCCAGAGCTGACTGCCCCAGTACCGCACTCTCCTTCGCTCCTCCTCAACACTCTCCTTCTGCTACTCGTGGACTTGGTGACTCTCATTTGTCACATTTTGGTTTCCCTGAAACGAGCATTTTATTCCCATAGACTATAATGGGATTCAATATACGTTCGAGTAGTCGAATATTGAGGACTACTCAAATTGAATATTCGAATCTCGAGTATTTCACTACTCGCTCATCTCTAGTTACGACACATTTATGAAACAGGAGGGAACGAATATGGCGCAGATTTTCTTGTGCAAGTTTAAAATGGTGTAAACTTCAGAATTTACACCAATTTACATTGTGCGCCAAAAATTCCTGCCGTGCGCCACCTATCTGTCTCCTCGACAAGTAAGGAATGATTTGTGTCTGCTTATGTTGTGCCAAACATGGTAGGGTTTTTGACGTGTGCGGCAAATATTTGTTATGAAGGTCCGTATTATTCATATGTATGTCTAAAACTACGAACAGGATCTCTAGTTGTAGGCTAAGGCCCCCACATAGTGAACCGTGGCCAAAAATCACTGCGGGAATAATCATGGTGGAAACTAGAGATGAGCGAACACTAAAATGTTCGAGGTTCGAAATTCGATTCGAACAGCCGCTCACTGTTCGAGTGTTCGAATGGGTTTCGAACCCCATTATAGTCTATGGGGAACATAAACTCGTTAAGGGGGAAACCCAAATTCGTGTCTGGAGGGTCACCAAGTCCACTATGACACCCCAGGAAATGATACCAACACCCTGGAATGACACTGGGACAGCAGGGGAAGCATGTCTGGGGGCATAAAAGTCACTTTATTTCATGGAAATCCCTGTCAGTTTGCGATTTTCGCAAGCTAACTTTTCCCCATAGAAATGCATTGGCCAGTGCTGATTGGCCAGAGTACGGAACTCGACCAATCAGCGCTGGCTCTGCTGGAGGAGGCGGAGTCTAAGATAGCTCCACACCAGTCTCCATTCAGGTCCGACCTTAGACTCCGCCTCCTCCGGCAGAGCCAGCGCTGATTGGCCGAAGGCTGGCCAATGCATTCCTATGCGAATGCAGACTTAGCAGTGCTGAGTCAGTTTTGCTCAACTACACATCTGATGCACACTCGGCACTGCTACATCAGATGTAGCAATCTGATGTAGCAGAGCCGAGGGTGCACTAGAACCCCTGTGCAAACTCAGTTCACGCTAATAGAATGCATTGGCCAGCGCTGATTGGCCAATGCATTCTATTAGCCCGATGAAGTAGAGCTGAATGTGTGTGCTAAGCACACACATTCAGCACTGCTTCATCAAGCCAATACAATGCATTAGCCAGTGCTGATTGGCCAGAGTACGGAATTCGGCCAATCAGCGCTGGCCAATGCATTCTATTAGCGTGAACTGAGTTTGCACAGGGGTTCTAGTGCACCCTCGGCTCTGCTACATCAGATTGCTACATCTGATGTAGCAGTGCCGAGTGTGCATCAGATGTGTAGTTGAGCAAAACTGACTCAGCACTGCTAAGTCTCTGCATTCGCATAGGAATGCATTGGCCAGCCTTCGGCCAATCAGCGCTGGCTCTGCCGGAGGAGGCGGAGTCTAAGGTCGGACCTGAATGGAGACTGGTGTGGAGCGATCTTAGACTCCGCCTCCTCCAGCAGAGCCAGCGCTGATTGGTCGAGTTCCGTACTCTGGCCAATCAGCGCTGGCCAATGCATTCTATTAGCCCGATGAAGTAGAGCTGAATGTGTGTGCTTAGCACACACATTCAGCTCTACTTCATCAGGCTAATAGAATACATTGGCCAATCAGCGCTGGCCAATGCATTCTATTAGCTTGATGAAGCAGAGTGTGCACAAGGGTTCAAGCGCACCCTCGGCTCTGATGTAGCAGAGCTGAGGGTGCACAAGGGTTCAAGTGCACCCTCGGCTCTCCTACATCAGAGCCGAGGGTGCGCTTGAACCCTTGTGCAGCCTCGGCTCTGCTACATCAGAGCCGAGGGTGCGCTTGAACCCTTGTGCACACTCTGCTTCATCAAGCTAATAGAATGCATTGGCCAGCACTGATTGGCCAGAGTACGGAATTCGGCCAATCAGCGCTGGCCAATGCATCCCTATGGGAAAAAGTTTATCTCACAAAAATCACAATTACACACCCGATAGAGCCCCAAAAAGTTATTTTTAATAACATTCCCCCCTAAATAAAGGTTATCCCTAGCTATCCCTGCCTGTACAGCTATCCCTGTCTCATAGTCACAAAGTTCACATTCTCATATGACCCGGATTTGAAATCCACTATTCGTCTAAAATGGAGGTCACCTGATTTCGGCAGCCAATGACTTTTTCCAATTTTTTTCAATGCCCCCAGTGTCGTAGTTCCTGTCCCACCTCCCCTGCGCTGTTATTGGTGCAAAAAAGGCGCCAGGGAAGGTGGGAGGGGAATCGAATTTTGGCGCACTTTACCACGTGGTGTTCGATTCGATTCGAACATGGCGAACACCCTGATATCCGATCGAACATGTGTTCGATAGAACACTGTTCGCTCATCTCTAGTGGAAACCATGAAACTATGGAACATGTCAGCCTTTCTGTAGGTATATCGAACCTGCTGCTACGTACAAAAATGCAAGTTTTTGAAATGGCAGCATTTCCACTGTGGATATTTTTCTGCAATGTGTAGATGTGATTAGTGAGAGTCCCATCCACCATACAGGGATTGTAACATGCAACGGTTTTTGCAGTATTGATAATGAACACGGCCATAAAACAAGAGGCCTCCATATGTGGACAGGTCTCTCCCCCTATTTCAGGCCTCACCTCCATCCCAAAGCAGGTGTCAAATACTGCAAAATATGGGATGATGCGGAACCAGCCTGAAGCCGGGGCCTCACGGGCCGGAAACGCTGCACTAAAGCGCTGCAGGAACAACCGCGGCGGGAACGCATCAGCAGTTCTTCTCCCATTGGTTTGAACAGAAAGTTCACTGAGATTTCCTCCGCGGACTTTCTGTTACCATTATATCTACAGGGAAGCCGCTGCTGTTTCCATAGATATAATTGACATGCTGCGATTTCCAAAGCCGCGCCGGTTTGAACTGCCAAGTGGGCATGGGATTCGCATGAATCCCATCCACTTTGCAAATACTGTAAAATGCCACAATTTTTCCTGCAACATTTCCGCCACGGGCAAATCGCGGCGTTTCTGGCCTGTGGGGCCACGGTCTTAGGCTCCACACTGCAGAAAAGCTGCAGGAGTAGATTCCGCAGAAAGGAGAAGTATAAGATCTTCCTATATATTTCCCATTCCCGTTGAAGCCACTCTTGGTTTTGGCTCAAAGGAATTCAGCAAAATCTGCAACATAAAAGCAGCTTTTCTGCATCGTGGGGCCTCAGTCAAAGATGGACACAGTCTTAGTTGCAGCAAACTAGTAGGGCATGTTTGCTGTAAATGTTGCACAAAAGACTTTACAACTATAAGTTTCCATAATCTTAGTCATTACTTTGAGCCTGGTCACTACCTTGGTCCTCTTACATGACTGGGGCTTGAGCGTTGTCTGTCGGGCCCGTTTAAGGTCCAGTGGTCACCTACCATTAGGCCTTGGTCAGTAGCTTTAGTCATCATGGCCTTGTCAACTTGGATGGAAGCCTAGAGTCTTCATGGCTCCTTAGCTGGTCTTGGGACCTATCTTGGGATTGCTGAGAGGAAGACAAATCCTTATAGTTACCCCAAAATGGAGCCGCTTATAAATTAAACTTGCCACACAAAAATAATCCCTTATACAGCTATGGATGTTATTAAAAAAGCTCTTGAAATAGATGAGTAAGACTAAGGCCTCATGTCGCGAGCTGCAGACGAAAAACACTGCGGGAGAAACGCAATGCATTTTTTTCTGTGGATTTTCTGCTTTTCTTATATGGAAAACGCCATTGTTTCCGTAGGTATAATTGACAAGCAGCGATTTACAAAAATGCAACGCAAAAATTGACCGTATTCTGAAGTCCAGACTCATGATTAATGTTCATTGTTATCTCTATTATAAGGTGTGATATAACTATCTGCCTTACAGGCAAAATAATGTAGATCTTAAAAATTTCTGAATTTTCTATAAATTTCTCTTTTTTTTAATAAATAAGCACAAAATGGAATGACCAAAATATATAAAGTATCTAGTGTTGTAAGAAAACAATCTCACAATAGATTTTATAGGTAAATTCGTTATAACGTTATTTGAGGAAGTACAGTCGGATTTTAGTTCAGATGGTGGAATTTTTGTGGCAAAATCTGCTACAAAATTTTGCCTCTTATTTGACTTATTTAGGATATTTTATGAAAATAAAAACTGTAAAATAGCAGATTGAAAATAAAATTTTAATAAAATGTAATTAATACATTTAATAAATCCCACCAAATGCAGTTGATAAAAAAAATTAAGATGTAATAACTTTTGAGACTTTGCTAATAAGAAAAAAAAAGTTGACACGTTCTTAAAGGGATTCTACCATTAAAACCCTTTTTATTTCTCATTAACACGTAGGAATAGCCTTAAGAAAGGCTATTCTTCTCCTACCTTTAGATATCTTCTCCGGGCCACCAGAGCCGACTGCGCAGGCATCAAAGTGTGACCCCAGTCAGAAGAAGAAGATGGAGGCGGCGCTGGAGAGTTCTCTCGCAGCATTGGGGACGCCCCCAGTGCTGTTTGAGTGCTGAGGACCTCCCCCAGTGCTGCGAGAGAACTCATTTGCATACCAACAAAAACCGGGATTTTAACCGAATGGCGGGCCAGAGACAACTAAAGGTAGGAGAAGAATAGCCTTTCTTAAGGCTATTCCTACGTGTTAATAAAAAATTAAAGAGTTTAAATGGTAGAATCCCTTTAAGACTTAACAAGACTACATTCTGAAAGGGTTGATATTATATAAGTCATTTCTTACCATTTTTTCTCATACTTGAGATTGATAACAGAATATTTCATCTCTGGTCATGTCCATATGATACATCTGTATAACGAGGGTAATAAGGTCCCATTATTTGTGTATTGGTGCCCTCTAGTGGCCGTGATAAGGCAACATCAGGGCAAAATTCCTCTTATTTTATAGGGTTTTTGGACCTATTTTTGCTATAGATGGACCAATTCGTTCCAAGCCACCTCTTATACTCGGGGACCACACTGTATAACTTCACTTCCGGTTCTATCCGAACTTGTCCGATTGGAAACTAATCAGGAGCCCAAGTCACCCGAACCTGAAAGGAGACAAATCTCTGGAGGTTTCATCCATCTCTAATTATTACATCTTATCAAAAAGCAATAAATAATATAATCAGAGTCAAAGTGAAGGAAACAAAACTGCATTGGTGTCATTGGACTGACTGAGAGTTGCCTCCAATAGAAATAGTTGTAGATAAAAGACAACCCGGCCTGTGATAAAGTAATACAACACTACACGCAGTGACGGCGCCTACTCTTAGCTAGTGGTTTAGTAGGTTTTACCAATCAGCATTCCCTATAAGTGTCTGGTAACACCTTTATAAACTACCATGGTACTGTCCCTAATGTCCTGGAGAACCAGTCCCATGCCCGGGTCTCAATAACCTACAGACGCAACAGATGACCTCACTGGAAGCAAGAAACCTCTATTACTGGCACACAGACCTCATAGCAATAGGAACATTATCCGCAGGTGCTTAAAGGGAGCCTTGTAGTTCCAAATTGTCTACCAAACCCATTAAAATGCAGCTTAGGGGCCATAAATCCTGTCCCATCTGTTGTGGTTGCGGCCAGAGCCTCCGGTTGCCAGCCCTGTCTTTGTTGCGCTTCCGAGTTCCCGCTTCCAGGTCTCATGAGGCAGGTTGGAACCTCTGCAGTGATGTGCGAGGGTTTCTGGTCACCTCCTGAGCCGGACAGAAGACTTCCGGTTGCCAGCCCTGTCCTTGTCACACTCCCGAGTCCCCGCTTCAAGGTCCCACGAGGCAGGCCAGAACCTCCGCAGCATTGTGCAGGCGTTACTGGTCTCCTCCTGAGTCGGACAGGGGACCTCTGGTTGCAGCCTAGCGGCAGGCCGGAGCCTGTTCACGGAGGGCTTTGGCTTCAGACTGCTGCTGGCTATTCAGTTGAACTCAGAGTCCTGGTAGTAAGCATCTCTCCTGTGTTTTTGGCTCGTTGCCTTAACCTTTGACCTTGTCTTTGCCTCCTGATTTTGTACTGTGCCTGTTCCTGTTAATGACCTTGGCTTGCCTCTAGACCTCTGCTCCCTAAACTCTGTTTTATATTCCGTTACCAACTTTGCCTGCTTGACGTTCCCCTTGGATTTCCCTCTGTACTGCGTTGCCCTCTTGTTGACGACCCGGATCCTACGACTACAATTTACTCTCTGCTGCCACCTGCTGACCACCGGTCTCAGCCTTCAGGATCCTTGGACCTGCACCACTAACTGAAACGTCTGCTGGTAAGAGATCTCAGTGTTTGTTTACTGTGATTTGTGGTGCGCTGTGTGTTTGGCGTTTCCTGACTCCTACCGCTCTGCCCAGCAATGCCGCCAAGTCCATCCCCACCATCTGTGGCTCTGGTTAACACCATTGCGGGGAGTTGGTGCGGACCGGGGGGTGTTGGACACACTGCGCTGTGTTTTCCATTTTAATCGCTGTATCTAGTATTGGTTCCCACTTTGGCTCTGAGCTGCGTCTGCCATCCTAACACCATTGTAGACATTTTTGGATTTCTATATTTATTTTTATTCCTCGTTTTCCAAAAGCCATAACTCTTTTTTATTTTTCCTTTCACATAGCTGGAAAGCTGGAAAAAAAAAATCAGAACTTAGAGAAAAAGCAAGTTTAGATGTTTTTTGTTGTGTTTTAATACAGAACTTTGCAAAAAAAAAAATTCTGATTATCACTTAGTAACACTTAGTATGCACTTATGGAGAACATGGATAAGTGGGCACTAAAAGTCAAGAAGTCATCCTTGTTTTTAGCCTTTCTCCCTCCTGTCTTGTATTCCGTAAATCTGCTTCAAATGTCCCTCTGAACATCTGAAAAGTGAGTGTGCGAGAAACAAGTACCTGAGCGATTAACAAAGGCAGCTTAGAATTTAGTGACTGGCTTACTAGCACCATCTAGTGGAAGTTTTTAGAATTGTTACATTTTACTTAAAGGGGCTCTATCAGCAAAATCATGCTGATAGAGCCCCACATATGCGTGAATAGCCTTTAAAAAGGCTATTCAAGCACCGGTAAAATTATAATAAACTACCCCCCCCCCCCCCGTTTTAAAATAATAACCTAAAAAAGAATGTGCTCTACTTACGGATCGTGCACGCTGGGCGGGCATTCAGGGTGTGTCTTCATCTTCATCCACGCCTCTTCTTCCTCCGATGTCTTCGGGTCCCGTCCTCCTCCGGCGCTCACTCACGGACACTGATAAAAAAAAAATAGCTTGGGCGCATGCGCAGTAGCATGCGGCTTCTACTACGGCTACTGCGCATGCGCCCAGGACATTTTTTTTATCAGTGTCCGCAAGCGAGCGTCGGAGGAAGACGGGACCCGAGGACATCGCAGGAAGAAGAGGCGGGGATGAAGATGAAGACACACCCTGAATGCCCGCCCAGCGTGCACGATCCGTAAGTAGATAACATTCTTTTTTAGGGTTTTATTTTAAAACTGGGGGTTAGTTTAATATAACATTTACGGTGCCTGAATAGACATTTTAAAGGCTATTCACGCATATGTGGGGTTCTATCAGCATGATTTTGCTGATAGAGCCCCTTTAAAGGGGTTGTCCCATCACAAGGATCCTATCTATACTGTTTGTTAATGTGATTGTAAGACTTTTCCTAAATACACTGCTTCAGCAAAACTGCTTTGTTTGGCCGCTATATTACTTTATTCATTTTTTTGGGACACAGCCCTTGACGTATCTGGTCATAAGTCAAGTGATGTATCTGCTGCTCTGAGGGGGGAGGGAGGAGGGGCTAAGTGCACGGGAGCGAGCCTGGAGGGGGGGTAGTTTACCCTTTGGGGGGGAAGGGGCCGCCAATACAGACCCGGCATCCGCTGTAATAGAGAGGTGGATGCCGGGGAGGGTTAGACACCAGCACAGATGCACAGACGCCGGCACAGGTGAAGCCAGCAACATCGCTATGCTTCTGCCCTGCATGAAGCCAGCAGCGGCAGAAGCGATGCTGCTATTCCGGGGGGGGGGGGGGGCGGAGGAGCGGAATAACAGCATCGCATCTATTACAGTGGATGCCGGGTCTGTATTCACATATGCACAGCCAGCGGCGAGATGCCGCTGGCCCTGCGTGCACACTCATAGACCAGTCTAGCCTTCACAATGCGAATACAGACCCAGCATCCGCTGTAATAGAGAGAGGCAGATGTCGGGTCTGTATTCGCATTATGAAGGCTAGACTTGTCTATGAGCGTGCACGCAGGGCCAGCGGCATCTCGCCGCTTGGCTTTGCATATGTGACCCCGCCCACCAATGACGCAACAAAGCTGGAAGACAGAAGATTTTTCAACAACGAAGACTGGTGAGTATGCGACGTGGGAATACCCCTTTAAAGAGGACCTTTCATGGGTTTGAGCACATGCGGTGTTATATACCGCTGGAAAGCCGACAGTGCGCTGAATTCAGCGCACTGTCGACTTTCCCGATCTGTGCCCCAGTTGAAGAGCTATCGGTAGCTCTTCACAGTCAGAAGGGCATTTCTAACAGTGAGTCAGGAACGTCCTTCTTTATAGCAGCGCCAATAGCGCTGTACAGTGTGAGCAGGGAGGAACGCCCCCTCCCCTCTTGATAATACTCGTCTATGGACGAGTGCTGTGAACAGAGGGAGGGGGCGTTCCTCCCCGCTCACACTGTACAGCGCTATTGGCGCTGCTATAAAGAAGGACGTTCCTGACTCACTGTTAGAAATGCCCTTCTGACTGTGAAGAGCTACTGATAGCTCTTCAACTGGGGCACAGATCGGGAAAGTCGACAGTGCGCTGAATTCAGCGCACTGTCAGCTTTCCAGCGGTATATAACACCGCATGTGCTCAAACCTATGAAAGATCCTCTTTAAAACCTAAATTCATAAATGCTATTAGTTTCAGTTCACATAAGTTTACTGCAAATCAGAATTTAAATTGGATTGAAAAATGACACTGTCAGGGCTCCTAGGGACCTATCTATAAAACACAGTGTAGGACACTGTCAGGGCTCCTAGGAACCTATCTATAAAACACAGTGTAGGACACTGTCAGGGCTCCTAGGAACCTATCTATAAAACATACTGTAGAACACTGTCAGGGCTCCTAGGTACCTATCTATAAAACATAGTGTAGAACACTGTCAGGACTCCTAGGAACCTATCTATAAAACATACTGTAGAACACTGTCAGGGCTCCTAGGAACCTATCTCTAAAACATAGTGTAGAACACTGTCAGGGCTCCTAGGAACCTATCTATAAAACATAGTGTAGAACACTGTCAGGGCTCCTAGGAACCTATCTATAAAACATAGTGTAGAACACTGTCAGGGCTCCTAGGAACCTATCTATAAAACACAGTGTAGGACACTGTCA
Source organism: Leptodactylus fuscus (assembly GCF_031893055.1). Taxonomy (NCBI): domain Eukaryota; kingdom Metazoa; phylum Chordata; class Amphibia; order Anura; family Leptodactylidae; genus Leptodactylus; species Leptodactylus fuscus. Next base: position 28,335,059 of record NC_134268.1, read on the forward strand.
GGGCTCCTAGGAACCTATCTATAAAACATAGTGTAGGACACTGTCAGGGCTCCTAGGAACCTATCTATAAAACATAGTGTAGAATACTGTCAGGGCTCCTAGGAATCTACCTATAAAACATAGTGTAGGACACTGTCAGGACTCCTAGGAACCTATCTCTAAAACATAGTGTAGAACACTGTCAGGGTTCCTAGGAACCTATCTCTAAAACACAGTGTAGGACACTGTCAGGGCTCCTTGGAACCTATCTATAAAACATAGTGTAGAATACTGTCAGGGCTCCTAGGAATCTACCTATAAAACATAGTGTAGGACACTGTCAGGGCTCCTAGGAACCTATCTATAAAACACAGTGTAGGACACTGTCAGGGCTCCTAGGAACCTATCTATAAAACAAAGTGTAGAATACTGTCAGGGCTCCTAGGAATCTACCTATAAAACATAGTGTAGGACACTGTCAGGACTCCTAGGAACCTATCTCTAAAACATAGTTTAGAACACTGTCAGGGTTCCTAGGAACCTATCTCTAAAACACAGTGTAGGACACTGTCAGGGCTCCTAGGAACCTATCTATAAAACATAGTGTAGAACACTGTCAGGGCTCCTAGGAACCTATCTATAAAACATAGTGTATGACACTGTCAGGGCTCCTAGGAACCTATCTCTAAAACATAGTGTAGAACACTGTCAGGGCTCCTAGGAACCTATCTATAAAACATAGTGTAGAATACTGTCAGGGCTCCTAGGAACCTATCTATAAAACACAGTGTAGGACACTGTCAGGACTCCTAGGAACCTATCTATAAAACACAGTGTAGAACACTGTCAGGGCTCCTAGGAACCTATCTCTAAAACACAGTGTAGGACACTGTCAGGGCTCCTAGGAACCTATCTATAAAACATAGTGTAGAATACTGTCAGGGCTCCTAGGAATCTACCTATAAAACATAGTGTAGGACACTGTCAGGACTCCTAGGAACCTATCTATAAAACATAGTGTAGAACACTGTCAGGGCTCCTAGGAACTTATCTTTAGAACATCGTGTAGAACACTGTCAGGGCTCCTAGGAACCTATCTATAAAACATAGTGTAGAACACTGTCAGGGCTCCTAGGAACCTATCTATAAAACAGTGTATGACACTGTCAGGACTCCTAGGAACCTATCTATAAAACATAGTGTAGAACACTGTCAGGGCTCCTAGGAACCTATCTATAAAACATAGTGTATGACACTGTCAGGGCTCCTAGGAACCTATCTATAAAACACAGTGTAGGACACTGTCAGGACTCCTAGGAACCTATCTATAAAACATAGTGTAGAACACTGTCAGGGCTCCTAGGAACTTATCTATAAAACACAGTGTAGGACACTGTCAGGGCTCCTAGGAACCTATCTATAAAACATAGTGTATGACACTGTCAGGGCTCCTAGGAACCTATCTCTAAAACATAGTGTAGAACACTGTCAGGGCTCCTAGGAACCTATCTATAAAACACAGTGTAGGACACTGTCAGGGCTCCTAGGAACCTATCTATAAAACATAGTGTAGAATACTGTCAGGGCTCCTAGGAATCTACCTATAAAACATAGTGTAGGACACTGTCAGGACTCCTAGGAACCTATCTCTAAAACACAGTGTAGAACACTGTCAGGGCTCCTAGGAACCTATCTCTAAAACACAGTGTAGGACACTGTCAGGGCTCCTAGGAACCTATCTATAAAACATAGTGTAGAATACTGTCAGGGCTCCTAGGAATCTACCTATAAAACATAGTGTAGGACACTGTCAGGGCTCCTAGGAACCTATCTCTAAAACATAGTGTAGAACACTGTCAGGGCTCCTAGGAACTTATCTATAGAACATAGTGTAGAACACTGTCAGGGCTCCCAGGAACCTTTCTCTAAAACATAGTGTAGAACACTTTCAGGGCTCCTAGGAACTTATCTATAGAACATAGTATAGAACACTGTCAGGGCTCCTATGAACCTATCTATAAAACATAGTGTAGAACACTGTCAGGGCTCCTAGGAACCTATCTATAAAACATAGTGTATGACACTGTCAGGGCTCCTAGGAACCTATCTCTAAAACATAGTGTAGAACACTGTCAGGGCTCCTAGGAACCTATCTATAAAACATAGTGTAGAATACTGTCAGGGCTCCTAGGAACCTATCTATAAAACACAGTGTAGGACACTGTCAGGGCTCCTAGGAACCTATCTATAAAACATAGTGTAGAACACTGTCAAGGCTCCTAGGAATCTACCTATAAAACATAGTGTAGGACACTGTCAGGACTCCTAGGAACCTATCTATAAAACATAGTGTAGAACACTGTCAGGGCTCCTAGAAACCTATCTATAAAACATAGTGTATGACACTGTCAGGGCTCCTAGGAACCTATCTCTAAAACATAGTGTAGAACACTGTCAGGGCTCCTAGGAACCTATCTATAAAACATAGTGTAGAACACTGTCAGGGCTCCTAGAAACCTATCTATAAAACATAGTGTATGACACTGTCAGGGCTCCTAGGAACCTATCTCTAAAACATAGTGTAGAATACTGTCAGGGCTCCTAGGAACCTATCTATAAAACAGCATATGATATTCTTAGGGCTCCTTGGAACCTACCTAGCCAATTTGTAGCTGTCTAAGGCAAACACAGACGAAGTTATGTCAAAATGACTGTGACATGTATCTATTTGGAACAATGAATGGTAAGCAGTGGATACAAAATCTTGTTCAACCCTTTCTCAACACCCACCATGATAGTATTGTAGATGTCGGGTCTACTTAAGATCTTCTGGGTTTCTGATATATTGTAACATGATAAGCTTTGATGCAATGAGCTGCACATTTCCAACACATTTCAGAAAATGTAAAAGTCCCTTTAAGAAACCAGAGTAAGCCACACAAATAAATATTAAAATAGTAACTGGAGGACCAAAAAAATGCCTGTGTATGGAAACCAATATCAATGAAATAGTAAAACTGGCAATAGAACAAAATACCCAGAAAGGGGAAGCTGCATAATAGCTATCCGCTTCACCCACCGCTATTCTCGTTGCCTAGTGAGCTTCGTCCAATAAAACAGAGAGGGTGGGTCTGCCAGAGTACAGACTTTGTTCCAGGTGGCACATGTGCTGCATGAATCTTGCTATGCCCATACTCTATTTATCAGAAAATATATTCATTTTCCAAGTAATCTCTAATTGCGGAGTTTATAGGGGAAATCCTGAAAATTAGAAAAAAAAAACGGACTATTCAAGTTTATTTTATAGAAAAAAAAATATATTAATATTTAAAAGGAACAAAATAGTGTCAACGACACATCGGGTGGCTCCTGCCCCATATGGATTGTACTATGGAGAATAGCCATATTAGTTAAGGGAAACAATACCCATTGTGAGAAGGTGAAAGACAAAGTGCTGGAATCCTGCTATATTATCAGCCCCAGATTCCTGACCTACGTTTGGTCCAGGGCAGGTTTGGAATAGGCCTCAGCCCCAGGTGTGGGTCATAGGCGCATTACTGGCCCATTAAAGGCTGCAGAACAGTGTCAGGACAGATCCAGCCACTGAGAGTCTTGTGTTACGGTACGGTGTTGTTTGATTGATTCATGTGGCTGGTAGTAAGCCACATGTACAGTTAGTATTTTGTGTTTAGTTGGCGCTCAGACCAGCAGGATTTTGTTTAATGTTATTTTGCGTAAGTGAAGTTTTATGGCAGTGACTGCTAAGGCCTGGTTCACATCTGCGTTGGTAATCCATTCGGGGGAGTCGGCATGTTGACTCCCTGACCAGACTAGCAAATGCATTGGCAAGCTGTGTGCAGTGACAGCACACGGACCCCATAGACTATAATGGGGTCTGTGTGCTTTCTGCATGGTCTACGCACGAGTCATGCAAACAGGAAAGTAGATCATGAACTACTTTTCTGTCCACATGTTCCATGCGGAGACCAGGCAGAAAGCACACAGACCCCATTACAGCCTATGGGGTCCGTGTGCTTTTACTGCACACCACTTGCCAATGCGTTTGGTAGTCTGTTTGGGAGGGTCCCCATGCCGTCTCCCCCGAATGGATTACCAACATAGATACCATTACCAACATACATAATACTCAAAAGGAAATCTAAATATGATCAACCACCCACCACATGGACGCACATGGTGCATGAGCCAGAGGAACACATTGTGCTCCAAAAACTAATACTATGCACCAGGGTGCTAGCGTAGACCAGCCCATCCCCCAAACAACACAGGGAGGAGGATTCAGCCATATTTAAAAAAGGAATATTGCTAGCTGCGCCCCTTATCCATATTATAACCAAAAATACTAAACATATAAAGAAAATGGACTCCACAAAATCAAAAAATAAACAAATAAAAATAGAAAAAAGGCCTCAAAGAAGAATAAAAGAGAACTGAAAGAAAAGGAATGTATAAGGAAATAGAAATATATTAAGGTAATATAAAATAAATGGAAACTAAAATATATGTCAAAAAGCATATGCAACTTACTGACAAGAATAAACCATAAAAAAAAATAAGAAATTGAAAACTAATTAAAAATAAATGAGAAAATAATAAAATAAAAAAATGAATTAATAAGAAATATCTGAAAATGAAAAAAAAAACTACTGAAATATAAAAAATTGTGTGCATATGTTAAAAACCGTCAGAAAAAGTAAAAAAAAAAATGGCCCTTTGTCTTTGATATATTATATACTAGCAGGAGGACCCGGCTTCGCACGGATATATTTCTTTTTTTGTTTATGTAGTGGCCCCATAAGAATTGTCCAGTTTTGCACTGGTGTATTTTGCATATTGTTTGTGTGTGTATCCATATGCATCTCATTTCAGATATCAGTGAAAACCTACGATCGGTTGTTATGGAGACTTAGAGTAAAGCTGTGTGTATGTGACCTGGAGTAACAGTGTCATCCACAGTGCCCTGCCCCTTTAATGATGACATAAAGCAGTGAAGAAAAATGGCTGGGTTGCTATGGAAACCTGGAGTAAAACTCTAATATGTGGTACTCTGTGCAGAGCCGTGTAGCTAATCTTCCGGCATGTGGTATTGTGTGCAGTGGTGCGTATCTAATCCTCTGGCGTGTGGAATTGTGTGAAGATGCGTGTATCTAATCCTCTGGCACTTGGTACTTTGTGCATACGCGCGTATATAATCCTCTGGCTTGTGGTACTGTGTACAGACATGCGTATTTAATCCTCCGGCGTGTGGTACTGTGTGCTGACTTGTGTATCTAATCCTCCAGTGTGAGGTATTGTGTGCATACGCGCGTATCTAATCCTCTGGCATGTGATACTGTGTGCTGACTTGTGTATCCAATCCTCCAGCATGTGTTATTGTGTGCAGACGCGCGTATCTAATCCTTTGGCGTGTGGTTCTGTGTTCAGATGCATGTATCTATCCTTCCCTGTGTGGTATTGTGCGCAATAGCGTGTATCTAATCCTTTGGCGTGTGGTATCTAATCCTCCGGCATGTGGTGCTGTGTGCTGACATGCGTATTTAATCATCTGGCATGTGGTACTGTGTGCAGACACGTGTATCTAACTCTCCACGTGTTGTATTGTGTGCAGTAGTGCATATCTAATCCTCCTCCTTGTGGTGTTGTTTACAGTGGCACGTATCTAATCCTCCATTGTGTGGTATTGTGTAAAGATGTGCGTATCTAATCCTCCAGCGTGTGGAACTGTGCGCATACGGGCATATCTAATTATCTAATCCTGTGGCATGTGGAACTGTGTGCAGGCATGTACTTTATATCAAATTCTGCAGCATGTGGTATTGTGTAAAAACGTTCATATCTAATCCTGCGGCATGTATAACTGTGTATAGACGTACGTATCTATTCCTCCGGCTTGTAAAACTGTGTGAAGACGTGCGTCTCTAATCCTCTGGCATGTGGTACAATGTGATGTGTATCTAATCCTCTGGCGTGTGGAACTGTGTGAAGACTCGCGTATCTAATCCTCCGGCATGTGGAATTGTGTGTAGATGCATGTATCTAATCTTGCGGCATGTGTAACTGTGTGCATTGGCGCGTATCCAATCCTCCGGCGTGTGGTATTGTGTGCAGTAGCACATATCTAATCCTGTGGCATGTGGTATTGTGTGCAGCGGTGCATATCTAATCCTCTGGCATGTGGTATTGTGTAAAGACGTGCGTATCTAATTCTCCAGCGTGTGGTGCTGTGTACAGACGTACATATCTAATTCTCTGGTCAGCGTGTGGTACTGTGTGCAGACGTGCGTATCTAATTCTCTAGCATGTGGTATTGTGTGCAGTGGCGCGTATCTAATCCTCCAGCGTATGGTATTGTGTGCAGTGGCGCGTATCCAATCCTCCGGCGTGTGGTATTGTGTGCAGTTGCACGTATCTAATCCTCTGGCGTGTGGTATTGTGCGCAGATGCGCGTTTCTAATCCTCCGGCGTATAGTACTGTGTGAAGATGCGCGTATGTAATCCTCTGGTGTGTGATACTATTTGCTGACTTGTGTATCTAATCCTCTGGCGTGAGGTTCTTTGCGCAGACGCGTGTAGCTAATCCTCTGGTATGTAGAACTGTGTGCATACACGCGTATCTAATCCTTTGGCATGTGGAACTGTGAGCAGACACTTCTATATAATCTTCTGGCATGTGATACTTTGTGCAGACGCGCGTATCTAATCCTCTGGTGTGTAGAAATGTGTGCAGCCTTTCTTAAGGCTATTCCGACGTGTTAATGAGAAAAAAATGTGTTTGAATGATAGGATCCCTTTAACCCCTTCCCGACATGCGCCGTAATAGTACGGCGCATGTCGGGTCTGTAACTATAGCGACCGCCCGGGAGCCGGGCGGCCGCCATAGCCGCCGGGTGTCTACTGCTTTAAGCAGTAGACAACCGGCTCTCAGGGCTGACATCCCTTTGCCATGACAGCCGGGAGCCTTGTACAGGCTCCCAGGCTTGTCTGCAAATCCTCTCTTTTGCAGGCTGGTCTATGCAGCCTGCAAAAGAAAGGATGATTTTTTGCAATGCATTAGCATTGTAATGCATTGCATTAGTGATCAGACCCCCTGGGGTTCAACACCCCTAGAGGGTCTAATAAATGCAAAAAAAAAAAAAAAAAAAAAAAAAAGTAAAAAAAAATATAAAAAAATGTAAAAAGTATTAAAAGTTCAAATCACCCCCCTTTCCTTAGAACACATATAAAAGTAGTTAAAAACTGTGAAACATATACATGTTAGCTATCCCCGCGTCCGAAATCGCCCGCTTTACAAAGCTATACAAATATTTTTCCTGTTCGGTAAACGCCGTAGCGGGAAAAATAGTCGAAAGTGCCAAACCGCCATTTTTTCACTGTTTTGATTCTGATAAAAATTTGAATAAAAAGTGATCAAAGCAATAACATTTCCCGAAAATGGTAGAACTAAAAAGTACACCCGGCCCCGCAAAAAAAGACGCCCTATACATCCCCATAGACTTACGTATAAAAAAGTTACGGCCGTTGGAATATGGCGACTTTTAGAAAAAAAATTTTTAACACAGTTTTGGAATTTTTTTTAGGGGTCAAAATGTAAATAAAACCATATAAATTTGGTATCCCTGGAACCGTACCGAAACACAGAATACAGGGGACATGTCATTTTGGCTGCACAGTGAACGTTGTAAAACCAAAGCCCGTAAGAAAGTCGCAGAAATGCATTTTTTCTTCAAATCCACCCCATTCTGAATTTTTTTCCAGCTTCCCAGTACATTATACAGAATAATTAATGATGGCATCATGAAGAAAAATTTGTCCCGCAAAAATTAAGACCTCATATGGCTCTGGGAGTGGAGAAATAAAAAAGTTATGGGGTTTAGAAGGAGGGGAGTCAAAAACGAAAAACGAAAATCAAAAAATGCCATCGGCGGGAAGGGGTTAAGAATCTTTGCGAGTAATGTAATATTCCAGCTCCTAGCCACTTTTGTCTGTGCGACTGCATGTATAAAGAACCTTGGAAGGGAATTCGATCATTGTGTGGCTACAAGTCTCATAGTCACTACATGTTCAACGATAGGACTTTCATCTATACCTCCCCTAATCTTACACAATTTTTAAGGAATTGTGACCTCCTGTGGAGAACAACTGCTTGTTTCCCAACTTTGAGAAGACTAATAGAGGGATAAAATCTGCAGCACACTGAGCGTACACACCCAGTTTATGTATTCTAGGCCAAGGCTCTAAACCAGCACATGCCCCATTTGATCTTACCCAACCCCACCCAGTCCCCTTGTGCCAGTACACATAGTAGAAAGCCCTTTAGTGGTCCTGACAGGGTATAATGTCCCCTTAGTGGCCACCACACAGTGGCCCAAACACACTATAAAACAACAAATTGTGGCCCAACACTATAGTGCTCCTTCATAGTAATCCCCTTGATTGTGGCCCCCATTATATTAGTCCATCATTGTGGGCCCCACACTGTACTCGCCCCATTTTTTTGGCCCCTTCTTGTAACCCAACACATTAATTCCCCACTATAATCTTGGTTATTGTGACCCTTACACGTTATAATGCCCACTTATATTCATCATTGTGGCCCCAACACTAGAGAGCACCTTTATCATGGCCCCGACACTATCATCCCCTTTATTGTGGCCCTTACACTATAATCCCACTCATTGTCCTCCCACTATAATTGTGTTTCCCGCACAGTATAACGCCCCCTTCTTGTGGCCAAAACACTGTAATGCCCATTTTTTGCGGCCACCACTAGGTAGTGCACCTTCCTTGTGGCCCCCACACTTTAATGCCTCCTTCTTGTGGCCCCCAAATTAAAATGCACAAAAGAAAAAAAACCTAATACCTTGTTCTCCTGGAGTCCAGTCTGCTTGGGGGCAGAAAATAGTGACATTGCCCGTACCTGTTCCCAAGCTGCCAGGAGTACAGCCATGGGGTAAATGGTGACGTTAGGAGTGGACGCCTTCCTGCTTTATCCTCCAGACACAGCTGAGTTGGAGCAGCTACATCTCTCCCATGGCCTGGTGGGATTCTGGGGGTGACCTTCCAATAATTTCATGTAAATATACCCTTCTAGTTTGGATGCATTCTACATTATGGTGTTAAAGCCTGTGCCCACCAGCAGATCCTCTGATACTTTGGTTGGCTTTTTCCAACAGTGGTGGGCAGAGCACCGCTAAGTCTGGGACACTTGGGAGGTCTGCAAGTAAATAATTGTACAGTGAAGTTTATGTTACTCCACAATATTAAAGTACGCCTCTACCTCTCCATATTACTCCCTCCCATACTTGCAGAAACTTCACATTTGGCATAGAGTGAAAGCACATAACCGTTATATGGCCGATGGACTTTGGGCAGATTGCAGAGGGTGTCTGCTAAAATATCTTGGTGTTATAAAGTGGGTACTAGAGCCAACCCTATGAAGCAGAGTACCATAAAGAAGCTAACATCCAAGAGAACCATGGACTAACATCACTGTATGGGAGATGCAGTTCTATGAATGGGCAGTGGGTGATGCTGGTGGACCATTAATGGACAATGCTCTGCAGCACGGCCAGCTCTCCATTCTGTGCAGCTGCGAGACTGTGGATAGCCCATAAATATCTGAGATGGGAAAGAGGAATCGTGCTGCCCTGTGTGCAAATATCTGGGTGGTTAACACTGTATCCTTATAGCGCTAGGTCCTGGGCTGAGGGCATCATCCTTACTGATAGGTAAAATAACTGAACTGACCCTTGTGGGTGTTGGCAGAGACATAGCTAGGGGTCCGGCATGGGGGACAAACATGTGCAAGTGGGCCCCCCACATGGGTATACTGATATTATCACTATATAGTGTCGCACTGGCTGTGTACAAGGCTCTTCATACAGTTTAAATAAGTTCAGTACAGGGAAATGTTGTGACTTACAGGTGATGTCTCTGTAATCAGTCACATTTCTTGTCTCCTCCATCTGGACCATTATAACCACATCTTCCAGCTGCAGCTTGTCTCTTTGCAGCCCAGACATCTTTGGCCCCTCACTTTCCAGACATCTGACCCACATTGTCCTCACCTATAGAAAGCCCCCATCCTGCTACCCCAATTATTAAATACATGATATAAAAATCCCCTGTAAATGAATGATACCCCCATATGTATCTTCAATTAATAATGTCCCTTTGTGCCAATTAATTAATTATTGTTTATTTATATAGCACCATTAATTCCATGGTGCTGTATATTATTATATAATGCCATGGTGCTCTGTACATTATTATATTAATTCCATGGTGCTTTACAGTTGAGGGTTTACATTCAGTACACAAAATATACAAATATAATACTAACAATGACTGACTGGCACAGTGGGAATCTATGAATACTTTGATTGTTCAGGATCAGATATATTAATGCAGGCAGCCAGCCAGGGTTATAAATATAAATGCACGGACACTTACCTGCATCCAACCTTACCCCCCCCCCCCCCTCCTTTCCATCCCCATTCCTGCACAGGGTCTACCATCACCTTCACTGCAATATTTATATACAGAGCCTCACCGCTCTCTACAGTATAGCAGTATATAGTATTGGGCCGCTGCAGCCAATCACCACTCTCTATAGTACAGCAGTATATAGTGTTGGGCCAAAGGAAAGGACCGCGGACATCATTTGCATTTGTTACTGGCCTCAGCATTGACGTGTGGCAAAGACTTTCATCAGAATAAGCCCCTGGGCGGAGCAGGACATCAGAGTAGCAACCCTTGCACCGCTACCTTGCAGGCCACAGCTGTCACCCGGCGGTCATTGGGCAGCCGTCCGGAGGCGCGTTGTGGCATACACGCCGGCTTCAAGTGCCCTGCCTACGGCTGGTGCCGGAGGCGAAGCTCCGCCCACCACAAGGCTCCTGCCGTCACTCGGCGCCCCCTTCCTTCCATGTCTGCTGCTTCCGTGCCCCCTGATGGAGTTGGGGGTGAAGACCAGCCCCAACGTGATGGCCACTGTGGACTTGCTGCAGTCGTTCCCCCTGCAGGAGCAGGGGGTGAAGACCTGGTGAGCTGCTGACACCCGAGGCAGGGGTTTGCCAGCCCGTCTTTGGCTACGTTGGGGGAGGGGCTATAGGGAGGGTCGGGGGAGGAGCCAAGCTCATGGGATTCAGATAGCTCTGGAGTAGTTCCCCCTACCCCTGCAGCTGAGCCACTCATCCATCCCCCTGCTGTTAATGTGCATGCATTGCCTGTTACCACCACCAGAGGGCGCCAAAGCTCAATCAATTCTATTGTACATATACTTCCACCTTTACCAGGTCATCGGTACCCCCCTTCACCTAGGTCAGGGGTCACCCGGGCCCACTTATCTCAACGACAGGACGGCTGTAAGTCGCGGGGTCATAGGTCGCATAGGTCGTATCGTAATACTTGCAGGTGTACTTTCTCCGATTCTTCTTTATCCTCAGGGTGCAGCCGATCTTGTCATCGTGATCGCCATGGAAGAAGATACACCAGGAGGGATAGCCGTTCTTCCCGTCGCTATGCCGTCTGGAGCAGGTCACCGTCCTACCGGTCTTGCAGTCGCCATTCTTCAAGGAGGGGCCACCATCGTAGGTTGGATTGCGGATCTCCTAGCCATGCACGTCGTTCCTCCCAGCGCCGCAGCACGTGCTCCTCTGTGCTCCATCCTCCTGCAGCTCATCGTTCGGACACCGTTGATCAGCCTCCTGCGGAGGAGTCTCAGCCTCCTGCAGCACCTCCGGCATCCAGTCTTCCAACACCTGGACCTCAACCGCCTGGGCTGGTTACGGGGCCGAAGTTTGATTGTGAGTTGCACTGCCTCCCAGCTTGGTTGGCCCTCACCAACCCGGCTCATGGCGAGGATATTTTTTCGGTGGCTAGGCGTATGTCATCCCCATTAGATAGTTCTAGTACCCTTAAAGCCCCGGGGGAGTACCAGTGGAGTTACGCCCACGCCGCTTACCTTGCCTCTGGACTTGACTTTTAAAGACTCCATCTATTGTGGGGTCTCTCCACTAGGCACACACGTGCCAGCGGAGACTAGGGAAAAAATTATCAAGGGCGAGTACATCGAAATTTGGTCCCTGTTCGTAGTTTGAGATTTTTTCATCCTTCTTGGAATGGGTTGTGCGCTTCGAGACTGGATATCAATCCGTATTACATTATCTGGATGGTTTCCTTTTCGTAGGGCCGGCTGATTCCCCGGTTTGCGAATTTTTGTTGTGTTCTTTTCAAGGTTTGATGCGCTCTTGTGGGGTTCCCCTTTCCGAGGAGAAGACAGAGGGTCCGGTGACCTGCTTGTCTTTCCTGGGAATCGAGATTGATTCATTTGCCATGGTCTTCTTTTTGCCTGACGACAAACTGGACCGGCTGGTTCTGGAAGTTCAAAAGGCAGAGAAGTCCAAAAAGGTGACCTTGCACCAAATGCACGTTCTTCTCCGTCTTTTGAATTTCGCTTGCAAGATGATTCAAATGGGGCGCACTTTTTGCCGCCGTTTATCCTTAGCCACTAGGGGTGTCTCTCACCCTCATTATTTTATTCGGATCACCAGAACCTTGCGCGAGGATCTGAGGGTCTGGCGGTGATTTTTGGCGTCATTTAATGGTAGGTCTGTGTGTCAATCAGACGTTGTGTCTAGTGCGGAACTCTCACTTTTTACGGACGCGGCCGGGTCCGACGGTTTTGGCGCCGTTTTTTGACAATAAATGGTGTAGGTCCGAGTGGCCCTCCTCTTGGGCTGACAAGGGCTTGGTTAGAAATTTAACAGTTCTTAAACTTTTTCCTATTGTAGTTGCGGTGGAACTGTGGGGCCAGAGCCTCAGTAATTGTCGTGTCTGCTTTTGGTTTGATAACATGGTTGATAACATCGTCTTACTCTTTGGAAGTGTTAGCGCTCCTGCGACCTTCGGTTCTCCGCTGCCTGCAGGCCAACATCTGGTTTCGCGCTCGGCATGTTCCGGGTGTTCATAACAACATTGCTGATGCTCTGTCCCGTTCTAATTTTCAGCTCTTTCGTTTTCTACACCCGTCAGCAGAGGAGGAGGGTGTACCATGTCCGGAAGCCTTGTGGACGTTATTGGTGAGAGTTTGATGGCGCTTCTACGGCGATCGGTTACCCCCACGACATGGCGGGTTCACACTGGAGCATGGAAGGAATTTTTGTCTTACTCTGGCGGTTTTTTACCCGCGGAGGATCATGCCTTGGCTTGGGTTCTTTTGCGTTTTGCGGGATACAGGGGTTACTGCAGCAGTGGTGACACGCAAGATGGGGGGAATAGCATTTATTCTGAACCTGTTGGGTAGGGTTGATGTAACCAGATGTTTTTTAGTTAGACAAATTCTGAAGGGTTGGAAGAAGGAGTCGGGGCGGCTTGATATGCGCCGTCCCGTTTCCTTTCCGTTGCTGCAACAATTGTTACAAGTCCTTCCCCTGGTGTGAAAAGATGAGAGCGAGGTGCTCCTCTTTAGAGCTGCCTTTTCCCTGGCTTTCTTCTGTGCCTTGAGGATTGGTGAACTCCTTCCGGCCAGTAGGTCTTCAGGCGGGGGTTTGCTGGTTGGGGATAGAATTTGGGTTGCAGGAACACCCCAAATGTATTTTGTGCCCCCCTCCATGGGCCTTCTCATATAAGTAATGCTATTACTTATTGGGGGCACTATTACAGCAGTAGTGCTCCCCCCACAGGTTATGCCTCTTTCCCCCATATAAGTAATATTGTTGCCTGTGGGGGGCACTGTTACTGTAATAGTAAGTTAATAGTCCCCCCCCCACCACATACCATTCCATATACTATAGCTCTGTATAGTTAAACTGTAAGGCCCTGGAGTGGGTCCCACAAAGTCCGCGGAGCTGGGGCATCCCTGCTAGCTACGCCCCTGGGTGTTGGGGATGAGTGCCTGTATGTCAGCCATTACCTCCCCTACTCCACAATGCTCTTCACACTTTGAGTCCCTCTGTCCGCCTTTATTTTGTCCCATATCTGCAAAAATTTTACATTTGTATGTCAGTATTAAGTGTACCATCAAAAAAAATATAGAGTGAGGCCACATTTTGTCTGTTGCACTGGACCCCGCCATGTTCTAAGTTATAAAGTCTCGGAAAGACAGGGCTCCCTCGGGTTAAGTGTAACCCGAGGGAGCCCTGCCCTGTAAATCTATATGAAATATATCCTTATATTAACAAACTTTCTAGAACAAACCATATTGTTGGTGCTTGTAAGTTTGCAGTTTGCTCACTAGGTGTCAGAAGTAACTTGTACATGGCCGGAGGAACCGCCATAACGGTAAAGACGTGCAAACCATTCACAATGTCCTTCATACTGTACCAGAGAGCTTGTTGGATTCCTGATTTAATAAGGGGAAAACACATTAAAGCAGGGGCTACATGGCTCATTATTGTGACTTCCATCGTGTGACCAGAGCTCACCATATTGCCCTGAAGTTTTGTAAGTGAATAAAGTCTTATTGTGTCCCTGGAATTCCCGAGACTGCAACTCTGAGTTGCGCCAAAATTGATAGGTGCTCATGGTCACAATACAACCCTATCGACTTACATGTCTGCAAATGTGACACATCAGTATTCTCTCTAGGATGGGCACTCTGGGAAGGAAAGAGTTAAGCAGCGTTCATAGGGTTCGTTTTTGCCGAAAAATTGCATGCATTTTTGAAACCTGCATGTGTTCTTTTTTTTAGAAATGTATATGCACCATATGAACACAGGCTTAAGACATACTAACAAGGCTAAAAAGCCCAAAAGTAGGTTAATCTGTCCACAAGGATTGGAATTTTCAACTCTATCATTACCGGAGCCCACAATTTAAAGGGATCAGTGTTCGTCATTAGAGATGAGCGAGTAGTATTCGATCGAGTAGGTATTCGATCAAATACTACGGTATTCGAAATACTCGTAATCGATCGAGTACCACTCGCTGTTCGAATGTAAAACTTCGATGCAGAACCAGCATTGATTGGCCGAATGCTATACAGTCGGCCAATCAACGCTGGTTCTTCTCCTACCTTTAGAAGTCTTCTCCGTGCAGCTTCCCCGCAGCGTCTTCCAGCTCTTCATTCACTCTGCCAGGCATCGAGCCTGGGCAGAGCTGACTGCGCATGTCTGCTTGTAGTGCGGGCATGCAAAGTCAGCTCTGCCCAGGCCCGATGCCTGGCAGAGTGAATTCAGAGCTGGAAGACGCCGCGGGGACGCTGCATGGAGAAGACTTCTCAGAGGATCCAGCCCGACCCTCACTCGTGGACTTGGTAAGTGTAATTTGATCGAATGTTGCCTACCCCTGAAACGAGCATTTTCCCCCCATAGACTATAATAGGGTTCGATATTCGATTTGAGTAGACGAATATTGAGGGGCTACTCGAAACGAATATCGAACCTGGAACATTTTATTGTTCGCTCATCTCTATTCATCATGCGTTATCCAATGGAGGTGCTTGGAAGTAAAAAAAAAAAAAGCAACTTTATCCAATGGAGATACATCCAAAAAAGTGATGCCTATATGTATAGCACAAAACTGGCTCCAGCTTCACCCTATGCAGATAGGAGCTGATTGGTGGGGGTACCCGGGTACCAGACCCCACCAATCTCATATTGATGATCTATCATAAGGATACGCCGTCAATATGTATTGTGGAAGAGCCCCTTTAACAAGAGCACAATTTATTGTGGTCTTATCTATTCTATCTAGAACTCTCAGTAGGCTAAGTTTACATCTGCGAATGGGTCTCCATCATTCAGATCCACTGGGGGACCCAAACAATGGAGAGCTGGACCCCTAAAACAGCAGTTACTAGTGGATCCCACAGGCTATTGGAGGTCCACTAAGTGCCCATTGGGTGTCCGCCATTTATATACTGAAGCCAGTGGAGAAAATTGTCCTTCGTGCATGGTTTTTCTCTCCCACGACTTTTGGGGGTTTCTGCAACAGAGTCTCTGATGGAGACTCTGGCACAGATGTGAACCTAGACTAAACCTGCTAAGTTAATGAGATTTTTATCAGGGTGCAGAAATACCATGACCTAAAAAGCTAAACGAAAGCCTCGTACTCTGTGTCCACGTCAAACCTGAGCGCTCAGATAAAAATCCTTGCAAAACCAAATTTGCTTTAAAATAGAAACAAAACTTCGACAACTGCGCGCTGACCTCAGTCTGAAGACCGGAGAATATTAAGCTGACCACATTTGCATTGCAGATGTTATTATTTTGTAAAACCTTTTTTTACATAACTTTTCTGCATTTTTCATACTTTTGCAGCTAATTGGAAGCAGAGCTAATGGCAGTCTATGGGATCTCTGGAAATGAGCCCAACAATAAAGACGGCATCAAGAATCATTAGAATACATGATAAATAAATGCAGCATTAAGTACATAACATTTGGACAGTTTGTCATTCTTCCAATATCGATAGGCTTCATCTGATTGCAGTGGAATACAATGTTGGTCCTCTGGCGTTTCTGAGCACACAACGCGTCGTACCTAAGCGCCGAACCAGCTGACTAAGGGAAATGGACAAGAGGCACGGGGCCAGTGAATATGAGTAGTCCAGATGTATCTGTCATAGAGCATTAAATCCTGGCCATAAGGGTGTGTTGTACTATATATATGGGAGACTCAAGGAACATTATATTGTGTTGGGGAAAGTTAGAAGGCATTATACTGTGTTAGGGGCATGGTTTAACATAATATTTATGCCCCCTTCCATGGTGTTACCTTCTTTGTGTCCTTGAGTCATGGGGTTGCAGATGGTCTACTTATGAAACTTTTGTACAAATGTGCTAAAATGTTGCTGCATTAAAGAAGACCTTTCATCGCCTCTAAGATCTCCAGTTCTTGACATCAATTAATATTCTCTGATCCACTGATTCCTTCACAGTTGGAATTTTTTCTCTAGCCCCCACCGTTCCTGAGCAATCAAGGCTGTTAGCTTTGGTACCCGATATACTATTTAGGCTCTGCACTGTCAGGAGGGCGGGGTCAGGCAGGAGCAGACAAGGGGTGTGATTCTTATCTCTGACACTGGCTGCTTCTGATTGGAGCTCTGAATCACACCCCCTGCCTGACACCGCCCACCTGACAGTACAAATCTTAAACAGCACATCAGGTATCAAAACTACCTGCATTTATTGCTCATGAACGGCGGGGGCTAGAGAGAAAATTCCAGTTCTGCTGGAATCAGTGGAGCGGCGCCTATTAGGAAGTAGAAATGGTGAAGGTAGTGAAAAGTTCTCATTAAATAACACTAAGGGTAATATAGCTTGAAGGGGTTAATACCTAATATAAAACTAAATACGGTATATTATTATAATGTATAATTATTAAAATATAAAAATTTATTAAATATTTCAATGTACTTTCTAGATGAATTCTTATAGTTCTCTAGACCTTTGCTTGCAGTCATTGAGTGGAAACCTTCATTTACTTCTAGTAGATAAAATGTGTCTTGGTCATGTGACTATCACACACGGCAGTAGCGGCGTAGCAGTTGTATTAGGGCCTAAGAACCTTAGGATACCATAAGATGTCGTTTCCCAATATGATCAGTACAATAAGCAATACGTTATAGTTGGATGGTCTGGTACAGATTTGCATTGGGTCCCAGGAGCTTCATGGTTCACCTCTGCATGGATGACTTGCTCCAGCCCCTGTGTGCCCATCCTGTGAATGTGAGGGATTCTATTCTGAGAAGTTCCAACTGAATGGCAGCAAGCAGAGATATTGAAAACCATGAGGAATTAATACAGAAAGCACCCATCAGAGTCCATTATATTGACTTCCATTTCATTGCACCAATTCAAAATCTTTTCCGATCTTCTACTGTCCACGTTTTGAAAACTCGAGCTGACGCTTCTTATACGATATTGAAGTCGAGGCGTCTTCACTTCTCTTTGGGCCACCAGCCCAGACTTATGTAAGATGGTCCGAGACATGCTTGATATGCCCAGAAGGATTTAGGGAGTGTTGAAAGCCAAAGGTGGATTTGCAAACTAATAAAAATGTAGATTTTTAGGAGCAAAACAGTAACAATGCAGTTACATGACAAGAATCTGCAGAACTAATCATATGCTACATAGTTACAGATTTATGTATGAGATAGCTGAGATGGTGTCTATAAAATGATGGTATTCTCACATTCCAAGCTGTAGTGGATGGTGAAACTTGGATCTATAAAGTCAAAGGTCAAAACATTGCTACTTTTTTGTATCGGATCAGTGGAGGGCAAAGAGACGCCCGCCATGTACCCCCTTGTGGTGCAGGTCCAATACATTATACAGAGTCGGAAGAAGAAAGCTCTGTCCCATGTAAAGCAGTCAGGCACCATCACTGCACATCAGTTTGTGGCAGCATGGTGGCTCAGTGTTTAGCAGTTCCACCTTGCATTGCTGGAGTCCTGGGTTCAAATCCTGATAAGGACAACATCTATAAGGAGTTAGAAAGCCCCATGTAATGGACCCAAAGGGGTAGTGAAGGAGGCACATGACATAAAATGGAATGCAGAGCAGACAGGTCATACTGAGGGCAAAAGGGGGGGTCAGATAAGGGACAATAGGTGGGGTTAGCATAGTCTTTAATAAACATAAGATGCAGGGCAAATTGTCAGTTAGTTACGGGAGGCTATAGGAGTGTCCCGCCGCCCTCCCTTAAGGAATGGTTAATTTTTTGCCATAGCGGTCTGCACAGGAGGCGTCTTTAGAGGCACTACTGGGGTGGAGGATTAAGGGGTCATCTCCACTCACTCAGTAGGACGGTTTTATTGCAGGAACAGTTTCCTATTGATATTCTTCAAACAGGTCATTAGTATAGCGGTGGTATATGAGATTAGTATAGTGGAGGTATATGAGATTCATCATATCTGTATTACCTCTCTTCACTCCTTTACTGTCTCTGCTATTTCTTGAACCATATCTTGTGGACCGGACGTACTAGACCTTCAATACTGGTGAGTGACATGGTTTCATTTTTTGGAGGTCGCCGCGTCTGACATTATTGGCTCTTTTGACATGTTCACCTGTTCGCCTTTGTATATGTACAATTATTTTGGTCGTTTATGTGTTTTTATTAACACATAATAAAGGTTACATTTTATTAATGTTGATTATTACAATTGGAATTTGGCTTATATTTTGGGAATAATTTTGGTTATATCACAGTGTACACGTTTTGGAATTTTTGTATGTAAATGATATGCAAATGTCGGGATGTTAATACGCTGTTACATATGCTAATTATCGGTTATGGTAATTTTATGGGTAGACTATGCAAATTTGACTTCCATGATGTAATTAGGATGCCAGTGCCTCAAGTATGCACACCAATAGAGGGCGCTGACTGAGAATGTGCAAGTCTATCTTCCATGATGAGTCTCAGTCAAACAAACCTATAGAGGGCGCTCCCTGTAACATCATGCCGACCTTCTCAGAGGCCTTTGTTTGCAATGATGTTGGGATTATACCAGATACAGTCTCTCAGCCAAGTACAGCTGTTTCGATGTATTTGCATCTCATCAGCTTGGCGCAGAGAGGACTGATATGGCAGAGGTGAGAGACTTAGACAGGGTTGAGGGGATATCGTCACTCCATAGGGAGAGACCACCATTAAGGTGTGTGGAGTCTTATAAAGCCATGAGCGCTCCACTGCGCAAAGGAACATGGGAAGAATATGCAAATCTGACTTCCATGATGTAATTAGGATGCCAGTGCCTCAAGTATGCACACCAATAGAGGGCGCTGACTGAGAATGTGCAAGTCTATCTTCCATGATGTAATTAGGCAGACTGAGTCTCAGTCAAACAATCCTATAGAGGGCGCTCCCTTCAATTTTAATTTTATGGTAATTTAAAGTCTGTTTAATAAAATGCCGCTGTGGCCTTTCCTTCCAACCCTTGTTTCTGTGTCATTAATGGGGAATTAGAGTAAATGCAGGTTCCAGGGTTAGCCACAGGGCTCTACTAGACCATTTTTATAGTCATGTGTGGGTTTCGTCCCACACTCCAAAGACCTACTGGTAGGCAATGTAGATTGTGAGCTACGGTATATATGGGACAGTGACTGACCATGTCTTTAAAGTGATGGCGCTATACAAGTAAGCGAAATAAATAATGATGATACTGACTTCAATGAGCTGGAAGTAGTTTTATACAGCTGATCAGTTCAGGGGCCAGATCTCAAGCATAGGTGACTTGCTTAAGCCCAGACAACCCCATTAAAACGTGCACACTTTACAGACTATGGATGACGCATCTGTATATATTCCTTGTATATTGTCTTTTTCTGGCCACAGTTATGTTACGGAATTAAGGTGAATAATATATGTGATAGACTTATGTTTCATGTCGGGTCTTATTTCTACCATAGTGTAAATGAAGCTCTGTTATTACAGAAATAGGGGCTCTCGGGGAGCAGTGATGTGTTATAGATATGTTATATCTCTCACCCATAATAAAGAGGTCAAATAGAACCTTATGTTTTAATCTTATCCTGGATACGTCTCACGTCTCAAGTGACATCAGCTGTTTCTTTTAATTTCTGGTGGAAAGAATTGCTAATATGGTAAAATGAGCTATTCAGTGTCTCCCAGTAAAAAATAGTAATATAATATAAAATAACCTCATATCATTTAGGATAAAATAATAAAAAAGGAATTATAATGTAAAATTATAATATAATATAATATAATATAATATAATATAATATAATATAATAAAGGATGAGCCGGGTTTGTTAAAAATTTTCCCAAAATTTTGGGTGATGCTTAAATTTGAATTTTTGGGGTATGCCACCTATGATCAGTTTGGGGTTCACCCAAAGACGCATGGACCTCCTCCGAAGCCCCTGATGTCATTCCATATGCCAAGACAGAGCCCAGGATTGAGTCGTAAGACTGTTAGGGGGCATTCACACAGAGTAAAGTGGCGTTGATTCTGCCACGATAACTCGTGGTACAATCAGCTCTGATAAAAAGACTCCCATTGACTTCAATGGGTTCTGTTGTCTGCATGGAACATATTGAAATCATCGGGAGGCTTTTTATCAGCACTAGAGATGAGCGAGTAGTATTCGATCGAGTAGGTATTCGATGGAATACTACGGTATTTGAAATACTCGTACTCGATCAAGTATCACTCGCTATTCGAATGGAAAAGTTCGATGCAGAACCAGCATTGATTGGCTGAATGCTATACAGTCGGCCAATCAACGCTGGTTCTTCTCCTACCTTTAGAAGTCTTCTCTGTGCAGCTTCCCCGCGGCGTCTTTAAGCGGCCATTTTCTTGTAGTGCGGACATGCGCAGTCGGCTCTGCCCAGGCCCGATGCCTGGCAGAGTGAATTCAGAGCCGGAAGACGCCGCGGGGACGCTGCAAGGAGAAGACTTCTCGGAGGTTCCAGCCCGTCCCTCACTCATGGACTTGGTAAGTGTAATTTGATTGAATGTTGCCTACCCCTGACATGAGCATTTTCCCCCCCATAGACTATAATAGGGTTCGATATTCGATTCGAGTAGTCGAATATTGAGCGGCTACTCGAAACGAATATCGACTATTGAACATTTTCCTGTTCGCTCATCTTTAATCAGCACTGATTCTGCCGCGAGTTATCGTGGCAGAATCAGCGACACATTACTCCATGTGAATGCCCCCTTATGTTTACCTATCTCCCCTGGGCCTCTACTTATTATACCCTGGAGAGATGATAGCATATAATAATGACTCATAGGTGGTGAACCCCCAAAATTTTGGGTTTAGCCAACACTAAAATTTTTGGAAAATTCATAATGAACCCAGCTTATCATGAACTGGTTTGATCAACCCTACTCAAGAGCAATGGAGGTGGCTTGGCCAGTGTTCACTGTATGGGAATACCCAAAGGACACCTACCGTACCATGGCGGTACAAGATAGATTACGATTTGTAGGCAAAAAACAGCGGTACAAAATGTGCATATTTTCTGGACTGATTCATATCGCAAAATGATCAAAGTCAGATGTAAAAGCAACAAAAACAATCATGAAACCTTTAACAAGCCTATAATACTGCCCGGGGAAGTCATATAATACATTTACTCGATATTTTGCTCAGTTTATCATTAACAGCCCCGCGGACCTTGTCTGGTATCTTGTAATACTTAGTGTTACATCAGTAGCTTGTAGTTTAGAGCGAAATTCTAAAAATGCACATCAATCATAGCGTCCATTTACAAGCCATGGTATTTGCCAAACCTACACAAAGCGTTTGGAGTCCTTGTATTCAGGCTGCTCGGTAACCAGGGAATTGAGTTTCATGCTATTTTCATTTACAACCATTCCCATATGTGCATTATTTTTAGGATTATTTTATGTATCCAGATTTATCTTTGATGCGAGATACAATTATGCCTAAACTAGCTCTTTCCCACATCTCGCTTTATTTGTGCTAGTACATTGGAGTGCTATTTCCTCTACGGCCGCCCATATGGTTCTCATTAGGGCACACTAACAAAACAATAAATCAATCGGCCTGGAGCTGTATGGGGACTATATTGGAAGGTATGCAGGTAGGAGAACATAGCGCAATTCCCAAGTATGGTAGATGACTGGATGGAATGGACAAGCCAAAGCCATGACGTCCGGTCAAGGGCATAGATGTATCTTTGTTCACCATTTCAGCTTCAGCTTACTAAGGGCCCCCTCACACGGCGTAAGCGCTCGGCTCATTCTGATCCGTACACGCGAGCGCTTCTAAACACTTCCCATTCACTTCAATGGGAGCGCGCGTAAAGCCGGCTTTACGAGCGCTCCCATTGAAGTGAATGGGAAGTGTTTAGAAGCACTCGCGTATACGGCTTGGAATGAGCCGAGGGCTTATGCCGTGTGAAGGGGCCCTAAGGGCTCATGGATGTAAGGGTATTATGATTCCTTACTATCACAACTCCCATAGACTATAAGTGACCCTATTGTAAGTCTGACTATGAATAAATATAATAGTAACAATAGGATGGCACCATATGATAGCTCTGAAGCCTCTTGTGACACTACACATTGCAGTATGAGTCCTAAAGTGTTGTTATGATAGCAGAAAATAGATATTAAGATATTTGTCCAAAATATCAGACACGGGACATAAAACACTTAAAGGGGTTCTCCCACCTCAGCCAGACTGTATGCAGTGTCTGTGAGTCGCCCCAGCTCGGCCTATGTAGATTCACGGTGCGAGCAGGCCCGACACCGGGGGCGGCAGCGCCTTGAAAAAGGGGAGTTTTAAGCAAAAATGGATTAAAGAAAAATAAAAGTTTGTCGTGACGCCAGTTGGGGTTTCGGCTTGAGGTGAAGCCGGGCACTGTAGATAGGGCCTCTGGGAATAGGTGGTGATGCAGTGCCAGATGTTATACCCTCCCCAACCAGGGCAGGTCCCAGGGCCAGATGATATAGGTGAGAAAGGGATGATTTCCAGGAGGAGTAACAGAGGATCGATGAAAGAATACGGTCCAGACAGGGGTTAACCAAACACTTACAGTTTACTTCTGTAGTCAGCAGGAGATAACAGATGTTACAGGAGGATTCACCTTGCTCCAGTATAGTGAGATGCCAGTCCTCCCTTTTACCACTAGTATGATTCAGCCTTCCATTGCTGCTCAAACTCTCTAATAGATTTCCTCTGGTCCTGGGTTCCAGGAGCTCAAAGGTTAATTGCAACTGGGTAGATCCCCCTTCTGGACAGCAGGTAACGCAAGTTCTTTGGGATGCTGGATGCAGACACTCACCCCCAACTCTGTATGTTACTGAGCCTCCAGGAATCCTGCATTCACTAGGCCTCAGTCCAGTGAATCTCTCAATTTTCTAAGTGTTTCTCACACTAGTTAGGAATTGATGGTCCTATAACTGCAGCTCCGTGCCTGTGAGGTCTCATCTCACCTCTGCAGGTCTCTGGCCTCCTGTGCTATCACACCATGAGGCTGCAGCACGCACTGCACCTCCACACAACTGCTCCTTTCTCTTGCACACTCCTGCACCCTCTGAACTGGAACTGAAAAAGAGAGAGACCCTCTTCCAGTCTGTAGCTCCACCCCTTTTCTTAAAGAGATAATGGCTGTGGAACTTTGTGTATGCTAACAGGTTGACTGGATCTCACTATACCTTCACAGTACACAGTATAGATCACATAAGATGACATTTGTAGTGACCCACTCTGTGGGGCGCTACATTCCCCCCTTGTTAAAAGTAGCACGTCCCGGGCTACCCTTCCGGTGGACTAAGAAGAGGGTTAGTAGACGGTAACATGAACATCATAGTGTTTGAAGGACATTACATACAAGTGTAAACTTCATATGTAAGTAAATTCCCTAAGGAGAAAAGTGCAACTTATTTAAGACCATTTTAAACTGTCACAAAAATGTTCAAGGAAACACAATTTCTGTAACAGTCTCTGGTTGTGTATTCCTTACAACCCAGCAACATTCACGGTTGCTTTCCTTGCGGATTACAGCCCCAAACCGCTTAGTCCACCTCCTTAACTCCGAGTGCAGCTGCGGAGTATTTTGGAACATTCAAAATTCTTCACTGCACAGGCTGTTTTGATGGCTCCTATCCGACAGGCCGCCATATTTGAAACATCCCCCAACCCCCAAGAGCGTTGGTGCACCTGCATAAATTGCATTCCATGCACTTGAAGAGGTTGGTAGGCAAATGCAAGTTTTAAAAGTTTCAATACCACAAGAAAGTTATTGTGGTAGGAACCCTGAAAAACTAAACATGTTAAACACTGGCTCAGTGCCTTTAGTCCATTCTCTCTTGGTAGCGCCATGCTCAGGAGAGTAAGTATTAATGCACAGTTCATATTTCTGACTCACCTATTAGTGCAATCCGTTAGGGAGCCAGCACTTAAATTAAACCTTTAACGTTGCATAAACTGAATTGAACATATACAAATACAACACAACTATCTGTAAACATATTGGGTTAGTATGCCTCTACTTATTGTCCCTGTAACGTATGGGGAGTTGTCCCTGTGTATTGCGTTGAGATCTACGCAAAAATGGGATTCCTGGCAGTCTTCTCCTACTTACTGGAGTCACCAGGGAAACGGTAGACATACTTTCACTAGGAATCGGGCTTACTGGAATTTGCGCTGGTACATCATCAGGAACTGGGATTGGCTGTTCTTGAGAATCCGTTATCTCCTGAGAGGATGTTTGTGGGAACAGCATTACTGGTACTACTAAAGCACCTTCAATTTGCGGCCAAGAACTAGGAAACGGCCCAAGTATGGTCTGAACTTCTGTCTCAGATTTTCCTGATTGTTGAGGATTTTCTTCCACTTTGCTTCCTGCTTCCTCACGTAATTGAGACGGACATAGTTTCAGATTGTCTCTGGATACAGTTATACAAGTCTTTCCGCCATCTTTGGAAA
Organism: Leptodactylus fuscus; assembly: GCF_031893055.1. Lineage (NCBI taxonomy): Eukaryota > Metazoa > Chordata > Amphibia > Anura > Leptodactylidae > Leptodactylus > Leptodactylus fuscus. Next base: position 28,360,443 of record NC_134268.1, read on the forward strand.
TCTTACATACTTTGCTGTTATCGCTATTAGATGGTTGGACAGTATAGGGTTCAGATTCCCATTGATCATCTAGTTTGTGGTGCCTTCTCTTTCTTTTCAATACTTGCTCACCAACTGGTAAAGGGGAAGCTGGGGCATGTTGGTTGTAGCTTTTCTCTTGTCTTTGCCTAGCTTGGTCAAGGCTTTGCTCTACACACTGCTGAACCTTTGTATACTGCAACTGTCTTTCAGCAATCCAATCAAGATGAGGTGAGTTGGGCACTTCCTCAGGATTTAGGACTCCCATCTCCAAGTCAATAGGAAGTTTACCTGGTCTGGCACGCATTAGGTATGCTGGAGAATACCCTGTGGAGCTAGTCGGGACATGGTTGTACATTTCAATTAAGTCAGGCAATTTTTCAGGCCATTGGTTTCTCTCTTCCAAAGGCAAGGTCTGCAACAAACTGATGACCAGGTGATTCATTTTCTCACAAAGTCCGTTCCCTTGAGGGTGGTATGGGGTTGTTCTGATCTTCTTACATCCATAGAGGAAGCAGAACTCTTTGAATACCTCCGCTTCAAATGCTGGACCTCTGTCAGTCAAGACTTGGTCAGGATAACCATGGGGCCGACAGAAATGCTCTTGGAATGCTTTTGCAGCTGTTTTTGCAGTCTGGTCCTTAACTGGAACAACAACCAGGAAGCGGGAGTAATGATCCACAATGGTAAGAGCATAGGTGTATCCTGATCTACTGGGAGTCAGCTGCACGTGGTCTAAGGCCACTATCTCCAAGGGTTGCTTTGTCTGGATAGGTTGCAGGGGGGCCTTTTGAGTAGTAGTGTCTTTCCTCCTGAGATTGCACGTACCACATTCTCTGCACCACTGCTCAATGGATTTTCTCATACCCGTCCAGAAGAAACGGTCTCGGATCACCACTTCTAGTTTTTTCCACCCGAAGTGTCCTGCTTGGTTGTGATAAGCTCCTAGCACCATAGGTATGTCCTTTTGGGGCACTACAATCTGCCAGAGTAGTTCATGGGTCCTTGGGTTGATAGCTCTTCGAACCAACTTCCCTTCAAAAACAAAGAGCTTCTTCCTCTCTTTCCAGAGCTGTTGAGCTTCTGGTGGTGCATCCACAGGTAAAGAGGTGTTTTCTACTCCAAGAAGTTCTTTGACAAGGTGCACAGCTGGATCACTCTCTTGTGTTTCGGCCCAGCCATGATGAGGTAATGGATTCAGGGAGATCTCTTGAGTTGCTAGACTTCTTCCAGTCATACAGCCAGAGTTATGGACCATTCGATTGTTGTAGAAGGCTGGCATTTCTACCTCCTCTAAGTCATCAGATTCCTCTGGATCAGGAGGGTTGGGCATGCGGGACAAGGCATCTGCATTCAGGTTCTTCTTGCCAGCTCGGTACTTGATGACAAATTCAAAATTGGATAGGCGGGCAAGCCATCTCTGCTCCAGAGCTCCAAGCTTAGCAGTGTCCAGGTGTGTCAAGGGATTGTTATCGGTGTAGATTGTGAATCTTGAAGAAGCCAGGTAATGCTTGAACCTCTCTGTCACTGCCCATACTATTGCTAGAAGTTCCAACTTGAAGGAGCTATAGTTGACTGGATTCCTCTCAGAAGGACGAAGCTTCCTACTTGCATAAGCAATGACTTTCTCTTTGCCTTGCTGTTCTTGAGAGAGGACAGCTCCAAGTCCATTGTTGCTTGCATCTGTGTACAGTATGAAGGGCTGACTGTAGTCAGGATAGGCTAGGATCTCTTCTCCAGTGAGGGCTTGCTTTAGCTTCTGGAAAGAGTCTTCCAATTGGGGGTTCCACTCCACTAGGGGGCTCTTGCCTTTAGACTTGTTGGATTGGCCGACAAGGAGATCCTGCAAGGGGGCTGCTAGGGTAGTGAAGTCCTTGATAAATCGTCTGTAGTAGCCAACTAACCCTAGAAATTGGCGGATCTCTCTGATGGTAGTTGGGGCTTTCCAGTCCTTGATCACAGTCACCTTGTCTGGGTCTGGGGCAACTCCTTCTGCACTGACCACATGTCCTAGGTACTGTACCTTTGGTTTCAGGAGGTGGCATTTGGAAGGCTTGACCTTCAGGCCAAAGTTGGACAAGGCCTCAAAGACTTCAGCCAGGTGTTGCAAGTGATCCTCATATGTTCCGGAATAAACAATCACATCGTCTAGGTACAATAAGACTGTCTCAAAATTCTTGTGTCCTAGGCAGCACTCCATCAGCCTTTGAAAGGTTCCTGGCGCATTGCATAGGCCGAAGGGCATGACATTAAATTCGTAAAGACCCATGGGAGTCGTAAAGGCAGTCTTCTCCTTATCAGCCTCTGCTACAGGAACCTGCCAATACCCGCTGGTTAGGTCCAGGGTAGAAAAGTACTTAGCCGTCCTGAGCGCTGCTAGTGACTCCTCTATGCGCGGCAAAGGGTAAGCATCCTTGTGCGTGATATTATTAATTTTTCTATAATCCACACACATGCGCATTGTCCCATCTTTCTTGCGAACTAACACTAAGGGTGCTGCCCAGGGGCTATGGCTTTCCCTGATTACCCCAGCACTCTTCATGTCCTTAATCATGTCCTTAGTACACTGATAATGTGCGGGTGGAATGGGCCTATACCTTTCTTTAATTGGTGGATGGTCTCCTGTGGGGATGGTATGTTGTATTACCTTCACCTGCCCAAAGTCCAAGGGAGTCTTACTGAATACCCTTGCATACTCTTGTGCTAACCGCACAACCCCATTCCTTTGGTATTGAGGAGTGCTGTCAGTGCCAATGTGTATTGCTTGACACCAGTCCTCTAACTGTTTTGGGGAATCATTAACATCTGTCTGATCAGAGGAAGCCAAGGGCTCTGTTGGCTGGATGTCATTGTTACTGACAGTGAACAGTTTAGCTACTGTGGCATACCTGGGTAAGCAAGCCTCCTCCTCCCCACAGTTCAATATGCGCACTGGTACTCTGCCCTTCTTCACATTAACTATCCCTCTAGCTATCATAACAGTGGGTCTACAGTCAGAATAGACAGGTTCCATCAGGGCCTGGTAGTCTTGCCCTTTGATGCCTATTGCTGCTCTGCACCAGACAATGATTTCACTCCTGGGGGGAAGCATGATGGAATTGGGGTCACTTACCCTCACACTGCCAATCTCTCCACCTGCTAACTCCACTTGTTGACGCTGGACAAGGGCTTTAATCTCCTTATTCAGAGCATATCTTTCTTGGTAGGGGGTAGATCTCAATGCGTCCTGTAAGATGGCAATTACCTCATCTAGACAATTCTCCAACACATTAGTCCCCAATGTTAACATATTAGCAAATTCCCCTTCATCCACATCAACAATTATTAGACCTTGGGATTTAAGATCCGTGCCACCTACTCTCAGGGTGACCTCTTTATATCCCACCTGGGACAGGGGCTGTCCATTACTAGCAATTAGTACTAAGTCCCCATTTGGATGCTGGGTAATATCAGCATCAGTCCAGTACCTGCGAAACAAAGTCTGAGGAATAGTGGTTACCTGTGAACCAGTGTCCAGTAGCGCTGTGAAAGGGACACCATCAATTGTAACTGGAATTATAGGACGTCCACCTACATACCTGCTTTTCCAGCTAGTTGGACCAAATCGTCTTACTCCTGAAGGTTGGTCCTCTACTCCAGGAGTTGCCCATTTAAAGGACACTCTCTCTCAACATGACCAACCTTATCACACCGTCTGCAGATGGGTCGGCCAGAGGGGTCAAACTTGTCAGTGGTCCTCCTGCCGTTGCGCGTCAGTCGCTGTTGAGGAAACAATGTTCTTCTTGAACGTCTCCAAGGTAGATCCTCTGGGCTGGAAGCAAGCTGGATCTTTGCTGGAGAAGAAACTTGGAGATCTTGAACAGTTTTGGTTAATGCAGCTACATGTTTAGTTAGCTCAGTCATTTGTAACCGCAGCTCTGCAGCATCATCAGATTGGATCTGTGCACACTGTACAGTAGATGGAAAAGGTGCAGCATTTGCAGGGCTCACAGGTGTTTGCCTGTGGAGAGCAACTTGTTGCTCCTCCGTCTGTCCGCATGGATAGACAGGTTCCCTCAGGATACGGATGGATCTGTCCTTGAATTCAATAAAGCTCATATCAGGATTCTGCAGCGCCATCATGCGCAGTTGGGCCTTACCGGATTCTGACAATAGGCCTTCTACAAACTGTTCTTTTAGCATCCTGTCCTCATCCTGAATACTATCTGGATCTACTTGTTTAATAGCCCACAAGGCTTCTTGCAGATTGAGGGCAAAATCTCTCACAGTGTCATGCGGTTTTTGCTTACAGCTGAAAAACCGCATCTTTATCTCTGATGTGGTGCGGGTGTCAAAGGTGATCCTGAGTTTGGTAAAAATGTCCTTTACAGATCTTTTATCATTCAATGGCCAGGATTTAACTTCCCTTTGTGCTGCACCACCAAGTTGACTTATTAATATTGCGACCTTTTGCTCCTCTGTCATAGGGTATAGGTCAAACAGGCTACTCAGCTTTTCTTTAAAGTCTCTGAGGCTATGGGACTCGCCTGTATACTGGGGCAGCCAGGATGCACCTGGAATGTACGGCATTGTTAGCGGTAATATAGGTGCCATAGTTACTTGGTTGTGACCACGGTTACAGTCTATGGGGGAATCAGAGGGGCCTGGGGATGAAGATGAGGATCCAATTGCTTGATACATCACCCCCCCTTGTTAACCCCAGCAAGGCCACACTCACCGGACTTGATACTGTGAAGCGTTGATCCGGAGGGACAGATGGATGGATCACTTATCACTGCAGGGGATGCTGGTCCGGCTGCTACAGAGACTCCTACAGTTGTCAGGGGTAGACTGCAATTGAGGATGATGCAATCTGTATCTTTCACTGCTTCTTGCACAGGCATGTCACATGTTTTGCACTCAGCATGGCTTGCAAGAAAAAGACACCAACCCTGCGGCTCAGTGTAACTTGAATCATGCAACTGCTGCTGGTGGCTATTTTGGAAAGCAGGACAAATTTTGAAAAATGCAAGTCTTTTTCAACAAAAATAAAAGTTTTGCGCACTTTCGCTATCCTGTTCGTGACGCCAAAAAGGTGAGTCGCCCCAGCTCGGCCTATGTAGATTCACGGTGCGAGCAGGCCCGACACCGGGGGCGGCAGCGCCTTGAAAAAGGGGAGTTTTAAGCAAAAATGGATTAAAGAAAAATAAAGAAAAATAAAAGTTTGTCGTGACGCCAGTTGGGGTTTCGGCTTGAGGTGAAGCCGGGCACTGTAGATAGGGCCTCTGGGAATAGGTGGTGATGCAGTGCCAGATGTTATACCCTCCCCAACCAGGGCAGGTCCCAGGGCCAGATGATATAGGTGAGAAAGGGATGATTTCCAGGAGGAGTAACAGAGGATCGATGAAAGAATACGGTCCAGACAGGGGTTAACCAAACACTTACAGTTTACTTCTGTAGTCAGCAGGAGATAACAGATGTTACAGGAGGATTCACCTTGCTCCAGTATAGTGAGATGCCAGTCTTTCTTTTTACCACTAGTATGACTCAGCCTTCCATTGCTGCTCAATCTCTCTAATAGATTTCCTCTGGTCCTGGGTTCCAGGAGCTCAAAGGTTAATTGCAACTGGGTAGATCCCCCTTCTGGACAGCAGGTAACGCGAGTTCTTTGGGATGCTGGATGCAGACACCCCAACTCTGTATGTTACTGAGCCTCCAGGAATCCTGCATTCACTAGGCCTGGGTCCAGTGAGTCTCTCAATATTCTAAGTGTTTCACACACTAGTTAGGAATTGATGGTCCTATAACTGCAGCTCCGTGCCTGTAAGGTCTCATCTCACCTCTGCAGGTCTCTGGCCTCCTGTGCTGTTCTATCACACCATGAGGCTGCAGCACGCACTGCACCTCCACACAACTGCTCCTCTCTCTTGCACACTCCTGCACCCTCTGAACTGGAACTGAAAAAGAGAGAGACCCTCTTCCAGTCTGTAGCTCCACCCCTTTTCTTAAAGAGATAATGGCTGTGGAACTTTGTGTATGCTAACAGGTTGACTGGATCTCACTATACCTTCACAGTACACAGTATAGATCACATAAGATGACATTTGTAGTGACCCACTCTGTGGGGCGCTACATCTGCTTCTCACTTTCTGTATTTCTCTCCCTGTCCTTCTCTGAACGGGACAAACAACATCTCTGCAGGTCAGATAATCTTCAGATTCTTATACAGAACAGATTCCGTGTTATCTGTGTGATTACTTAGAGAGGTAACAGACTCGGCTTTGTCAGCAAAGTGCAATTATCTGAACAGATTGCACTGAGTGACATCACTTGTCCTATCTCACAGGCCCGTGGTTATAGCAACGCTGTGTCAACAATGGGAGAAATAAGGTCACATAGCAGGCAAACAAAGCAGAATTTCTAAAGCAATATATGTAGAAAAAGGCTTCAATTTACATAAGCTACCAGTATAGATAGGATCCTTGAGATGGGGCAACCCCTTTAAGCTGGTTATGCAAATTATATTAATACTGGCTGATACACCAATTTTGATGGGTCTGGACTATCATCTAATGTATATGTAGCATGCAACTAACCCCCATAACCTAGAATGCAACTAACCTCCTGAAAATTAAAGGGCAATGGTCTTATGAACATGGATGACATGTCAAGTGCAGAACTCTGCCTATTAGGGCAAAAGTGCAAACAAAACAGTATGGTAGGGGCACACAAACCCATAAGGACACAAAATAAGACAAGACAGAATCTTAGGGGCACACAAACCCCTTAGGATGCAAGATCAAACAAGACAGCATGATAGGGCCACACAAACCCCTTAGGACACAAGATGAGACAAGATAGCATGGTGGGGATGCATAAATACCTTGTGACAGAAGACAGGACAACACAGCATAGTTGGACTGCACAAACCCCTTAGAACAGACAACAGGAACAGATGGTGGGATCAAACAAGCTCAATACGATGAGACAAGATAGCATTGATGCCACTTAGGAAACAGGATGAGAAAAAACAGAATGGTGGGGTTGTACAAACCCTTTAAGACCCAAAATGAAACAAGAAAGAATGGTAGATAGATAGATTAACAAACTTGGGGTTATTCAGTTTAGAGAAAAGACGTCTACGGGGAGATCTAATAACAATGTACAAATACATGAAGGACACCCTCTACGTCTGGAGGAGAGAAGGTTTCACCAGAAACATAGAAGGGGATTCTTCACAGTAAGAACAGCAAGGCTCTGGAACTCTCTGCCCCAGGAAGTGGTGATGGCGGATTCATCAAACAAGTTCAAGGTGGGCCTGGATGCCTTTCTTCAAGAGAACAATATTACAGGTTATGGACTCTAGATTTTAAGGACACGTTGATCCAGGGTTTTTATACTGACTACCAGATTTGGAGTCGGGAAGGAATTTTTTCCCCTGAAATAGGGCAATTAGCATGAGCCTCATGGGGTTTTTTGGCTTCCCCTGGATCAACACTGTAGGGATTGTAGGGTTATAGGTTGGACTTGATGGACTGATGTCTTTATCCAACCTCATCTACTATGTAACTATGTAGGGTCGCACAAGCCCCTTAGGATAGAAGATGATGCCAGACAGCACAGTGGGGCCACAGAAACCTCTTAAGACTCATGACGAGAAAAAACTGAATGGTGGAGCAACACAAACCCCTTAGAACAGAAGACAGTACAAGATAGCACAGCGGGGCAACACAAACCCCTTAGGACAGGAAACAGGACAAGAGGATGGGGCCACACAAACTTTTTAAGACTCATGACGAGACAAGACTGAATGGCAGGGCCACACAAACTCCTTAAAACATAAGACAATGTAGGGGCCACATGGTGGCTCAGTGGTTAGCACTGCAGCCTTGCAGCGCTGCAGTCCTGGTGTTCAAATCCTGCCAAGGGCATAAAACCATCTGCAAGGAGTTTGTATGTTCTCCCCGTGTTTGCATGGATTTCCATCCCATATTCCAAAGACATACTGATAGGGGAAAAAAATGTACATTGTGAGCTCTATGTGGGGCTCACAATCTACATAAAAAAACAAAACATAAGACAATGCAAGACAGCATAGTGCGGTAACACAAACTCCTTAGGACAGGACAAGAGGATGGGGCCACATAGACCCCTTAGGACATAATATGGGACAAATAGCATGGTAGGGCTGTATAAACCCTTTAAGTCAGAAGATGGGACAAACAGCATGTACATATCAGGACTTCTACTCTTCAAGAAGTCTCCTTCAAGTGACACATCCTTTTTCTGTTGTAGAATGTGGAACACTCTGCACCTGTTGTGGTGTAATGTACATGGTGAGGTTCTGTTGCCATGATGTCATGAGTTTTGTGATGTCATAACTATTCAGTTTCCAACATTGTAACAAGTTGTAAATGTATCTGGGGTAAAATCGCAGCTTGTCAATTTTTTTTATTGCCGTTAGTAATTTAATAATTTTTTTTGTAATTAATTTGTTTTTATAAACCCTTTTACCCTGTTTCTCTTACATTTAACAATAGGGATAGTTTTTGAGTTTTCCCCTTACTACTGCTACACATCCCACTCTTATTTTAGATTTTAATTTTTTTCCATGAAGCCCCATGTCTATTTGTTGCTAGGATTGAGCCGATCTTAAGATTTCAGGATCGTTTTTAAAATCCGATTTCCGATCATTTTCCATTCGAACCCGATCCCAATTCCGATCCTAATGGAAGTCAATGGGATTTTTTTAATAATCGAAGATCGGATTTTAAAACCAATCCTATTCACTACACAGCATGAAGTCTAAAAATTGAACGCTTTAATATTTTTAGACTCCACGCTGTGTTGTGATTAAAAAAAAATCCTCTGGCTACTTAGTCCCTCCTGGTGTCCACTTACCTGCACAGATCGCTGCCAGTTGTTCTCGCTCCTCTTCTCTTTCATTTACAGCCCTTCAGAGTGCCGTGCGCACCCCTGCCTCCCTAGGCTAGTGTTAGAGATGCTGGGAGTAGACAGGGCTTGTTGTGACTTAGGAGAGTGTGGGCGGGTACAGGGCGGGGAGACAAGAGTGCATCACTCACGTCTCCCCTCCCAGTACACGCCCACACTCTCCTAAGCCACAAGCCCTGCCTTCTTCATAGGTCTTTAACACTAACCTGGGAGCTAGGGACGCACATGGACTGAGAAGAACGGGGAGTGACAGCAGATCTCTGCAGGTAAGTGGATTATACTATTCTGTTTCCTCTCTGCTGTGCCGTATACTGACTTGTCATCCCTGAAGCAGAAGAGTAGATAGACAAATCAATGTACAGTAATGCAGATGTAGCAGAGTCCAGTATACAGCACAGCAGAGAGGAAACAAAAGAGTAGATACTTTCTACTCTTCTGTTTCCTCCCTGCTATGCCATAGGAATGAATGGACGCAGCCGGCGAGCAGGGGGTTAAGCGGCCGGACGCCAGCACAGGCTGCGTGCCGGCTGCATCCATTCATTCCTATGGGAGCGTGCTATTCGAAATGGCAGTTTCGAATAGTACTCACTCATCTCTAGTAGCTAACAATGTTAGCTTTTCCCACAATGCTTGGCCAGTAGCAAAGCATTGTGGGAAATAACCTCCGACCTCGATCCCGCCTAAAAAGATCGGGATCGGAATTTTGATCGTGATCGTGAAATTTACTCGATCACCGATTGGAATCTGATCTTTTCCGATCTTGATCGCTCATCCCTATTTGTTACGCTCCTGGTGACAACTCTTGAGGGTAATGGTCACCAGGTTTACATCAAGATTTGGTTTGATATTGAAGCTTTATCTCTTGGTCATATTGATCAGATCTGCAATACCAGGCCAGACCATGGAAAGCAGTGGCGCTGCTCTATTATCCTATAATATTAGTTAAACTCAAGGGTTCTTACAGATGAATGCATTGCTTCCACATACGAGTGCCTACTGTGAGCTGTTTCTGTTCTCCATGTCACCCTATACCCCCCCAAAAACCAGAAAGTAATAAAACAAGCACTAACCTTGAGGATATAGTGGTGGGGAGGGCATTGATCGTTTCGTATGAGGAATGTACGATATGAATGGATAAGTCCTGGTCCTATAGTCATAGTGAGTTCATAAATCATACATTACAATGTAACAGAAACATGAACCCTTCTAGAGGGTCGTAGATTCATCAATATTTGCAAAGTACGGAAGAACCTCATTAAACTAGAACCTCACCCCACAAAACTCTACTGTACAAATAACTGGTCTGTTAGGACAAAAAGTCCATTATATACTGTACTTCATTACATCTTCACCCGGAAAGGATTGTCCATTATAAGTCATGCTGTCATGCGAAGAATTTTGGGTGTGTTTTATGGAGCGTTTAGAGCCAACTTATTGGAAATGAGAGTCAAACAAAAATTGAATAAGGTCATGGTGTGATCCTTGTTCTCCTTGAATACATATGTGTTTGTGCTGACGGTCTTCGGCACAGACTTATGCGCATATTTCTCTTTTCTCTGTCCATTAGTGGGCCTTAGCCGAAATAATTTCAATGATATTGCATCCACCTGCTGGGGGGAGATTTGAAGGTTAAAATACCTCTAGCACTCCGCTTAGGGTGGTGCAATGCCTAGGGGTCCTGCAGGATAGTTTTGGGTATTGTTTTTTTTTTTCCCTAGGGCACATCCTAATGGTTGTAAACCTTCCTGAGCTTGATGGTTGTTGGAGTGCCCATGATGGTCATGCAGGAATTACAAAGAGTGTTTGTCAAACAATGTAACTCTGTAATTGTAATTATCGAAACTTTGAAAATATTTTTTTTTCTTTGATCCAGCAGGAGACATCACAATCCTGTGTAGTATACTCAGTATACCAAAGCATTATTGCCTGTCAGTAATAAGATGACAGGTAGGCTATTAGACCTAATAGACCTATAGCCACGGCAGGTCAGGTAGCCTGTGTTAGACCCTTGGCCCTTTCCTGCTCTCTAATCTGCTAGATGTGGTCACCATTGACAGAAGAGTTTTTCAATTATACAAGTTGGTACCAGGTGTTGCTGGTGCAGTCACAACTTCTGTGCCTATGCCATTGATGCTGCCCTCTAGGGACAGCCCCCTTAACGTCATGCATGACTCAGTTAATAAGCCTACTGACATGATGCGGGGTTTATTGCCAAATTAATATTTCTATTCCAAAAGGAACAGATTCCCAGTTATGGACAGCGCTGTTTCGGTCTTTTGGACCTCCTCAGCATAGCGCAGGGATACTAGTTTGGAAGTGAGATACTAGTTATAGTGAGAGACTATAGACCAGGGTCAGGGGATAATCATACACATTAGGGAGAGTGTGTGCCAACATAAGCGTACGGAGACTTACAAGTCATACCTGCTCCACTAGGGATTCTGGGTAAAAAATATGCAAATCTATTCTCCAGAATGTAATTAGGAGAACAGTGTCTCTGTATGCTGCCCTCTATGCTGAGGAGGTCCAAAAGACTGAAACAGTGTTGTCCATAGCTGGGAATCTGTTCCTTTTGGAATAGAAATATTAATTTGGCAATAAACCCCGCATCATGTCAGTAGGCTTATTAACTGAGTCATGCATGATGTTAAGGGGGCTGTCCCTAGAGGGCAGCATACAGAGGCACTGTTCTCCTAATTACATCCGGGAGAATAGATTTGCATGTTTTTATGCAATTGACTGAATTTCACTGTATTTGAGGGCAGTGCTGTAGAAAAATGGTCTTAAAGTGATGTTTGATTATTGTGCTGTGACTGTAACGACTCATTCACATGACCATGGACTTATTTTTATCCTTAAAAAGTAAGAGGGACCCTTGCTTCGGGGGACCTGATTATCCAAGCATTACATTCACTTGACTGACTGGCATATGCAAATGTCCTCCTTGGGTCTCTTCTATTTTGAGGAGATATTCTGGCTTGGCTTTAATCCCAGATCATTTCTGGATAGAAAACCAGGCCTTCCACTATATGGAGCTACCTTTCAAATGGTGGTAATAGAACAACCTTTCTCTTTCCATCAAGGAAGACTTACCTGTATTTGTATATTCTTTTCCCAGAATCCTTAGCAGGACATGTATGGTCTATAAAACCCTGAATACTGCAAGATAGTCTGCTAAGGAGACATAGTGTCCTTCTGAGCAATGTCTAGCATGTAGTGGGACATTTTGATTTCAGTGGTAAGTTTGGGGAAAAAGTAGTACTGTTGTTTATCTTGGGGGTTAAAAAAGAGTTGACCACCAGTCCATCAGGATTACTATACCACAAATCTATACAATTCCATGGCTGCCGTAGATCAAGCCTCTTAGTAACTCTATCGAGTGGTTCGTCTGGTGGGGAATCAAAAAAGACTGGTGGAAGGTTCGATAGTTTTAATACATTCTCCCTATTGTGTCTTATTGTTTTGAAAAGCTCTTTATCATGCAAATATTGTAAGACTACTTGCTCACAAACGTGTGCATGTACAGTTAGTTCCATGAGATAACATGACATGGATGGTATCCTTGTGCGATCCAAGCCCTCTGTGGGCCCAATCACAACACTTTGCCCTTGGGTCTAGCGGCTCCATCCCATAAACACATGACAACGCACGTTAATACACGCTTGTGTGCATAGGGCCATTGGAAAGTATAGGTCAGTGTGCCATCTGTTAAAAACACAAATGGCACACTGACAAAGTGTTGCATGGAGTAAAATGGATGACACGTTATAGTAGATGTTATTGGGGTGGCCTAGACTAGAGCGATGGCCATTGATACCTTATTGGGTGCTCTCGGTTCCAGGCACTTGGCTAATCTCATCATCCTATATTCCTATTTGAGTATATAAGGGTGACAGCTGTATAAGAGGTTTTTTGCAGTATTTTTCTATTTCCCGCTGATTCATGCCTCGCATTATAAATCCCACCTGCAACACATTTCAGTTTTGGATCCTTTTTGCAGCACGTTTCATTTCACACAATTAAATGTATACCAAAATGTTTATTCTGGCTTTCTGGACACTTTGATCGTGACCCAAGTATCAGCGCAGTCGTATTTCTTAGAGGGAATAAGTAAGAGACATAAATCCTTTTTGAAATGGAAATGAAATATTTAATTATGGATATTTATGTGCATTCGAGCAACGACATTGTAAATTTCTGCATCAGAAGTGCAGTTGTCAAAGCACCTGTCATGTCTGTACTTAACTATGACAGACATTTATGGGGGATGTTATATCGGTGGGTGGTCCGGCCCTACATACTAACATTACTAATGAGGTGTCCTTGATTTACCAGTAGACTATGGTTACCACCGGGTTGACTCTTTATTGGCCGCGCCAGTGGGTATGTAGTTGGGGCTTGTGCCAACTGTATAAACGTACAGACAATATGATGGCCGCAAAGAGTTCCTTCTATACCGAGCCGACACTAATAACCTCATGCAGCTACATATTCTACAGAATAAGTAATAGTCTTCCAAGAACTTCCTCTTTGCTTCATCTATGTTGGGTAAGCAAATAAAAAGTATTTAGGGATTAGGTACATTATGAAAGGGATTCTGATGATCGATCAGAGTCCAACTCCTGGCATCGATCACCTGATTGCATTCTCTTTCATTGGTTACTACACACAGCCTCATACATTTTGTTGTGGCTAGGGTTGAGCGATTGGGATCAGGAAAGATCGGATCCGATCGTTGATCGAGCAAATTTCACGATCGGAATCGGCTGGAAAATGATCGAAAATCAGATTTTAAAAACGATCCTGAAATCTCAAGATCAACTCAACCCTATTCATGTATATATGATTAATAGGGTTGAGCAATCGGGATGGGGAAAGATCGGATCCCAATCGGTGATCGAGCAAATTTCACGATCGGCTGGAAAATGATCAAAAATCGGATTTTAAAAACGATCCTGAAATCTCAAGATCAGCTCAACCCTAGTTGTGGCTGAACCTTGTGCTGCAGCTCTCTGTAGCTCAGTTTTTGCAGCCTCAGGTACAGCAGTTACTAAATGTACAGAACTGTGCCATTGGAAGCAACAAAGGGGACAGGGCACTTGCTGGGGTATCACAGCCCTTTAACCAACTGATCGATGAAGGTTCCTGGAGTTAGATCACCATCAATCTGATAGAAAAGTTACAGAAAACCCCTCAAGACTATTGTTTTTTTCTAAATACATTGGAGCAGTATTTTTGAGTAATGTTTTAAGGAGTCTGTATGGGAGCACATGCAATGATTATGGTTGCATACTCTGTGTGCCGCCACATGGCACTATATAGCAGATCAATGGTTCAACGTCTGTAATATACACTCAGTGGCCAAAAGTCATGGAAAGGCTATATTGGATATGACGCTCAAACAGTGTGATGCGATGCGGCCTATGGCACTAGTGTCACCAGGATATCTGAGCAGTCTGATGCACAGGTGTTTCGTGAACATGGCAGCATGTCGCAAGTTAAGTGACTTTGAACATGGAATGATAATCAGTGCAAGAGGCATGGGGCATAGCATTTTGGAGATTACCCGGGAATTTGGTCTTCCGAGGTCAACAGCCATGTAAACCAGCGCATCGGTCAACCACGAGTGTTCGATGAACGGATGTCACGCCAACTCCGCAGAGTTGTACGGGGCTCTTGACGGTCTACTGTGGGTCAAATCGTCGCCGATTTGAATGTGGGGCGCCAGGACCCCATTTCTACCAGGACTGTATGGCGAGAATTGCACTGCATAGGCTTCAACAGTCAACGCCCGACCCATGTACCTTTGCTGATGCTGCAACACAAAGCTCGAAGACTGGCATGGGCCCGCTACCATCGTCATTGGACCATGGAACAGTGGCAGCATGTGGTATGGTCTGATGAATCATGGTTCCAGTTGTACAGAGCCAATGGGCATGTGAGAGTGTGGCGTATGCCCCATGAAGCCATGGATCCTGCATGCAAACAGGGGCTTGTCCAGGTGTGAGGTGGCTCTGTCAGGTCTGGGCCATGCTCACATGGTCGGAATTGGGTCCCATTGTCTGGGGTCAGGGATCAATGACCAGTGCTTGATACGTGCAACTTATGGCAGACCATCTGCACCCATATCTGGTGTTGGAGTTCCCTGATGGGGATGCTGTGTACCAAACAGACAATGCAACATGTCATCGCTTGTTGGTGGCATGGGACTGACTTAATAAACACACCAGTGACCTCACGACCCTCAATTGACCTGCCCGCTCGACCAACCTCAACCCCACAGAGCATTTATGAGATGCTGTGGATACCAGTGTCCGCTCCATGGACCCAGCACCAATCAATTGTGGGCTGCAGTGCAGACGGCATAAATCAATTAATCTCCAGAACTCTTCCAACACCTCCTGGAGTCCATGCCTCATGGTCTTGCTGCAATTAACAGGGCTCGCGTAGGGGGTGACCCGCTATTAACGGCACATCCTGTACCTTCTCATGGCTTTTTGCCACTCAGTGTATGTTTTATAAACAGGTTCCTAGGAGCCCTGACAGTATTCTACACTATGTCTTATAGATAGGTTCCTAGGAGCTCTGACAGTGTTCTATACTATGTTTTATAGATAGGTACCTAGGAGCCCTGACAGTGTTATACACTATGTTTTATAGATAGGTTCCTAGGAGCCCTGACAGTGTTCTACACTATGTTTTATAGATAGGTTCCTAGGAGCCCTGACAGTGTTCTACACTATGTTTTATAGATAGGATCCTAGGAGCACTGACAGTGTTCTACACTATGTTTTATAGATACGTTCCTAGGAGTCCTGACAGTGTTCTACACTATGTTTTATAGATAGGTTACCAGGAATCCTGACAGTGTTCTACACTATGTTTTATAGATAGGTTCCTAGGAGTCCTGACAGTGTTCTACACTATGTTTTATAGATAGGTTCCCAGGAGCCCTGACAGTATT
This sequence comes from Leptodactylus fuscus, assembly GCF_031893055.1. NCBI lineage: Eukaryota > Metazoa > Chordata > Amphibia > Anura > Leptodactylidae > Leptodactylus > Leptodactylus fuscus. The sequence goes on from NC_134268.1 coordinate 28,376,356, forward strand.
CTACACTATGTTTTATAGATAGGTTCCTAGGAGTCCTGACAGTGTTCTACACTATGTTTTATAGATAGGTTCCTAGGAGCTCTGACAGTGTTCTACACTATGTATTATAGATAGGTTCCTAGGAGTCCTGACAGTGTTCTACACTATGTTTTATAGATAGGTTCCTAGGAGCCCTGACAGTGTTCTACACTATGTTTTATAGATAGGTTCCTAGGAGCCCTAAGAGTATTCTACACAATACCGATATATATATATATATATATATATATATATATATATATATATATATATATATTTTGGAGTATGTGGTTTGAACTCATCTCGGTACAAGTTGGTTTGTCCATTTCTAGTCATGTCCATATCTATAGTGTCATCAAAAGTCCCTTTAAGTCTAAGCCACATTGATCGCTGCTCTACCCCCAAATAGATGGTAAAATTCTGGCCAGCTGTATCCCAATGAATATTTGCATCTGGTTGGTAGCTAGGATGACTCTGCTGTTTTTCATCTTCTCCAGTTTTTTATACATTGACCTTCTGTTTTTCTGCCTTACCATAGAATCTAAAGGAGTGTAGAAAGTATAGGCAGGAAGATGAATAAAATGTCTGCACTTACAATTGTACTTGTGAAAATTCTGTATTAGCATTCATGTGAATCCAGATGGTATCTGCCGTCAGGGATGCTGGCCAGATTAGGTGTGCACTGTCAGCACATTTGGGATAGTGATTTACAGTATCCAGCTCCCGCTACAATTTCCAGTAACAGGTTGTCAGTCACACATGGAAGAGTACTAGAGATTATTGTTTTGTTTTCCTAGAAATTATATTACAAAACTATCCCTAGAGCTTGACCCAACATAATATTTCATCATTGCACATACATGTTACACACATATTAAAGAACCTCTAAAAAGACCAAGTCAATATTTTAGTATATTGTTGAGCATTTCCCGTAGCATAAAAGTGCTCCCCATTTCCCTGTCTATAAGTCCAATTACAGATATCATGGTGGGGGACATTCTCAGCTCAGGCACCCTTATCTATGAGCCAAGAAGAAGAGACAAAAGCTCTGCAACGGACTTGTCCTCCATGTACTGCATTACAATGAAGATGTGTAGCTTTCTAAATACAGTTCATCCGTTTTCAGGGCCGATTCTAGCTAGCTAGAAGCAGAAAAAAGAAGCGACATACCCCTTCTTCCTGCGGATTCCGCGGCTGACTCATCCGCGGCATCCGCAGCATGAGTCTCCCTCCCAAGTTGGCCCATTCTTTTGGGCCTAATCCGGAAACGAATGGCACGACAGTATGCCGGTGCATTGCACTAGCATCCCATCAAGGCTAGCCGCGCGGAATGTTCACACACGGAATGTAAATTCCGCCGTATACCCTAAGAATTGTACAAACTTTGAAGGTTCCCAGGGCAGTTGGGCTGTTGTGACCTATGTGAGTTTCATCACCAGTCCCTCTCCAGTGTTCACTTATCGGCCTCAGTGGTCACATGGGGCACAGGGCTTGCAGTTACCAAGGCACGGTGCATGATCAGATACTCACTAGCTATTACCATTATATTCTAGGGTCTCTTGAGTGGAGGCTGAGGGGAGGTTATGAAACATAACAAACAATGTTACTTTCCCTGGGCTCCGACACAGGTCTATGGGCCTTTGAGGCTTTAGAGACATCATAAATGACCTCAGAGACTGCTGAAGCCTGTGATTGGACCTGAGCAGTCACGTGGGTTACATCAGCACCTTTATGCTGAGGCCTTTGATTGGTCTCTGACATCTTCCAATGGCATTTTGTGTCCTCTTTGGGCCTCTATAATGATGTCAGTGGCCCTGATGATGATATTCAGGAGACTGAAGGAGGACACAGAAGAATGACCAAACCCCGCAACAGAGCCCATGAGAGGTAAGTAGGGCTGTTTGTTATTTTTACCCACCTCCTCTGGGCCTCTGCTTATTATACCCTGGGGTCTGAAGAGTTCATAGGTGGTGAACCCAAATTTTTTTAGTTCATCCAAACTTTAAATTTTAGGAAAATTCATAACTAGGGTTGAGCCGATCTTGAGATTTCAGGATGGATTTTAAAATCTGATTTCCGATCATTTTCCAGCCGATCGCGGTCGTGAAATTTGCTCGATCGCTGATCGGGATCTGATCTTTCCCAATCGCTCAACCCTAGTATATGCTTCTCTATGGCAAAAGTCACTTTTAGGGTTGAGCCAATCTTAAAATGTCAAAATCCAATTTCCGATCATTTTCCAGCCGATCCCGATCGTGAACTTTGCTCGAATGCCGATCGGGATCCGTTCTTTTCCCAACCTGATCGCTCAACCCTATTCGTAACACACCTGGATTACTACTCACAATTCATTTTCAATGCGTTCACAATATTCATAAGGAATATCACAATATAGCCTCAATACTCTCTTCTGGACTCTTGTAATAGAATCTCAGGGCTCTGATGGATTCTCTCACAAACTCTCACAATGCATTTTCCATCCTGTCCAGATACAACTTCTCATGATGATACAATTCCATACATTTTTACGCAATCCCATATAGCTCAGAGTAATATGACTTATTTTCTAAGATGGTCATCTTGTGCCACTTATCTCAGAAGACAGTAGGGAAGGTAAGGAGGACACGTCTGTATCAGTAATACCTAAAGTGGAATGTCTGTGATCCTCACCCATCTGTCTATTTCCTACATTGGTTCCATATTTTACCTGGCACATTGATATACAATTCCTTCGAGATAGTAATGGGATCTGCCGATCACCCAACTAATTCATTATATATGACACTTCATGTGTTCTTTATTATGTAACCCAATGCTAAACCTTTCTACACGAAGAGATAATGGGCCAGGAGAAAATAAAATGCATGAACAAGTTTTACACACAGAAAGAATTCAATAGACTCGGGGAAAGAATCATGTTTCCGAGGTCATGAAGATCTAGAGAGCAGGTCATGTTTAGTAAGTGAGCGGTAGCAAATTTCTCAGTGTAGACTAATCCTTTACAAGCCTTAATTTGTTATACAGTATGTCTATTATCTACAGCTGGAATTCAGGTTATGTCTCCTTCACCATGAAACTTGGGTCTTAAAAATTTAGCTCCACCTTTGTAGAGATTAGTACAGATTATTATTACAGTAACACCTTGGTTAACTTACATTGCCTTGATCCTGAGTTATGTTATGACCTGTACTCCAGAGCTGAATTCCGAATTCTGCTGTTTTAAACTTAAGCCTATGAAGAATTTGGTGAAGGACATGTTCACCACAGCTGAGCTTCTATAATCCAATACTTTCTGCTGCTTAGCTTTCTAGGGTCAGGATGTTCTACATACATCAGATGACTATAACATACCCAATATAAAGAATACAATTTTGAGAATGTAAATAACCGGGGTGAGTCTGTACAGTCTTTGAACAAGTTTTGATAGCTCCGAGGCCTCTAAACACTACCCTGGAGGACAATATATCCCATTTTTGCTAGAGTTTCCAGGGGACTGGAGTTGGATAGGCAAACTGGAATAAGGTTAGTTTGGATGTAGTTTAGATAATTTTATAGAAACTTTATCTAATTTTTGAAGTGTTATATTTGGAAATGAAAATGGAGGTCATATATAGAAGATGCCAAATATATGGCTTAGGGATGTTGGGACCATCAATAGGATATTATTCCCCACCAATGTGATATTATTGGGCTATAATAAGAAAGATCTCTTTAAAGTTCAATATCCAATCCTTTTTTCCAGTATCCAATTTTTTCAATGAAATTAGTGAAATATTCAAGTTCCCAGGTAGAGGTGTCCTTACTCTCTTTGAGGATCCAAATATAGAGCTTCCTTCATGGACTCAGATAGAAAGTTTTGTACTTGCTTTGAGGTCCCAGATAGAGGGCTTCCTACTTCTTTGGGGTACCAGATAGAGGGCTTCCTACTTCTTTGGGGTACCAGATAGAGGGCTTCTTACTTCCTTTGAGGTCCCAGATGGAGGTCTTCTTACTTTCATCAAGGTTCCAAATAGAGTGCTTCTTATTTTCTTCATGGTCTCAGTTAGAAGTTTTTTTTATATCTTTTGAGGCACCAGATAAAGGGCTTCCTACTTCTTGTGAGGTTCTAGATAGAGGGATCTTACTTCTTTTGAGGTACCGGATAGAAGGCTTCTTACTCCTTCATGGTCTCAGATAGAAGGCTTCTTACTTCCTTCATGGTCCCAGATAGGGGGCTTTTTACTTCCTTCACCATCTCAGATCAAGAGCTTCTTACTTTCTTCATGGTCTAAGATAAAGGGCTTCTTACTTCCTTCATGGCCTGAGATAGAGGACTTCTTACTTCCTTCATGATCCCAGATAGAGGGCTTCTTACTCTCTTCATGGTGTCAGATAGAAGGCCTCTTACTTCTTTCAAGGCCCCAGATAGAGAGCTTCTTACGTTCTTCATGGTCTCAGATAGAGGGCTTTTTACTTCTTTCAAGGCCCAAGATAGAGAGTTTCTTATTTCCTTTGAGGTCCCAGATAGATGTCTAAAATGGATTGTGCAAATGCATAGTAAAATCGGATCATGATTATTGATGATCTGTAGTATGTAATTATGAAAAAATCTTTTTAAGGAAAATAACCTTTGAGAGTTTCATCTAGTTCTGTAATATAATGCACACTGAGCTCAGAGTGTTCCTACAGACTGTGTACATTTTTGCTCTTCACAAATAAAATTCTTCAGGGCCTACATTCTTGTGACAAATGCTTTTTACTCTTTTCAAGGACTACAGCTGACCCGATTAGTCAAGGTCATGTTAGTGCATGAGGTCTGACCTCTACTGGGTTAGTTTGGTCTGTGTTCACAGGGACATTGTTTGCCACCCCAATCAATAATCCCTTTGAAAAGTGAATTTTTGGGAAGGGTCTATAGACATTTACCTGTGATGAACACAATTGTCCTTACTTATGACATACCAGTGTGCACAGTGCTGATCAATGGGGTCTTGTCCTGCTTTGGTCATGTATCCCAGCACGTCAGTCAGGATGCACAGAGGAGCACTGTACTAAATGTGTCATGACTGGCAGTTCAATCTCTTAGGGTCAAACTTGAAAGATCATATGGATTAAATTCCCACCACTGTAGGGACCATCCAGTCAAATCATCCAATTTCCTTTAAAGGGATTCTACCATTAAAACATTTTTTTGAGGATAAGACGTCGGAATAGCCTTTAGAAAGGCTATTCGTCTCTTACCTTTAGACGTGGTCTCCGCTGCGCTGTTCCTTAGAAATACAGTTTTTTACCGGTATGCAAATGGTTCTCTCTGCAGGTGGTCCCCAGCGCTCAAACAGCAATGGGGATATCCTCACCGCTGCCAGAGAATTGTCTCCAGCACCACCTCATTCTTCGTCCGCAGTGTCATCTTCAATGTCTTCTTCGGGCGCAGGCTCATAACTTCTAGGCATCAGGCCTTGAGCAGAGCAGACTGCGCAGACGCACAGGCCACAGGAAAATGGCCGCTAACAATACTGTGCAAGCAACCATTTTCCCATGCCCTGTGCACCTGCGCAGTCTGCTCTGCTCAAGGCCCGACGCCTAGAAGTTATGAGCCTGTGCCGGAAGAAGACGTTGAAGATGACGCTGCAGACAAAGAAGGAGGCGGCGCTGGAGACAATTCTCTGGCAGGGGACTCCTGATGCTTTCTAAACCAGACAACCCCTTTAACTCTTGGACAACCCCTGTAATTGCAATTATTGTATTCTAGAACAGGTCACATCTTGAAACACTGTAAACCGGGGTCGCTCAATAGGTGTCTTTATTCTAATATTTTCGCACGTCTTCGTACCTTACAATGTATAGTTAGACACCCCATCATTCATAGTCCATATTCCTAACAGACCTCTTCAGGAATCAGCGCTAACATGGTCCGGTGACCTCAGGATAGGTTGAGATGTTAGCAGTTATCCATTTGCGTTCATTTATTACAGAATTACTCATCGAGGAGCCATTTACGTTTTTATCTCGTACTTAAAATTGATCTCTCAGGTTGTAACATGTAAACATCTGGTGCATTTATATGGCCACCCAGATAAAAAGACCAGCAAATCATCTGAACACATGCATACAAGACGGCTGCGGCGTCCCAGGAGACCGAGCGCTGAATGTCTGCTATACCAATTATTTCCATGAGAAAACATGGGAAACCATACGGCAATATTACTGGCTCCAATATTACTTATCAGTGATGTTGTGTGTGGCCGCACATTATACTACGCCAATAGACTGATCTTATCTGGCTAGCGCAACACAACGCGAGCATTCTCGGTCAAGCCTTTACAATTGTAAAGGTGAGAGACCAAAGGCTTTCTCACGACCGATGGCGTACAACATATAATAGGCTCCATCTGTTCAATGTTACATGATAATATTCCGCACAATCTGACAAACAGATGATGAGTGGTCTGAGCTCAGTTAAGGATACATAGGGTGTCGAGCGCATTTATCTCCCCCCCCCCGAAAATTATTTCTGTAAACATGAACATTTGTGTAATACTTGGATACATAGACTTTGAACTTTATTATTGTACATGGTGTCTGCTACAAAAAAATACAGGCTAATAGCTCAGAGCCGTCGTGTAAGTCATGGGCGCCTTATACATTATCGAGCATGGGCTATTCATTGGTACATCCGCGAATCTCCCCAACCCCTAAGCTCCCATAGATTACATGAGTACGGAAGTTCTTTCTCAGCTTTCAGGCTTAATGTCTTTTTAGGAGACACCTTGTATATTTGACTTTGCAGAAATCAGTAGTCATATAAACTCACAGACAAAAAAATTACACACAAGGAGTTTTTGGAACTCAATGAAACTTTCTCAATTGGGGAAAACTGGAAAATTGAGCAGAAACTATATGACCTTGTTGGCGCCTCTAGCCTGGATACAAGATGAGATACAGTTGGGCATAGAGGTATACAGGTTCTGTATGGTATCCTGCAGTGCCCTAATATGTTTGCCCAAGAAACTGATATCCCAGCTGGGTCCATAAATTCTCATTTTGGAATAAATCTGATGAGCAGGAAAACTGGAATGGAGACTTTCCTGGGAAACCCTTGTTGTGGTGATTGAGCATTATCCTACTGGGATAGAAGATAGAAGCCATGACATAAGAGACAACACATGTGCTGGTAGGATGTCCTGCACATATCTCTGAGCTGTTAGTGTCCCTGCTATCACTACTAGGGGTGACTGACTGTTATATGCAATGGTTCCCCCAATCATCACCCAAACACAATGGCGTAAATACCAGGGTAGCAGCTGCCGCAGGGCCCAGGACATTAGAGGACCTGGTGGACCTCTGATTTACTTCTCCTGCACTCTGGCAGTCTGTGGACTGGTTTGGAGACATCACCTGCTTGGAGATGACATCTTTATGTGGCACGAAGCGGGCCTGGCTCACGTGACGTCTTGTCCAACATTGACGATGGCCAAAAGTAGCGGGGAGTGCACCAGAGCTAGGAAGTGGTAAGTAACATTGTTTTTATGTTGGTATCCTCCCTTGGGCCTCCGATCATTATACTCTTTCAGACCTCAGAGAATAATAATTGTTGAAGGGTGGTCCACTATGGGATGTAATACTGTGTGCAGGGACAACTATGGTGCATAATAGTGTGTGCAGGGGAAATTATTGCACATAATACTGTGTGCAGGGGCCACTATGGGGCATAATAGTGTGTGCAGGGGCCCCTATGGGGTATAATACTGTGTGCAGGAGCCACTATGGGGTATAATACTGTGTGCAGGGACAACTATGGTGCATAATAGTGTGTGCAGGGGAAATTATTGCACATAATACTGTGTGCAGGGGCCACTATGGGGCATAATAGTGTGTGCAGGGGCCCCTATGGGGTATAATACTGTGTGCAGGGGCAACTATGGTGCATAATAGTGTGTGCAGGGGCCACTATGGGCATAACACTGTGTGCAGGGGCCCCTATGGGGCATAATAGTGTGTGCAGGGGCCAAAATGGGGCATAATACTGTGTGCAGGGGCCACTATGGGGCATAATTGTGTGTGCAGGGGCCAACATGGGGCATAATACTGTGTGCAGGGGCCACTATGGGGCATAATTGTGTGTGCAGGGGCCAACATGGGGCATAATACTGTGTGCAGGGGCCACTATGGTGCATAATACTGTGTGCAGGGGCCACTATGGGGCGTAATACTGTGTGCAGGGGCCACTATGGGGCATAATAGTGTGTGCAGGGGCCAACATGGGGTATAATACTGTGTGCAGGGGCCACTATGGGGCGTAATACTGTGTGCAGGGACAACTATGGTGCATAATAGTGTGTGCAGGGGCCAACATGGGGCATAATAGTGTGTGCAGGGGCCACTATGGAGAACAGCACGCTCCATAGAAATGAGTGGATGCACCCGGTACTTCCACTTTGACGCCGGCCGCTTAACCCCCCGCGTGCCGGCTATGTCCATTCATTTCTATGCGAGCATGCTGTTCGGATCGGCTGATCCAAACAGTACTTGCTCATCTCTAGTCCTGAACAAAGTAACCCAGGATTGGATACCAGAATGCTCAAACAGTGCCGTACCTATCATTTAGGCAGATCATGCAGCTGTTAGGGCCCCAATGGAGGGAGAGGGCGCAGCACTGATCTTCTTTCAGGACACTGTTGCAATATTTTCAGTGGGAGCACAGAGGAAAGAACAAGGAGATTTTTTCAGCTTCTTTTCACTTCAATGGGAGCTGCCTCAATTCCTATGAGCTGTGCTGCCCCTAGTGTTGACTGCAGGTAGCGAGTTTTATAACTTAGTTGTATACTTGAGATTCATCAATGTACTTATATCATTTATCTGCTGTAAATTTATTGACAATTATTTAGGCTGATCGGTACGGGGCCATAAAATTCCTCAAACATTTCAACTTGCCTCAAAAAAACAAGCTCTCATGTGACTACCTGATGGAAAAAGAAAATAGCTATGACTATGACGGGGAAAAGAAAAAAGTAAAAAAATGCAACGCCCTGAGGGTCAAATTTAGCCATGTTCTTAGGAGGTTAAGCAGTGAGTAGCAGATTTTTTTTATTTTATACCACTTCTAGTTCATAAATGGTCGCTAACTCTTCAGGCAACGTAGCCTCATTTAATAGAACATGTTATTCTGGACCAAAATGTAATGGACTTTAACTCAAAATATTGCTGTTTTTTGCCTGAAAAACTTCTCTAAAGTTGCTGCCACTAGGTGTCTCCCTTCTACTTAATATGCTGTTCACTCACTGCTACTAGGGAAGGTCTGTCCATAGATATCAACATGAAAACAAGTTCACAGTGAATGATAGAAGGAGGGGCTAGGCTCTGTTCACACAGTGAATGGAGAGGGGGGATTCTACACAGCTTTTCCAGTTTCTACAATGCACAAATGTTTCTTACAGGTCAAACTGAGCATATTTATTTCTGAATAGATGGCTGTGTTATTACAGATACCTTATTGAGTTCTCTTTTCCGGAGTCAGGGATCTTTATAGCTGCATCATAACTTGGATTTGGACTCCAGTGTCCCTGGATCTCCTATCTTATGGTCATTTGGGCTTTTCTCTGCTATTTTACAGTTACTCCTAGCAGAATTAGGCTGGGTTCACACTACAGCTGCTGTCCACCCCAGGGTTTCTATTATAAACCCCAGGGAAACTGGACAGGGGACGGCTTTGTGTCCATGGAAAAAAATGGTTTCCAGGTGGAAAGGCTGCATATGGACACTGGCGGTAACCTATACAAACCCAATCAAATGAATGTATTTTAAAGCTGACTACCAGCAAGTCATCCCCTGCCCAGTTTCCCCGGGGTTTACAACAGAAACCCCAGGGCGGAAAGTGACGGTAGTGTGAACCCAGCCTTAACTCAGGGGTTAATAGATGAAGGTCCCTATTTAGGATCCTCATCTAGTAGTGGAGATGGCAACTGAGCGGATTTCAGTGGGGGACCCTACACATGGAGCGTACATGCCATGAAAAGTCACAAATTTTCTCCGACTTTGCAAAGTCAAAGTGGACGTGGTATGGGTTGGACCATTGGTCTTGTCACATGTATCATCAAATTACTGGTGTCAATGATGTCTGAAACCCAAACCAGCAATAAGTTATGGATCAAATAAAGGCAAAAGGATCCTTGCAGCTGTACACTGAAAATCAAGCACAGTGCCAAGTCCATCCCTTTCAACTCCTCAAGGCAAGTGAATGTGATGCCCCATGATCTGTAAAGCTGAAGTGTGGCCCAAGGATAACCACTATGGCTTCAAACAGCTGGTGTGTGGGGGTCCCCTGCTGATCTTCAATTGATGACAATTTTCATGAAAGCCCAGAAATCCCCTTTAAGTAAGCAAGGTGAAAAGCCTGAGGAAGACGCAGTCATCACATTTTTTACACACTTACCTGTCATTCTATATCGATTTCCAGGATAAGCAGTTATTTGTGTACTTGAAGAGTATACCAGACACCAAGCCAGTGGCTTCTTGACTTTGGGCTCCTCCTCAGGTCATTGTAGTCTTTCCGTCTTTGACCCCTATACAGAGATTTGGTCTTCGCTGTAAGGAACTACCAGGTTGCTACATCTAGGAGTAGCTTGGCAGGTAAGGCCAGAGAGATGCCAATGTGGACTACCAAGCAAAAGCATGGTCGAGTCTGGTCTGAAGGTCAGGGACAGTCAGTGGTTGAGGATAGCCAAAAGATCAGACAAAGAAGATCAGCAAGTCAGGAACTATATCAGAAGCAGAGTCAGGTACCAGGGCGAGTTCAATAAGGAATACACAATATATAAACACAAAGCCCTAGCAGGAACTGAATACCCAAGAACCTTTGTTGCTCAGGCATAGCGCAGAGAGCCGAATAGCTTTAAATAGACTAGAGCATTCAGGGATTGGGCGGAGGGCCCACAGATGTGTCTAATAATGCTCAAGTTGCTGAGAGGGAGGGCACGCCCTGCCTTATGGACAAGTTCATCAGCTGTGCTAGGGTGGCTATATGGAGTAGCCCAGTCTGAACATAAGAAACCAAGGTAACCAGGAGACATTGCCTGCTTGGAGTAGTAGTATGATAGCAATTGCAATTCTCTCTGCAAAGCCTTGCTGCAATACACGGCTCACAGTGAACACAGGAGAATCTGCTCTATAACTGTCCCTCTCTCGTGCATAAACAGCCCCAGGACCATGCAGGACATATATAGAGAAGTACTGACTTACTGATATACTGATAAAAGTACCTTGGTTGTAATAGAAAGCTTCTACTTAGCTTCAGCATCAATGTAACACTAGGTCCACACTAGCGTTCAAGGACTCCATCCCTCATTCGGCTTAAGATAAGTGGAGAGTGCTTGCAGGACTTTTCTCTGACAATTTCAGAATACAATTGACAGAAATTGGGTGGAAACCCCATGGACCAAATTATAGTTAATGGGGTCCATGGGTTTCCATAGACAACCGTCTTTTAAGAGTATAGAGTTTCCATTTCTCAAGTCCCCAAGCAGACCTGAAGGATGAAAGCCTGAACGTGTGAATCTAGTGTCTTTCTTCTCTTATCTCTTGCACTTCCTTCTCATGTCTCCTCTCTCTTTTCATAGACTTCTATAGATATATGTAATCTGGGTCATGTGACCTGCAGTCTGTCTTGAGTCACATATAGCGAAATCTTCAGAATTAAAGGCAGTTTAGGAAGGGAGGGGGAAATCTTTCTCTCTGATGAGATATCTTACAAGGTTTCTTATAACCACCTGTAGTATTTATTTATGCACAGTGTCTCAGTGCCTATGAGAGACTGGTGGGTTGTTTTTTTGTTGTTGTTGTTTTTTTCAGTTCTTCATTATTGTAGCTCAGCCCCATTCACTTCAATGAAGCTGAGCTGTAATACCACACACACCCGATTGACAGGTGTGGCGCTATTTCTGGAAAAGCAATCCTGACTAGAGATGAGCGAATAGTAAAATGTTCGAGGTTCGATATTCGTTTCGAGTAGCCCCTCAATATTCGACTACTCAAATCGAATATCGAACCCTATTATAGTCTATGGGGGGAAAATGCTCGTTTCAGGGGTAGGCAACGTTCAACCAAATTATACTTACCAAGTCCACGAGTGAGGGTCGGGCTGGATCCTCCGAGCAGTCTTCTCCTTGCAGCGTCCCCATGGCATCTTCCGGCTCTGAATTCACTCTGCCAGGCATCGGGCACTACAAGCGGACATGTGCAGTTGGCTCTGCCCAGCCCCGATGCCTGGCAGAGTGAATGAAGAGCCAGAAGATGCCACGGGGACGCTGCAAGGAGAAGACTTCTAAAGGTAGGAGAAGAACCAGCGTAGATTGGCCGACTGTATAGCATTCGGCCAATCAATGCTGGTTCTGCATCGAACTTTTCCATTCGAATAGCGAGTGGTACTCGATCGAGTACGAGTATTTCAAATACCTACTCGCTCATCTCTAATCCTGACATTTCTAGTCCTGAACATCCTATGTAATATTGATAAAAGTAATGGTATCATTTCTCATGAGTAATCCCTAGGATTTGTCTTGTGTTTGGCGGTCAGTGTCTGTGTCTTAAAAAAAAATCATTTTTATATCTAGCAAATACTGTTTTACGGATGCACGGTGAAGAGTAATAAGACAAATGAGGTGTTTTCCATATGACCTGCATTAGGAGAATCTTACAGGGATCAGTGCAAGCGCTTTATGTTTTATCAAAACATTGTCCGCTGCCAATAGAACAATGGAAGTGCATTAAGTTGCTTCATTCCGCTCTTTGTTACTTCTAGCGCTGATGTATAATCTTGGATTTACCTCTGTAAGTGGATAGAACAAGGCATATCCTGAAGGTCTTTGTTAAACTCTGATTTTAATTCCCTTTCTAGTTACATTTTGGGTTTATTTCAGAATTTAGTCTCTAACCAGATGCTAGGGCTTGTGCCAAAGTGCTAGGTGATCTCCTCTGCTCACCAGATCACACTTCTTGTATTGTATCCGTCTCGGCTATAATGGGATTATTATCATTGTAATATATTGCAGATCACGTCTGTGTTAGGTATTAGGTTTCCTCAACTAATCATAGACTTTAGTTGACCGTTGTTTTTATTTCCAATAGGCAAGGTCTGGTGATCCATCACTAATGCCTGGAGTCTATAAGTCTCAGAACACCCCTCGAAGGGCAATATATAAAATTGTACAATGTATTCCATATTTATAACATGTCTTACTTTCCCATGTATGAAATAATATTGGGATGAAGCAAGACATTTCCTTGACATGTTAGATTTTTTTATACGTTGAAATGTTCATCTTGTTCACACCAGGTGTGGTGGATCTGAGGTGCCATCCACTACCTGCTAAGATAGGGAGTATGGAGCAGACATAGATAGATGGTGGAGAATGCGGGACTGTCTCAGATCTTGAAATTTCAGGATTGTTTTTAAAATCCGATTTCCGATTATTTTCCATTTGAATCCAATCCCGATCCCAATTCTGATCCCAATGCGAGTCAATGGGATTTTTTTAAATTATCGAAGATCGGATTTTAAAAAGATCCTATTCACTACACAGCATGGAGTCCAAAAATTGTTTCAATTTTTGGACTCCACGCTGTGTAGTGATTAAAAAAAAATCCCCCAGCTACTTAGTCCCCCTGGTGTCCGCTTACCTGCACAGATCCGCTGGCGCTCCCCGTTCTTCTTGGTCCGGTCCTCTCTCATTGGCATGCCTTCAGATCGCCATGCGCGCCCCCACCTCCCTATGCTAGTGTTAGAGATGATGGGAGTAGGTGGGGCTTGTTGTGGCTTAGGAGAATGTGGGTGGTGGAGACGTTAGTGCATCCTGCCCACACTCTCCTAAGCTACAAGCCCCTCCTCTCCCAGCATTTCTAACACTTGTCTAGGGAGACGGGGGCATGTGAAGGAGAAAAAAGAGGAGCAAGAAGAACGGGGAGTGGCAGTGGCAGCACTTCTGAGCAGGTAAGTTGAGTGATCGGGATCGGAATTCCATTCCCGATCTTTTTTAGGCAGGATCAGAACCCGATCGCGATCATTAAATTGGGATCCGATCTTTTCCGATCCCGATCGCTCAACGCTACTAAGCCAGCTTGATGGACATAGGTTTGGAACGCAGCAGAGTAGGCTTGACAAACGCCAATATTACAGTGCTGACCTGGTAGGGTGGTGTACCAAACTGAAATGATCTGTGCTGGTGTACCACAGCTGTAGTGTTAGGTGCTGATGGAACAGAGCTAGGACTGATGCTGATGTAACTGGGCTGGGGACCAATGGTGGAGATACAGAGCTGAATTCTGGTGCTGGAGTAGCAGAGTTTATTGAAAGGGCTGATGCAACAGGGCTAGAGCAGATTCAGCAAAGCAGGCAATATCTAATTGTAGGGAGCCAAAAGGCTCCCGGGGGCAGATCAGCTGTATGGGACACCTGTACTATACATAACATGGAATTGGAAGCAGTTCACCCGATCCCAGTATAGTGGCTGAGTGCTAGCATGGCTCCTCCACATCCATTGAAGTCCAGGCTACTATACAAGGCACGGAGCTAACTGCTCCCGACTCTGTCCTGTGCATAGTATGAGTGTAAGAAGTGGCCCTATACATCTGATCTGTATGAGAGACGCTTGTCAAGTCCTCCAACAATCAGATATTGATGACCCACCCTAAGGATAGACCAAAAAAAAAGTCTTAGCCAAACCCTTGTAGTGTAAAAAAAAATCTTAAAAAATAAGAAAATTTAAATAATCCTTTTCTCTATTTTTTCTATTTTTGGAATGAAATAAAAGGAAAACATAATGTGTCTACAAAAATGACATGTTATGGATACAGCTGTGGGGCTGTAAGGTGACTTTTATTGATGTATTTTTGGTAGTAAATTAGTGCTGTACTTATAGAGCAATTTCAGCTTGTTTTGCTTTCTGGCACGCTCTGGTCTCATTATATATAAGTATACGGTTCCTGTACGGGTTGTTTCGGGCCATCAATATTTCCATCCTGTCAGATCTCATTAGATAAAACAGAAATATCTGACCTCTCATGACAACATGGACTGATGAAGAGGTTTCTTCTACAATGATTTACAATGTTTAATTCGATGCAATGTACATTTGTGATTATTTCTGAGGATTGGTAATACCGATATACTGGACCAGTGACTGGAGCAGATCCGGGTCAGTTGTGGATTACTTTGTGCCAAGAAAAAGCAATTTGAAGGTAAATTGTGGGTTAGCTGAATCCTGCCCTTTCTACGTCCATCATGTTTAGTAAGCTGTATATCCATACGTTACTAGGAATATAGGGAATATTCATTAAGGACCTGTAGGATGCTGTCAGGACCTGAGTACTTTAATAAAATTTGTGTGTTTTCTGGTGGGGTTTGGACCCGGTGTTCTGTGGCTCTCTGGTGGTTTTCTTACCATTGGGCCACTGGTGTGTGTGTTGAGTATCGGCCTTCAGTGTACACTTGAGATTTCTTTGATCTGAGCCTCAGGTGTTTGTCGTACTCATCATCCTATCAGATGGTTCTGGGGCCTGTATAAGGCAGAGGGCTGGCATCAGTTTTTGCTGGTTTTCGTTGGGTCCATCCTGAATTCACGGCCCCATTAGGAGAAGTATTTGTGAAGTTACAGCTGATTTGGAAACGGTGTGAGTGTTGCCTTGTGTGTGAGTCT
Organism: Leptodactylus fuscus; assembly: GCF_031893055.1. Taxonomy (NCBI): domain Eukaryota; kingdom Metazoa; phylum Chordata; class Amphibia; order Anura; family Leptodactylidae; genus Leptodactylus; species Leptodactylus fuscus. The sequence goes on from NC_134268.1 coordinate 28,392,042, forward strand.
GGTTTTCCCCTCCACACTTCTACTCTACCCCTGTCCTTCATCTTCTTGTTGCCTGACACGGTCTTGGTATTAGTGAGGTTTTGTTTTGGGTTTCAGGTTTATTTTGCTCCAGTCCTGTGTTAACCCTTTCCTCACTATTTCACTGTTCCTCTCCTCATTCTCCATTTGCGTGTTTATGTTGTGCTGCGTGTTTCTTTTCTAGCACGTCCCATCCTGTTTGTTTCAGTTTGCAGCTGCTCCTTTGTTTCATTAGGGGTGACCACCTTTAGTATCCCAGTCCCTAGCTACTTTTAGCTCTCTCCCTACCTATCGGTTAGGTCTTCGTGTTTAGAGAGCCAGGAGTTGTCGGGGCCAAGCTTAGCTTGGGAACAGCCGACCATCACCCTTAGGCAGGGCCTAGTTAGCCGCTGTAGCATCAGGGAGAGTTTCCTTCCCCATTTCCTTAGAGGTGCACGCTGCATTCTGCATTCTGTATTCTGTTCCTTGGGCACAAGCACCATCGTGACAGATTCATGGTGAGTGATGAGGCAACACCACACAACGCTAGCGTTCAGGGAGTCCAGATTACCTCACACTTCATAGTAATGAATCGCATAGCACGAATCAGGGGTTTTAATCCCTTGGATGCCGTGGTCAAACATGACCATGGCATCCAAGGGGTTCCACCATGCTACATCGCCAACGCCCTGCAGCAAGATTGGGGGGTGTCAACTGGGTTGGCATCAGCTTCGGCGTACCTGGGCAAGTGCTGAGGCCCCAAGCTCCTACGGGACCCCACTTGGCTGTGGCATAGGGTGCGAGGCCTACAGCCAGCTGGAAATTACAGGGGCGCCAACCACTGTTTTTTTAACTAGTGATATCTCAGGTTCTTTTATAGCTAGTACTGACATCTTGGCAGTCTATGAAAGTTAATCATTTCAGCCATTTGAAGTAACCATTCCCCTTTGTTAAATGCTTCAGCTCTGCATATTTGCAATACAAATGCTTATGGACGTTCCCTAGTAACAGCTCAGTTAGAGGGTTGATGGTGAAAATGTTGTAGCCTGTTTTCTATTAAAAAGGAAGTTAGATAGGTTAATAAAGTATATTTAAAAAAAAGGTCACCACACCCGCCCAACACTATCAAAAAAGTTACACATTAAGGATTCTACTGGATTGCTTGAACCAGAAGGTTCCATCCATGAGGCTATGTACAAACGACTTCCCACCCCCACCTTTATAATAAAAACTATACGAATAAAAAATGTAAATAAAAATGTTGGCTCTATTAAATTGTAGCTGTATTTGGGTGACACGATAAACTGTTGTGAGCCAGCTCTACTGGGCCCCATCTGGGATTTTACCACAGTAATAACAAACAATATAGATTTATTTTATTATTTTTTCTTTGATCCATCTTTCTTTTTGATCCCCCGTTTCCTACTGATAATGAATTGATCCCAAATCTCAGCTTCTGTCTTAGAACCTATGACATGTCCTGAGGTTTCTAGGAATAGATGTTCTGTTTTTCCAATTATAATGTTCCTTTTGACCCCTAAACTTTGCTTGCCCTCCTAATACAGACAGGGACAATTTACTCAAAAGGGGCAGTTACATGTGAAAGCAATAACATGTATCTGGAAAGGACTTCAAATAAAATTTTTTTTTTAAATAAGATAAAAAAACGATTATTTTACTAGAACTGGAGGAAAGTTGTTTGAGAAAGTGTTAACCAACCAAGAACTCGATTCACACGCGGCAGATTTGTTGCAAAATTTTTTGCAACTGAAAATTAGCTTCTTTCATATGAAAGAGGTCGTTTCTGCGGCACGTGGGATTTTTGCTTTCACTGAAGTATTCAATGAATGGGTCGGTCCAAGAAGTTTCTGCAAAAAATTTTAAGGTGTGAATGTATCCTTAGACATTTCTGAAATATGAAAGGCAGCAAATTTACCAAATTTTTTAATTTCTATTGTTATTTAAATATTGATTTGTTTCTTATTTATATTATATATACAGTCCTATGAAAAAGTTTGGGCACCCCTATTAATCTTAATCATTTTTAGTTCTAAATATTTTGGTGTTTGCAGCAGCCATTTCAGTTTGATATATCTAATAACTGATGGACACAGTAATATTTCAGGATTGAAATGAGGTTTATTGTACTAACAGAAAATGCGCAATATGCATTAAACCAAAATTTGACCGGTGCAAAAGTATGGGCACCCTTATCATTTTATTGATTTGAATACTCCTAACTACTTTTTACTGACTTACTGAAGCACAAAATTGGTTTTGTAACCTCAGTGAGCTTTGAACTTCATAGCCAGGTATATCCAATCATGAGAAAAGGTATTTAAGGTGGCCAATTGCAAGTTGTTCTACTATTTGAATCTCCTCTGAAGAGTGGCATCATGGGCTACTCAAAACAACTCTCAAATGATCTGAAAACAAAGATTGTTCAACATAGTTGTTCAGCGGAAGGATACAAAAAGCTGTCTCAGAGATTTAACCTGTCAGTTTCCACTGTGAGGAACATAGTAAGGAAATGGAAGACCACAGGGACAGTTCTTGTTAAGCCCAGAAGTGGCAGGCCAAGAAAAATATCAGAAAGGCAGAGAAGAAGAATGGTGAGAACAGTCAAGGACAATCCACAGACCACCTCCAAAGAGCTGCAGCATCATCTTGCTGCAGATGGTGTCACTGTGCATCGGTCAACTATACAGCGCACTTTGCACAAATAGAAGCTGTATGGGAGAGTGATGAGAAAGAAGTCGTTTCTGCACGTACGCCACAAATAGAGTTGCCTGAGGTATGAAAAAGCACATTTGAACAAGGCAGCTTCATTTTGGAAACAAAAATTGAGTTGTTTGGTTATAAAAAAAGGCGTTATGCATGGCGTCCAAAAAGAAACAGCATTCCAAGAAAAACACTTGCTACCCACTGTAAAATTTGGTGGAGGTTCCATCATGCTTTGGGGCTGTGTGGCCAATGCCGGCATCGGGAATCTTGTTAAAGTTGAGAGTCGCATGGATTCCACTCAGTATCAGCAGATTCTTGAGAATAATGTTCAAGAATCAGTGATGAAGTTGAAGTTACGCCGGGGATGGATATTTCAGCAAGACAATGATCCAAAACACCGCTCCAAATCCTCAGGCATTCATGCAGAGGAACAATTACAATGTTCTGGAATGGCCATCCCAGTCCCCAGACCTGAATATCATTGAACATCTGTGGGATGATTTGAAGCGGGCTGTCCATGCTCGGCGACCATCTAACTTAACTGAACTTGAATTGTTTGTCCAAAATACCTTTATCCAGGATCCAGGAACTGATTAAAAGCTACAGGAAGCGACTAGAGGCTGTTATCTTTGCAAAAGGAGGATCTACTAAATATTAATGTCACTTTTCTGTTGAGGTGCCCATACTTTTGCACCGGTCAAATTTTGGTTTAATGCATATTGCGCATTTTCTGTTAGTACAATAAACCTCATTTCAATACTGAAATATTACTGTGTCCATCAGTTATTAGATATATCAAACTGAAATGGCTGTTGCAAATACCAAAATATTTAGAACTAAAAATGATTAAGATTAATAGGGGTGCCCAAACTTTTTCATAGGACTGTATTTTACAACTTTTTTTTGTCAACGTGATTGAGATTGGAGGAGGGGCTTAATATTCTTTTAGACAAAGCAGATGTCACTATTTCAGTTATACTTATAAGAGGGAGTTTAGGGACTAAATGTGGTCTGGGATGAGCAAAACATTTTGGATTCACATAGAGATAAGGAAACTGGTTTGGATCAATCTGAATTTTCAAAATGTTCTGAATTGAAACTTGAAACTTTTAGGGTTCGAGATGTAAGTGGAGCCCAGAGAAGGTGTCAAAACATAATAAAAACTTATGCTTACTTTCCCTCATCTCTCATGGAACGTCCGGTGATTACTTGGGGTCCTCTTCTGGCATCATAGCTGACATCACATGCCCCCGCGGTCCAAACGAAGTGGTCACATAGGGCAGGGTGACATCATGAAAACATTGTGACGGTGGCTTACCCCATGTAAGGAAATAACATATGTGCAGTCTGCTCAGTTGGACCAGGGTCCACTCGCACCTTAAAATTGGCATAATCCTGCCTTGACTGCAAGTACAGAACTTATCAGTTAAATTTAAAATTTTAATTCTTGTTTATAAATGTAAAAACAGCCGATAAAAATGGATCAAACAGTCTGGCTTTAATAGACGGTTTCCATCCATTTATCATAAGTAGAGATGAGCGAACACCGTTCGATCAAATACATATTTGATTATCAGGCCATTCGAGGTATTCGATTCCAATCGAATACCACGAGGCAAACGCGGTAAAAATTTGTATCCCCTCCCACCTTCCCTGGCACGTTTTTTGCACCAATAACTGCACAGGGGAGGTGGGACAGGAACTACGACAACGGAAGCATAAAAAAAAAAAAAAACGGAAAAAGGAATTGGCGGCCGAAATCAGGTGACCTCAAATTTAGACGAATGGTGAGTTTAACATTTGATTAATTTGAGACTGTGAACTGTGTGACTGTGAGACAGGGATAGATGTACAGGCAGGGTTAGCTAGGGATTACCTTTATTTAGGTGGGAATGTTACTCACCCAGCTCTTTGGGGCTCTATCTGGTTGGGATTCCTGTCAGCTTGCGATATGCGTGAGCTGACTTTTTCCCATAGGAATGCATTGACCAGCGTTGATTGGCCAAATGCCATACAGAAGTACGGCATTCGGCCAATCAATGCTGGTCAGTGCATTCCTATGCCGAGATGAAGCCCCGATGTAGCAGTGCTGGCCGATGTAGCAGTGTCCGATGTACCTGCTGCACACTCAGCTCTGCTGCATCGGAGTGCTACATCAGACACTGCTACATCAGCCAGCACTGCTACATCGGGCTGTGCGCTCAGCTGGGCTACTCTGGAGATGCAGGACTTTATTCTTGGTACAGTAAAAAAAAAAAAAAAAAAAAAAAAAACCCGGATGTGTGGGTAGACCCATAAACCTCAGTGCATTGAAAACAACCTTATGATGAGGCGATACAAAAGCGGCTGTCACATGCCAGTTTTTAACTATCATATGCAAGAGGTCTTAATGGGATCCTTTAAGTCTGCACTTAGCTACCCAAGAACTCTTTGCTGTCTGCGTCTGCCACTGCCAAGGGCTCTTCACTGCCTAATCTGAATGTCCATGTACAGGGACCTCTCAGGATCTTCACCTCTATGCAATAATGCATTGAAGTAGAGATATACCCAATGCATAATAGTTATAAAAAATGTTAGATATTCTGTAATGGTTAATCTCGGAAGTATAAAACAAAAAAGTCATTGGGTCTCAACTATTATATCGAAACAAAAAAGTGTGGCCTTGATGGCAAAAGTTGTTTCTGTCACTAGTAGTGACTAGTCACTCTACCATAGATATTGAATGGATTGTCAGGAACCATCCATGATCACAGCGCCATTCAAGCTTCTACTTACTGTGGACCCCCCTCTATTCCAGTGGGGCAGGGGGCTTTCGGAAAACTTAGCTGTTATTTGGAATTAAATTTTTACTCTTGTCATTCAGTCATATACCACATATAGAATGCTTTTTTCCCTATACCTTGATACTGTGTTCACAAACCCTGCACTCACTGAAAAAACACAATGAGATCTAAAAGCAGACACACATATTCTACCAAGCAGACACACAAAGATGTGGAGAGGAGGGAACATCACCCATGAATAAGTGAAGGCTCTCTTGCTGGACAGATGGATTAGAATATCTTCTAGAGCAGGGGTGGGCAATTAAGTTTCCCATGGGGCCGCATAAGAAACTAAAACTATTTTAGAGGGCTGCGCCTTGGCAGATTTAGCTCCACCCACTTCTATGTTGACTCCGCCCACTCAATCATCTTTTCATGTGCCCCCACAAAGTATAATCCTCCTACAGTCACCCGTACATTATATATCTCCACATTATAATGTTCCCTTCCAACTGTCCCACAGTATTAAGTCCCTCTCCTTGTGCCCCAATTTAAACTGGTGGAAACTAGAGGGGACATGAAACTGGAGCAGCTAGAGGGGGATGTTAGCAGTGGGGGTAGTTGGAGGGGAACAATAAATTAATGGCAGATAAAGTGGGACATTAAATTAGGGGCAACTAGAGGGGGGCATTGAACTCAGGCAACTGGAATCAGACATTAAACCGTAGGGGTAGCTGGAGAGTAACATTAAACTGGGGGCAACTAGAGGCAGACAGGTCCCCCTCCAGCTACCTCCATGGTTTAATGCCCCCTCCAGTTGTCCCCAGTTTAATGTCCCCCCACTTTAAATGCCACCTTCATCTACCCCTGGTTTCATGTCCCCCCTCCATCTCTTCTCCAGTTTCATGTCTCACCCCTCCATCTGCCCCCAGTTTCATGTCTCCCCCCTCCATCTACCCCCAGTTTCAAGTTCCTCCTCCATCTCTGCCCCAGTATAACATTCCCCTTCCATCTCTGCCCCTAGGTTACAACTTTCCTGCGGTGCTTCCGCCATCCCCTGGCGATCATTCGTTACTGCACTCAACTCTACTGACCAGCTTCATCTGGTTTTTGGGTTTTCTAATTCCACTGTAACTTGGGGTTTGCAGTGCGTGTGACACTTTCTAGGCGGCTGTGGTTCTCTGTCCCAGAATTTATCAGTCCATCTCCACCATCAGGAGCTCTGGCGAAGACCTCTGGGGCCTGGTTCCGCTCCAGTTTGGAGAGCGTTTGAATGCTCAGTGCTGTTTTGCCTCGGTGTGCAGAGGAGTCTGGTTTCCCGTTAAATATTGCACTAGGTTCCTAACTGTAAGAGGACCAAGCTTTTGCTCTAGAAGTATGTATGAGTATAGCAGTACCAACAGTGGAGACTGAAACGGCACCAACAAGAAGTTGATAATGACAATGAAAGGTAACCATCTTAGGAACCTTATAGCTTAGGTGATGAGAGGTGCCACTGGTGAGTATCATTATTGGTTGCCAACAGTGGGTTAAAGAGGACCTTTCACCATATCTGGGCACATGCAGTTCTATATACTGCCGGAAAGCTGACCGTGCACTGAGTTCAGCACACTGTCGGCTTTCCCGATCTGTGCCCGGTGTGAAGAGCTTACGGCCCGGTACGGTAGCTCTTCTATGGTCAGAAGGGCGTTTCTGACCATTAACAAGAGACGTCCTTCTGCCTCGCGGCGCCAATCGCGCTGTACTGTGGAGCCGGGAGGAACACCCCCTCCCTCTGCTCACACAGCTCGTCCATAGACGAGTATTATCAGGGAGGGAGGGGGCGTTCCTCCCCGCTCCACAGCACAGCGCGATTGGCGCCGCGAGGCAGAAGGACGTCTCTGGCTAATGGTCAGAAACGCCCTTCTGACTGTAAAGCGCTACGGTACCGGGACCGATAGCGCTTTACACCGGGCACAGATCGGGAAAGCCGACAGTGCGCTGAATTCAGCGCACTGTCAGCTTTCTGACAGTATATAACACTGCCTGTGCCCAGATATGGTGAAAGGTCCTCTTTAAGTTGATGACTCTACCACTACATTCTGTGCCAGGAACAGACCGGGTGGGTGAAGTCAGCGATACTATTATTGAACTGCTTGCTGTACTGATTTGCTTATTTGTTCTACCGCATTAAAATTGTTCTATCATGCACATATTACATGGAGAAAGGATGCCAGTTCTCATATCTCATGGAGATGGAGGTTGTTGGACTTATTGTTTAGGGTGAAAGAACAAGGGAATCTCGCCCAGGACACTGATCAGAACGTCAGGTAAGGGCTCGTTCACATCTGCGTTCATCTGTCCTTATTGCAGGTTTCCGTTTCCTGCATAAAACAGAACAGGATACGGAAACCTGCAGGAGACTTTCTCACCCATTCATTTGAATGGGTGAGAAAGCTGTCCGGCCGTGCGCGGCAGTGAGCGTTTTGCACTCTCCGCCGCGAAACCGGGTTTTATAATCCGGACACAGAGTCGGACATGCACTACTCTGTGTCCGGATTAAAAAATCCGGTTTCGCGGCGGAGAGCCTAAAACGCTCACCGCCGCTCACGGCCGGACCCGGTCTGTGGTTTCCGTCTTCTGCCATGCAGAAGACGGAAACCATAGAACGGAGACATGAACGCAGGTGTGAACCTAGTGTCACAGGTAAAGAACTGTGGTTGCAGTGCTTTTCAGTATGGGAAAACATTATAGCAGGTAACACCTCCTCTACTTCCATTATGGAGCTGAGCTCAAGCCAAAAAGGAGTAGAAAATTGCTTGAAAAGGAATACTTTTCTAAAGATTCATGTGCATAAAAATCCAATCTTCTGGAACCACTTAGCAGACTGTTATGGCAATATGGGATTCCGAATTTCCATAATAGTCCAAGACGATATGGTTGACCATAGTTGGTTGGCCATGGTTGGTTAGACTCTACTATAGTCTTTTAGTTGTACAGTCTATGTAGAGAGTTCCTATTTGAACTCTCTACTTGTCTTCATAGCTAACACAGTACAAGACTGCCTAGAAACATATGGATCATTTCACGCCTGGTAAAGAAACTCAGATGTAACAGGTCAATGTGTAATGCTCTATCCAGAAGAAAAAGTTGGATTCACCCCTTGTACTCAGTAACAAGATGTGATTTATGTGTAATAGAGTGAGCACATTTTTCTGTCCTCCCTACATGTGCGTTGTTAGTGTAGTTATAGATATCGCTATCTAGATTCCATCAAGATTGAGTTAGAGTAACACCCAGTAGTTCCATCTTATCAGGAGCTAAGTGAGCACACAAGAATGTAAGGGAAGCCTTCAAGACATCTTCATCGTGTTCCTGTAATTTCCTCTGCAGAAGATTTCTCCAAAGATTTATGGCTACACTAGAAAGATCATGCTGAAGCAATAGTTGGCCTGGTGGTCTGACCAAGGTTACGGTGCGGTGGAGTTTGTCGGCATGACTGGAACGTTTGCTGTCATCCTAATATGTAAAACTTGTCGAGGTGAAAAATTTTCCATAAACAATTGAGGAAGCAAAAGCAGACTAAGAGAAGTTTGATGGAGCGAGGGCTAATTTTAGCACTTTAGTAAGTGCAGTATTCGATTGTACCTGGCGTCTTTCTATAGAATTTTGGTTGACGTTTTGGTTAATGGAAGGGTAAAGGGTTTGTTTATGGAGCATTACTTCTAGAAAGGTGAGAGGTGAAATTCATTCAGCGTCGTGAAAATTTGTCAAAGAGGAACATTATTTACATAGAACGTCTCCTATATGTTCAGGACTGTTTGTCATTTGGCATAGCCCAATGATCGCGAAGCTATGACATGCATGACAAGCCAAGAGATTTTGGGTAACCCATAGAGATGAGCGAGTAGTGTTCGATCGAGTAGGTGTTCGATCGAATACTACGGTATTCGAGATACTCGTACTCGATTGAACACTAGTAGCTGTTTGAAGTTTAAGGTTCGATGCAGAACCAGCATTGATTGGCAGAATGCTATACATTCTGCCAATCAACGCTGGTTCTTCTCTTACCTTTAGAAGTCTTCTCCGTGCAGCGTCCCCTCAGCGTCTTCCAGCTGGAATTCACTCTGCCTAGGCATCGGGGCCTAGGCAGAGCCGACTGCGCCTGCGCTGCGACTGCGCCCGATGCCTAGGCAGAGTGAATTCCAGCCGGAAGACACCGCGGGGGCGCTGCGCCGGGAGAAGACTTCAAGAAGAATCCAGCCCGACCGTCACTCGTGGACTTGGTAAGTATAATTTTATTAAATTTTGCGTACCCCTGAAACGAGTATTTCCCCCCCATAGACTATAATGGGGGTTCGAAATCCGTTCGAACAGTCGAACAGTGTGCGGCTTTTCAAATCGGATTTCGAACCTCGGACATTTTAGTGTTTGCTCATCTCTAGTAACCCACATTGGCAACTACTTATTGTGTTGTTGTAATAAGCAGCTGCCGAGAATTTTGCTTACCTATCCACACTTCTGTCCTTGCCTTGCTCCGCTACCTTCACTATACTTATGTTATGATGTTGAACAACCATGGAAAGCTATGTACAGCGTCCCGGTGACTTCAGCATCGGCTACAGTGCACCCTGGAGGCAACAGCAGAGGGGGGCCAGGACAGGAGTGTGGACAGATGAGCAAAAATAAAAAAAAATTCAGCTGCTACTCTGTGTGGAGGTGGGGAAAAAAAGGGGGTCATATACTGTATAGAGGGTATAAAATTGGGCCATAAACTGTGTATGGGTCATATATAGGGGGATCATATGCTGTGTGGGGGATAAAAGAGTGAGCCATATACTGTGTGTGGGCCATAAGAAGGTATCAGATATGGTGTGGAGGCCATAAAAAGGGGTCAGATATGGTGTGTGGGCCGTAAAAAGGGGTCAGATATGGTCTGTGGGAGCCGTGGGGGCCATAAAAATGGGTCTTATACTGTGTGTGGGGCAAAAACGGGGTCATATATTGTAGGGGGCCATAAGAAAGGAGTCATATACTGTGGGGGCCATAAAAAGTGGGGTCATATACTGTGGGGACTAAAAAAGGGGGTAATATACTGTGTGGGGGCTAAAAAAAAGAGAGTCATGCACCGTGTGATGAGCCAGAAATATATATAAAACACATATATCAAAAATATAACTTTTTTTTTTACTAGAACTACAAATATCACAAAATTATGGATTTTTCTCGATGTAACATGGCACCCGAGTTAAGATTTATGAATTTTGACACACCAAGCTCAAAAGGATAGCCAACACTGCTATAACCATTTTCGGACTGGCCCACTAGAGCACCAGAGGATCTGGGCTCTAACACAATAATGGTCCACCAAATTTCGAAGAGTACTATATTCTGTTTCCTAGGGGCTGTTAGACAGTGGACTCCCAGAATTATGGTCCCAAGGAACCCCAGTCTGACACTATCTATAGCCATTGTTCTGTACGGTGCCCACCTACCGCCGTTGTATTATGCAGTATGGCGTCTAACCATTGAGCGCCAGCAGTGAAGTCCTTAAAATACAATGTGTAAGGTCATCGGCTACTTCTCACTTTAATCATATTCCAAATGATCCATCTCGTTGTTGGCTTGACAGCTTTGGCCAGACATTTCTTCTTCAGTCACACCCGAAGCACTTGGCCGACTGCCTCTCTGTTGCTCCTGTACAAAGATCTGACTGCGTTTCGTCAGATAACACATAACTGGCTGTGGTCCTGTAACTCTACAATCCAGGCATAACTTTTTGCCTGTCATGATTTCATTGTTTTTGTGCAATTTCACAATCTTTACTAACCCCCAAACCCATATATTTAAGTTAGACCTTGATGTGTAGTATGGCTCACATTGAACTTCCATCTCATCGTGACCCCCATGATTTTCAAAAATGGTTTTCATTTTCAAGATATTGTGGTTAATAATTTTTGGAGACAGATTACAATGGCAGGAAGACTGAAGGTTCTAGCTTTGTTCGGTAACTTTTAGGACAGCCTCCAGTGTGTAGATAACGCAGTGCTTGACCTCGGCGTCTGGAAGTATTTTACCTGATTGCAGCTCGGTAACCTTTGCTTCTCCTAAAAGTGTAATGAATATTATCAAGCGATGGCAGATACAGAGTTGCCACAACGTGAAGCAGTACATTCTCTTCTCCAGGATTCACTTCCAAGGTTTACAGGGCATGTATAATGTTCCTATAACAGTAAATACATGGTAATGCTATAGGCGCTGTATATAGATTGACCAAAACTATAGACTATACCATGGTTAGGATATAATGTATCATTCTAGCTGTTTTTGAAAAATATCAGGGGGGATCTAAAAGGGGTTCTAGGATTTTGAAGACATTCAGGGGTGGTCCAGTGGACAAGAAAACAGACATACTTACTGATCCTTTTACTCCATTGTACAGTCTGTGTTCACTTTACCTCCCGTAAAGTGAAGGGGCTCACAAGACCACTGAGACCAGTGGCTTCAGTGGTTACTGGAGAACAAGTGGTGAAGTCACTCACATATGTCACCAGTTCCTTTTAACTGGGTAACTTTTAAGCTAAGACCCCACGTAGCCAGCCGCAGCCAAAAAACACTGTGGATAGAACCCCGATGGAAGCACTGTTGAGACAACTGTGTCAGAGGCGTCTAGTTGTAGTCTAGTCTAGTCTAGTAGATATTGGGAAGGGTTTATGGGGGGCTATAAAGACAAGTAGCGATTGCAAAAGCGTTGGTACCTGCAAGTTTCCAATACAGTTGAAATACATGATAGAGGAGGAATCCTGTGTTACGGGGAGGACCGAGGCCTCTTTTCTGCTTCCGGGTCTCGGGAGGAAGGCTAGAACCTCTGCAGTGATTGCTGGCCTCCTCTTGAGCCGGGACTCTTGAGGGACTTCCAATTTAGGCCTAGCGGTGGACTGGAGCCTATGTAAGGAGGACTCTGGCTCCAGTCCACCGCTGGCTATTCAGTTGTACTTTTCGTCTTGGCAGAAAGTATTCTCTAGTTATCTGTGTGCCTGTGCTCTGACCCCTTGCCTGACCTTTGATCTTGCCCTTGCCTCCTGATTTTATTTATTGTGCCTGCTCCTGTTTATAACCCCAGCTTGTCTCTAGACCTCTGCTTCTTGAACTTTGCTTTGTGCTACCACTCCTGTTACTGATTCAGCCTGCCTGACCTTCCCTTTTGGATTTCTCACTGTACTGTGCATCTCTCTTGTTGATGACCCGGACCGTACGACTACGATTTACTCTCTGCTGCAATTTGCTCACCTCCCGCTTCAGCCTTCTGGACCTACATTGTAACCCGAAACATCCACTGGTAAGAGATCTCAGTGTCTGGATTACCATGATTTGTGGTGTTTCCTGACCCATACCACTATGCCCGGCAGTGCAGCCAAGTCCATCCCCACTATCTGGAACTCAGGTGAACACCATTGTGGGATTGGAGTTGGTGACCCTGGTGGGTGTTGGACACACAATGCGCCCCACACAGAGCTCAAAATGTACATTTTTCCCTATCAGTATGTCTTTGGAATATGGGATGGAAATCCATGCGAACACGGGGAGAACATACAAACTCCTTGCAGATTTTTTTTGCCCTTGGTGGGATTTGAACACCGGGACTCCAGCGCTGCAAGGATGCAGTGCTAACCACTGAGCCACCGTGTGGCCCCTAGGGTACAATATTGTTTTATGGGGAACTTATTAAAATAACAGGGACTTCAGGAAGCAGTAACAATTTAAAGGGACATCTCTTATATAAGGGGCATTAGTAGGCATTATTAAAAGGGCTATTCAGGATTTAAAAAAACAAAACAAAACATGGAAGCAGCAGGGCAGGTGTAAATGATAGCACTATATTTATCCCTACCTATATCTTCCTCTATAGTGGCTGCAGCGACGACGTCAAATTGTACTGAGGGGTGCCAATAGGAGTGATAGTACACCTGTCAAACCTCTTACATATCATGAGTAGAGAAGGGCGAACCATTTGTCACAAGCCAGGTTGACCTGAATATACCAAAATGCTTTAAGGAAACCAACTAAATGGCAATTCATCTCATACTAACTAAAATGGCAGCTGCTACATGTATTGCGAAGGAAAAATGCAAAAGACACACAAGTCAGATCAGTCATCAGATGATGTCCATTTAGCCCATAGTCAGGGGCAGTTGGACAATATTACAGTGCTAATGTCAAATTTGCTATATAAGGTTGTGTTTGTTGGAGCACAAAGCATTTCAGTGATGGCGGAAGTAGTGGATGGATGTGTTATTCTTCTCACTGCATGACACAGAGCAATGAGTGCTACTAAGCTTGCAATAGAGTTTGGAGTAGGAGAATTAGAACACAGTTTAGTCAGAGTTAATCAATTAAAGGCAGATTAATCATAGAAACCATATACCTGCAGCCCGATCCATCATATCATTCCATGCCACACTGCCACTCATAATGCCACAACTACCACCACTGCCACTACTTATCCCCACTACGGCCCCTCTCTGTTCTAGCTATCTGTTGGGGTTTTATAGCTTGTGATTGGATATTGGCGACATATCCTAGAGATATCCCAACACTATTGTATATCCAGAGGTGAAATCCATAACTCTCATACTCTAACCTACTGGGATAGTGGAGTCATGTCACCCTCATTTTGTGATAGATGGTTAATAGAGATGAGCAAACAGTGAAATGTTCAAAGTTCGATTCGAGTAGCCACTCAATACTCGACTCTTCGATCGAACATCGAACCCCATTATAGTGTATGGGGAATAAATACTCGTTTAGGGGGAAACCACTATTCAACTCAGGAGAGTCACCAAGTCCACTATGACACCCCAGGAAATTATGCCAACACCCTGCAATGCAACTGAGACAGCAGAGGAAGCATGTCTGGGGGCATCTAACACGCCCAAGTCACTGTATTACGTCGGGATCCCTGTCAGCTTGCGATATGCGCGAACTGACTTTTTCCCATAGGAATGCATTGACCAGCGTTGAATGGCCGAATGCCATACAGAATACAGCATTCGGCCAATCAACGCTGGTTCTGCCGGAGGCTTGTCTGTGAGGAGGCGGAGTCTAAAATCTGACCAGAATGGAGACTGCTGTGGACCGATCTTAGACTCTGCCTCCTCCAGCAGAGCCAGTGTTGATAGGCCAAATGCTGTACTCTGTATGGCATTCGGCCAATCAACGCTGGTCTATGCATTCCTATGCCGAGATGTAGCAGTGCTGGCCGTACGCTCAGCTTGGCTACACCAGAGATGCAGTCGAGCTGAGTGCACGGCCAACACTGCTACACTGGAGATGTGAACCCTGCTGCACATTCAGCTCTGCTGCATCAGAGATGCGCTGAACCCTGCTGCACACTCAGCTCTGCTGCATCTCAGAGTACAGCAATCGGCCAATCAATGCTGGTTCTGCTGGAGGAGGCGGAGTCTAAGATCGGTCCACAGCAGTCTCCATTCTGGTCTGATTTAGACTCCGCCTTCTCACAGACGAGCCTCTGTCAGGACCAGCATTGATTGGCCGAATGCTGTACTCTGTTTGGCATTCGACCAATCAATGCTGGTCAATGCATTCCTATGGGAAAAGTCAGCTCACGCATATCGCAAACTGACAGGGATCCCAACCAGATAGAGCCCCAAAGAGCTGGGTGAGTGACATTCCCACCTAAATAAAGGTAATTCCTAGCTAACCCTGCCTGTACATCTGTCCCTGTCTCACAGTCACATAGTTCACAGTCTCATATGAACCAGATATTAAATCCACTATTCGTATAAATTCTAGGTCACCTGATTTAGCCAGCCAATTACTTTTTCCGATTTTTTTTTCGATGCCTCCGTTGTCATAGTTCCTGTCCCACCTCCCCTGCGCAGTTATTGGTGCAAAAAAAAAAAGCGCCAGGGAAGGTGGGAGGGGAATCAAATTTTTAGTGAGTTTGCCACCTGGTGTTCGACTCAATTCGAACATCTCTAACAGCCTGATATCCGATCGAACATGTACTCGATCGAACGCTGTTCGCTCATCTCTCATGGTTAACAGTAGTGACAGCAATAAGTAAGAGAAGCCAGAAGGATCAACTGTCTCTCTGTCCATTACAATCTAAGTTATTGTTCCCCAACCAGTGCAGTGTAGCCTTCCAATAGCCTTCTGTTATCATGTAATACAGGTGCCACATAGTTCTAGCATTAAGGGGGTCAAAATCCCACTGATTGGACATTGGTGACATCACCTAGTGATATAACATAATTGTCTATCTGGCTATATAAGTTAGATAACGCTGACAATTTCATAATGAAGAACTGACCACCTAATGTGTATGGGAGACTCCAAACTCCAGTGGGCATATGTATGGGGGGGTCTGAAGGTAAAGCTGCCGACATCTCATGTATGGCTGGCATCTGTCCTAAAACAACCCCTTCAATGAATTAGCTACTCTATGATTCAGCAGCCCTGAACATCTGCTTATTTTCTAGTAGGACATTGGAGTCCATCCCACTGCTTTATGACATAGATATTGTTCGGTCTGTTTTTCCCATTTGTATTCTTGCTTTATCCAAAATTACATTGTAGAAGTTACTTTGTGATGTTTTTCAGATGCCCTTTGAGTATCTATCTATCTATCTATCTATCTATCTATCTATCTATCTATCATCTGTCTAACTGTAGTATCAAAGTGTAAAAACCAAGAACCTCATTTTCATGTATCCTTTTATACTACAGGTATTTGCAGTAATGCTGTTGGTGCTAGCAGAGGGATGGTGCAACTTTTTTGTTTTAGCATATCTTCTATCTCCTATCTATTAGAGATGAGCGAGTAGTACTCGATCGAGTAGGTATTCGATCGAATACTACGGTATTTGAAATACTCGTACTCGATCAAGTACCACTTGCTATTCGAATGGAAAAGTTTGATGCAGAACCAGCATTGATTGGCCGAATGCTATACAGTCGGCCAATCAATGCTGGTTCTTCCCCTACCTTTAGAAGTCTTCTCCGTGCAGCTTCCCCGCGGCATCTTCCGGCTCTGAATTCACTCTGCCAGGCATCAGGCCTGGGCAGAGCCAACTGCGCATGTCAGCTTATAGTGCGGGCATGCGCAGTCAGCTGTGCCCAGGCCCGATGCCTGGCAGAGTGAATTCAGAGCCGGAAGACGCCGCGGGGACGCTATAAGGAGAAGACTTCTCAGAGGATCCAGCCCGACCCTCACTCGTGGACTTGGTAAGTGTAATTTGATCGAACGTTGCCTACCCCTGAAACGAGCATTTTCCCCCCATAGACTATAATAGGGTTCGATATTTGATTTGAGTAGTCGAATATTGAGGGGCTACTCCAAACAAATATCGAACCTCGGAAATTTTACTGTTCGCTCATCTCTACTATCTATCTATCTATCTATCTATCTATCTATCTATCTATCTATCTGTCTGTCTGTCTGTCTGTCTGTCTGTCTGTCTGTCTGTCTATCTATCTCCTATCTATCTATCTATCTATCTATCTATCTATCTATCTATCTCTCTCTCTCTCTCTATCTATCTATCTATCTATCTATCTATCTATCTATCTATCTATCTATCTATCTTTTTCTGCCCTTCTCTCTCATCTATCCATTCATCTCTCTATATTTATCTATAAATCCTTGTACACAGTCCACTGAAAAGGTTTTGTTACCCCAAGTAATGGTCACAAGGTTACTTGGAGGCTTTTCCTGTTTCATTTGGCAAGGTTTAAAAACACAATGTCCCTGGAGAATATCCAGTATCAAAATAGAAGTTGTTCAGCGCCTCTTCTATATGTATCTTTAATTTACCTCGTGTGATATATGGCTGGTTTTACTACACTGGGCTGTATTTCAATGTATTATCAGTTACCGATTCCGGCAGATACTCTTGGTATAATTCCATTAATGAAGTCATGTAATCCTATTAATATTTACACTTCCTATTTTTGGAATGTGGTATAAAAGGGATTTGTAAATTCATGTTTCCCACATGATTATCTCCTGTCCGGAGAGTAAAGCATTAGCCGTCAGTCGGTCTTGTATCATGGAGCGTTGCGGTTTGGGATATTTTTGCCAGTAGTTACTATTAATGATAATGGTCCAGTGTAGGAAAATAACAAATGGGATCTGTTTGGATCTTAATAAGTTTCCCCAATTTAAGGCTGAGGTCTCATAGTATCTAATGGTAATTGTGCTGCCTCAAACAACCTGGTGACAAACTCAAAAATTTCATCGATGTAGAAATTCTTGCAACAGTGACCTAACCTATGGTTATATGGTGATCATGATGTGACCATAAACTTGCTGTCGGGCTCTAGCTTTAACTTTTTACTAACTTTTCAACAAATTTTGCATAAATCAATAGTACAAAACGATATAAGTTCACATGGTCTAACTGTTAGTAAATCTGGACCTATGTGTGTTGCAGAAAGTCATATATAAAGATAAAATAAAAATACTTTTTTTATTTTTTGCATACAGCTCCTCTGCAAACCTATGTGTCTCCGTGGTCACAGACTACAAAGAAATGTCCTTTAGTCTGATTCTGCAGTCGATGTCCTTTATATCAGTCCCCAACTGTTCCCTAATTTGATGAATTATCATAATGTAGGGGACATGGGTTCGCCCCAGTATTGGCCGTCCATTTGGGCATTCTGTTCCCCACTCCACTTGAAATAGCTTTTCTCTCCTCATTTTTTTGCTCTTCTCATTCGGAAATCTGGCAGAAACCCGGAAGACCTCACTATAGTTTATGGCAGTGGTGGGCAATTAATTTTCCCATGGGGCCACATGAGAAATTGTAACGGTTCTAGAGGGCCATGCACATCGCGGCAAATTTAGCTCCACCCACTTCTCTGCTGACTCCGCCCATTCTCAATAATTTTTCCATGTGCTCCACAAAGTAAAATCCTCCTACAGTCACCCTAACATTATACACCCCCACATTATAATGTTTCCCTCCAAATGTCCCACAATATTAAGTCCCTCTCCTGGTGCCCCAGTATAAACCAGCAGAAACTAGAGGGGACATTAAACTGGGGAAGCTGGAGGGGGACATTAAACTGGGGGCAACTAGAGGCAGACATGTCCCCCTCCAGCTACCCCCATTGTTTAATATCCTCCTCCAGCTGCCCCAGTTTAATGTCACCCTCCATCTGCCACCTAGTTTGATGTCCCCCCTACATGTGCATTCAGTTTAACTGCCCCCCTACATCTGCCCCTAGTTCCCCCCCTCTTGCTCACACATACTGCCTCTTCTCGCTATCATCCAGCAGCCTCCATTGCCGGCAGCTTGCAGAAAGCACACAGTCCTTTGTGGCTCCGCCCACTAATGAGTCATAGCCTATCCTGGTGATAGGCTGTGATGACATCATCACAGGTCCTTGAACAAACTTCCACTAGCTATGCGGGCCGGATAGAAGCAGTCAGAGGGCCGGAGGTGGCCCGCGGGCCGGACATTGCCCAGGTCTGGTCTATGGGGTCCATGGGTTTCTGTGGGTAACCGCTTTTTTAACTGGATTAGGTTTCTATTCATGGGTCCCCAGGTGAACTTCCCGAACGGAAATCCGAATGTATGTGTGAACTTAATGTAGGACTACACAGGAGTATGACTGCAGGGTGAGACTACACAGGGATTGTTTGTAGTCTGCAACCATGGAGAAACATAGTTCTGCTTAGAAGCTGTATACTCAACTGGATGATTTTTTTTTTTTTTTTTTTTTTAATGAAACCCATTTGCAAAATTGCTTTATTTATCATTTTAGAAGAATTGGGGCAATAAAAAAATGTGGCTATGACGGAGGACATACCTTTCCAATCCTACAATACATGAGTTCACGTCTTATGTATACTTGTAGATAGTGGATACAGTAATGATGTCCACGTGACGGCTCAATCAAATGTGTAGAACAGAGAAGTGTTTTTATAAATGCCAATTATTTCCTGAATTATTGCCTTTCCGTACACAGGTCCTTATAAATGATTGCTTCCAAATGCAAAAACCGGGTTCAGTCCTGGTTCACGGTAAGTTCAACTTCTCCATTTATAGCAAATGTTGGATCACCTAGAGCACCGCAAAGATTATTCATCCAAATTAATTTCTCATTTACCAAAGCAAAGAGTCAATTTCCTTCAGATTTCATCCTAAACTTGTTTCTCCCATTTAGGGCTTTGGCTCCAATATTGCATTTATTTTCCTCGATGATTGTGTAACTCTCAGTGAAGGTTTCTAATTTTATTCTTAACGCTGGGAATATAGATAACCCGCGCAAACGGAATCACACGGCACAGTATCAGGTTTATCCATAAAACCAGGAGGGTTAAGTGGCCCCCGGCTTACGTAAGGAATGATATTGTGTTTATTATCGTGAGAACACTTACCATTCACATGGACTATTTCATTTATGTTACGTAGACAGCTCCAACATATTCGCAGCGCTGTACAAAAATTCATCATGCAAAATTTACTAAAATTATTTTTATTTAATTTTATTTTAATTTTTTTTAATATTTAATTTATTTTATAATTTTTTTTTTAAACACTTGTGCCTTCCACATAAGGTTATAGTTGACCTTTGAGGGGTATTTTATTTTATTTTTGCTGAATTCACAGCTGTATACAAGTATAGGAGGAATAAAATGAGGATCCGATCTGGGTCCATTAGGACCCAGCATCTTCTGCAGTTCTCTACATCTGGTTCAGGTTCATCACACAACCCCTGGCCCGGGCGAAAGCTGCATTATGGCGGCTTCCGTAACTGTATACATGGTGCTCATTAAGTGGTTAAAGTGAAAATTCAGGCAAATTTTCATACAAAATGGAGATGCTACTGTCATGCCAGGGCCGATATTTCATGCTGGTCCATCTAATGCAAGTTTCCTACGTGCTCTGGACACTATAGGTAATAGAAATGGCAGAACATAAATAATGGCTGACCAGTTCTGGGCTGTTCACATTGGTAGGATCTGAGCGGTACTCCCAAGTCGTAAATTATTAATAGCTGGCATATGGGGAGAAGATCCATCCTGCCAATGGATTCAATTGTATCTTCCTCCTAAGGCCAAGACCCCACGTCGCAGAAATGCAGCTTTTTTTGTTGCAGATTTTGCTGCGGTTTTTTGAGGCAAAGCCAAGAATGGCTACAAAACGAATGGGAAATATAGAGGAAGTTCTAGTACTTCTACCTTGTGCTCAATCCACTCCTGGCTTTGGATCAAAAAACTGCAGCAAAATCTGCAACAAAAAAAGCAGCATTTCTGCAATGTGGAACCTCAGCCTTAAAGAGGACCTACCACCAAGTATATACTCCAGTATAAGCCTAGTTTTTCAGCACAGTTTTTGTGCTGAAAAATCCCCCCTCGGCTTATACTCGAGTCAAGCAAAAAAAATAAATAAAAAAAAAAAAAAATATATATATATATATATATATATATATATATATATATATATATATTTTTTTTTTTGGGAGGGGTGATCTATGACCAGCCGCAATAGTAATGTATGGAATCTCCCATAAAATAGTGAAAAAAAAAGAAGCTTTAAAATAATATAATAAAAAAATAAAGTAAATAAAAGTTGTAAATCCCTCCTTTCCCTAGAATACATATAAAAGTAGAAAATGACTGCGACACACATACACATTAGGTATCCCTGTGTCTGTAAGTGCCCGGTCTACTGAATATAGGGGATCTGCAGTGCTCCTGTTCCATTGGGAAGGGGTTAATAGGAGCACTGCAGATCCCCTATAGTCAGCCAGGTTGAACTCCAAGTGGGGGGAAAAAACCCAGTCCTCAAGCTCAGGGAAGGGGCAGACAGACAACCAAAACACCCCCTCCCCTTTCCCAGCACCCAGCATCTACTGCACCCAAAAACTCCGACCATTTTAATTTTTGAAGTTTTCCAGTAGCTGCTGCATCCCCCCCCCCCCCTCGGCTTATACTCGAGTCAATAAGTTTTCACAGTTTTTTTGTGGTAAAATTAGGGGGGTCGTCTTATTTTCAGGAACATAAAGCATAATGATATACCTCACTTGATTCCTGGAAGGTTATATGTAGCTTAGCGTCGAGCTTCTCTGGAGTTAGGCCAGACTTGCATTGCTACATGAGCAGGACCCGGGACAGGAAGGCATCCTAATTTTTGGATGTGGAAATATGACTTCATTATTAGTTTAGGGGGCCACATCCATACAAGTTTACTGGACACTATTTGCAGTCTAATTTTTTTCATTTTATATAAATTGGACAAAAGTGCAGAAATTTTATATTTCAGAAAACACGGTGAATAAATTATTTGTTGCAGGAGGCATAGAATAAATTGTATTCTTCTCTATTATCTTAGTGAATAGGGTGAAGATCCCCTGGAAAAGTCAGCAGCAAACCGTGCAGAAGTGAAGTATAGATGGAATAAGTTGTCATGGTGGTCTGGGCTGAATGGAGTAAAGAATTCAAAAATAAATGACTAGAGAAAAAAAACTACTTAGCAATAGATGTCCTGTCTACATAAAATGCACAATATGAGCCATAATAAAAGTCTCACCTACTGTATAAACAAGCCAAACCCTTGGTGTCCAAAGTAATGTGGCAAATTTCATTCCATAACAAAGAGGAAGTGGTTTTATCTGTATCTGGTAATTGATTTATGTGTTTGTTAGGTGTAGGAATAGATTTTTGCAGTGTTCTTCACTATAGGTGTCCTGTGCTGAGTTAGGATTGCATTGTTAAAAAATTTTAATCCTAAAATGTTGCTAAAATGATGCCCAACCTTGGACATAACTTCTTGCTCTACAGCTCTACAGCATTGCTCTGCTCCCCCATAGCTTCCCTCGCTGTCCTACATACCATGCCTGGTGTCCTGGTCTCCATTTTTCCCCAGCTGACCTGGACTTATATTACTGTCTGTGGTGTGTGTATACTGGCCCTCGCTTAATTAAAGGGCCAACCAGCACCATTACTATCCTGCCTCAGCCAGTATCCTCTTGCCACAATCTACTAAAGGGAATCCCCGCTTTTACTCTGCACCTGACCTTTAGGTCTTTCCAGGATTTCCATAAATTTCTAAATATGTTTTTCTATTCTGCTTGATCCTATTCAAGGATTGGTAATCCAAAACAGATACAAATGGTTTTGACACAAATTTTTCAAAAGTTTTTCGGTTTGTCACGCACAAAATACTTGGGGGGGGGGGGTGTCTCCTGAGACCTTATAATATAATACTTGAAGGACCAGGGAAGGTGAGTAAAATGAACAACAGATATACTCACCTTTCCTGGGCATCCAGTGGTCATCTTTTTCCTTTCTTGGCCCCTGGTTGATGTCACACTCTCTGGGGCCATGTGTGAAAGAGGTTGAAGGAGGCCAAGAGAGGATATCGGAGAATCATCATATTCCAAGGAGAGGTGAGGCACTCAACTTATTATACTCTGGGTTCTGCAGAGTTTCCAGAGTATAGTAACAGCACTTTCTGTTAATTCGGCCCAAAATAAACCAGAGGACCGAACCTAATGAATATTCATCCATAATGAATCTTGTAAAGTTCATCCATCTCTAATCCTATACTGCTCCAGCTTTTTTTTCTCACCAACATGTTCTCTCTGTAGCTCACATTGATCTTCTGCAAGAACATCCATATTGCCTAACCTCTGACAACCCGACTACGACTACTGATTCTACGGTTCAATGTGTTCTGGTGTCACCAGGTAGTATCACATCAGCTAAGTTAGTGACCTGGGGATTTCTAGATCCCTGTACTGAGATTATAGGGTGAATACCAGGCAATCCTTCAGACTCCACTGCCATTCTTAAATCAAAGCCGGTGCAACAAAGTAAGTCCACAACTACTATACCTGGGACAGCTATATGTACAGTCATGGCCAAAAGTTTTGAGAATTATACAAATATTAATTTTTACAAAGTCTACTGCTTCAGTTTTTCTAATGGCAATTTGCATATAGTCCAGAATGTTATAAAGAGTGATCAGCTTAACAGCAATTACTTGCAAAGTCAATATTTGCCTAGAAAATGAACTTTATCCCCCAAAACACATTTCAACATCATTGCAGCCCTGCCTTAAAAGGACCAGCTAACATTGTTTCAGTGATTGCTCCATTAACACAGGTGTGGGTGTTGATGAGGACAGGGCTGGAGATCAATCTGTCATGATTAAGTAAGAATGACACCACTGGACACTTTAAAAGGAGGCTGGTGCTTGGCATCATTGTTTCTCTTCTGTTAACCATGATTATCTCTAAAGAAACACGTGCAGTCATCATTGCACTGCACAAGAATGGCCTAACAGGGAAGAGTATCGCAGCTAGAAAGATTGCACCTCAGTCAACAATCTATCGCATCATCAAGAACTTCCAGGAGAGAGGTTCCATTGTTGGCAAAAAGGCTCCAGGGCGCCCAAGAAAGACCAGCAAGCGCCAGGACCGTCTCTTAAAAGTGTTTCAGCTGCGGGATCGGGCTACCAGCAGTGCAGAGCTTGCTCAGGAATGGCAGCAGGCAGGTGTGAGTGCATCTGCACGCACTGTGAGGCGGAGACTCTTGGAGCAAGGCCTGGTCTCAAGGAGGGCAGCAAAGAAGCCACTTCTCTCCAGAAAAAACATCAGGGACAGACTGATATTCTGCAAAAGGTATAGGGAGTGGACTGCTGAGGACTGGGGTAAAGTCATTTTCTCTGATGAATCCCCTTTTCAATTGTTTGGGACATCTGGAAAACAGCTTATTCGGAGAAGACGAGGTGAGCGCTACCACCAGTCTTGTCTCATGCCAACTGTAAAGCATCCTGAAACCATTCATGTGTGGGGTTGCTTCTCAGCCAAGGGAATCGGCTCTCTCACAGTCTTGCCTAAAAACACAGCCATGAATAAAGAATGGTACCAGAATGTCCTCCAAGATCAACTTCTCCCAACCGTCCAACAGCAGTTTGGCGATCAACAATGCCTTTTCCAGCATGATGGAGCACCTTGCCATAAAGCAAAGGTGATAACTAAATGGCTCAGGGAACAAAACATAGAGATTTTGGGTCCATGGCCTGGAAACTCCCCAGATCTTAATCCCATTGAGAACTTGTGGTCAATCATCAAGAGACGGGTGGGCAAACAAAAACCTACAAATTCTGACAAAATGCAAGCATTGATTGTGCAAGAATGGACTGCTATCAGTCAGGATTTGGTCCAGAAGTTGATTGAGAGCATGCCAGGGAGAATTGCAGAGGTCCTGAAGAAGAAGGGTCAACACTGCAAATATTGACTTGCTGCATTAACTCATTCTAACTGTCATTATAAGCTTTGGTTACTCATAATATGATTGCAATTATATTTCTGTATGTGATAAAAACATCTGACAAACACACATAAAAACCAGAGGGTAGCAGATCATGTGAAAATAGAAGATTTGTATCACCCTCAAAACTTTTGGCCATGACTGTACATCTATAGTTTTAATATTTGTATCACATAACAAGGTTACATTGAATTATACTTTTGTGATCCACTATTCCAGTTTTTCTTACTTCACTACATAAAAATCTCCATAGCATGGCTTGTGTCTGGCATCAGGTGCATGCCTTGATACCTGCGGCTCTTCTCCCTCCCACTACGACTGTGATAGATTTACAAGCTCTCCTATAAAGGTTGTGTCAAATACAGCTGTGCACCCTGAGAGCAGAGGAGAATTCCTCGATGCTATATTCCATCTGCTGAGAGCTTTCTTGGCAGGATTCTCCATAGAAGAAAGGTAGTGGAGGAGGAGGTTTAGTAAAAGCTGGAAAGCCTCAATGAGCCTTCCCAGACATCATATTACATGTATTAAAAAATGTTTCCTCTTTGAATTCTTGCCATTTTCAACACATTTAAAGTGAATAACCATTTATCTTTTTGGTAGAAAAATATTATTAATATTTTTGAAGCTTTTTTATCATGGAAGTCTTCATGGATCCTTCGCTGTGTGTCATGGGATTGCGCCTTTTTAAACGGCTTTACGCGAGGTCATGTAACATGGATATTCAAGTAGACATTAAATGTATTCTGAACAACTATTAACTACTTAAAAATCCACAGACTATATAGATAAGACCACCCTTATCTTAGCTCTTATTTCACAACACAACCATTGGGTGGCCAGTAGGGATGAGCGAACCCATTCAGCTCGAACATGAAACTTTTGGGGTTTGTTACCCATGAATTACTGTTATATTGTGGTGTCTCCACAGACCCCAGATTATAGTAAGTGGAGGCCCAAGGAAAGTGACTAAAATGAACAAATACTTATACTCAGCTTGCCTCACCTCTTCTGGACATCCTTCTAGCGTCCGGTAGATCTAGGTGTCTTCTTCAGGGCTTTGTCTAAGGTCACCACTGAGACCTGTGATCAGGACTCATCGGTCATATGGGATGTGCCAATGTCATGTCACTTTCACCCCACAGTATAATAATAGGACTTCTGGTTTGTGCCGGACAAGTTTGGCTCGTAATAAACTGGAAGGCCAAATCTCACACATTTTTGTCTTGTGAGGTTTGCCCATCTCTAATGCTGCGGCATAGACATATACAGGATAGTCATCTAGTGACAGAATATAGCAAAACTAAGCTAATCCTCTCATGATACACATATCTGCAAATACCAAGCCAAGGGAAGGGGAGAACACACAGCTCATAGTAAAAAGAAGAGATAGGTAAACCTTGTGAGATCCATTCATGAGGTTTGTCCTCCTGTTTTATTTATTTGGTCAAAACCAGAAGTGCTATTATTATATTGTGAGGTCTCTTTTGGGGTATAATAAGAGGAGGTCCAGGGGAGGTGAAGTGTAATAAACTCTTATTCTCACCTTGCTTCACCTCTCCTGGGTTCCTCACGGTGTCCAACAGTCCCTCAGTGTCCTGTTCTGGTCTCCTGGATGACGTCACAGGCCTTGGAGGACTGCTGAGGCCCAATCATAGAACACATGGGACCCATAACCACATAATATGCTGGTTCATGGGTGAAGAACCCCAGAAGTTTGGGTGGATCCTGGAACTTCTGGAAAGTTTTAGACTAATCTGGTTCATTCTGAACTGGTTCGGTCATCTCTAGTAAAAAAGTAATGTAAAAATAGTAGCGTATCATGCAACAATTCACAGAATCCAGTCTCAGTCCCTTGTGGCAATTCACCAGTTCTTCTCTACCCCTCAGAGTTGACAACAATTTATCAATTATTTTGTAAGGCTGTGGACCTTTCCAGGCTTTGGTGATGCACTAACATGGGAAATAGGTCTGAAAACCCTTAACAGGTTGATCAGATTTTTACAACTATAAAGTCTATTTTAGTAGAGACTTACAAAAAAAATCCCACCGTCTTAGTCTGATCAAGCAACCTTAGAAAATGTGGAGGTTTCTCAGTCAGAATGGCACAAATACCAAGAAGTATTGGCTCAGATACAGATATTACACGAGCATTGTGTTAGTCATGATGCCAAATATAACCGTGAAATGTATCTGAATGACTTCACAGGTTCTGGAGACGTTTCAAGGCTGAAGTCTATGATTTACTTCTGTGAGGTTGCTAATGGCCATAATGGTAATTTTTATTTCAAAGTTTTACAATGTTTAATAAAGAATCTGTCTTATGCCTTTGTTATAGTTCATGGTCTAATGGAATCTGTTTTACAGATATAAGTGTTACTACAAGGTGTTCCTGATCGAAACGTAGCCATATAAGTCCATTGTCTCCAACCTAATAATGGCTTGCTTTGTTGATCCTGAAGGTGGTAAAAAATACCCCCTGAAGGTCTAACTATTGATTTGTCCTCAGTTAAAGGGGGGAAAAAAATTCCTTCCTGACCCCAAATATGGCAATCCTAAGATATCCCTGGGTTGTTGCTTCTGGAATCTACATGGATGGTAAGTGGTGGAAGCGTGGTGTGTTTGTCACAGTTTGGTAATGAAAATCTGTGATGTTGCCCAGTGGCGTAACTAGGACTGGCGGGGGCCCGTGGTGAACTTTTGACATAGCCCCCCCCCCCCAACCGACACCAGGATCGGCAAGTAAATAGGGCCTGTAACGGCCTATTAAAAAAAAAAAACGCAGCAGTAGCGGCTGTCACCGGGCCCCCTAATGGCCCGGGCCCTGTGGCAGCTGCCTCTGCTGCCTCTATGGTAGTTACGCCCCTGATGTTGCCAATTACTTCTGTTAGAAGACAAATACACATGCTGGAGAATGAGCCCTTTACATACAGTCATGGCCGTAAATATTGTCACCCTTCAAATTTATCCAGAAAATAAATGCGCAGTTGGCTCTGCCCAGGCACGATGCCTGGCAGAGTGAATTCAGAGCCGGAAGACGCCGCGCGGAAGCTGCACGGAGAAGACTTCTAAAGGTAGGAGAAGAACCAGCGTTGATTCACCGACTGTATAGCATTCAGCCAATCAATGCTGGTTCTGCATCGAACTTTTTCATTCGAATAGCGAGTGGTACTCGATCGAGTACGAGTATTTCGAATACCGTAGTATTCGATCGAATACCTACTCGATCGAATACTACTCGCTCATCTCTAATAATAATCATTGCCGCCATTACAATGCTAGCCACAATGCCACCATACCAGGGCTAGTTACATTTCAACAAGTCCCAACAAGAAACCAGTGTGCTGCCATATCCACAATGTCTTCAGAGCTACCAATATAAGGACAGAGAAATGGAGAAGAACGTAGTGCAGAAATGTCCTTGCCGAACTGCTCAGTCAGAAAATGGGATCATAAAAGTAAGAGAGTCCACATCCTGAATTCTATGGTGGAGGTATGAGATATATTCGCAGTAAATCTGTTAAACGTTGGATCTACAAACTACTTAATGGTAGAGGATTACCCACCATGAACGCGCTGATGGCTATCCTGCTGTGGTCTACACTCGAAACACTCTGGAAGAGAATTGAACACATATTATCACCATGCAACGACTAAAAGCGCGCTCTGTAGTTCTTACTCACGAGTTTTAACCTTTGCAATGCAAAAAGTAAAACCTATAGGAGGTCCCGCAACAAAACCTGCAGGAGGTCTTGAAGAACCACCCAAATTTTGAAATTCTGTAGCATGTTCTTAGCCTCAGGAGCCCAGAAAAGTATTGTTTGGCCTCTCGAAAAGACTTCTTGCCTTCCCCCAGTATTATTTCTGGCATATTAATTTTAGTTCAAAGAAACAATGTAGAAAATTATTTCCTAGGAAAGTACTTGGTGCGTTTCTTAATTTTGTACAATTCTTGTATGTTAAATAATACCTGCAAACTCCGGATTTCTGCCCAGTAACTCCAGACACTTAAAGTAATTCAGGAGAAGTCAAGTCATTTATAAAAGCTGATATTTATATAAGACCTTTCCAGTCCAAGACGTTTACATGAGATTTTACAAAACTATCTTGGCAGCTTCTCAGCCACCTGTGCAGTAGAGCCTTTCCGAAATCTCAAGTGTATGAGAATAAGTCTTGTTACTATAGCAGTAGAAAGTCAACCCCACTTGCTGAATATGGTATCGATTTCATCAGCTGGAGGGGCGCAAAAGGATTTTATGTGTCCCGTCATTAATCTGTAATAAATCAACGAGGAAGAGGATGGATGTAATATTGTATCTGCTTTTCGTAACATTGTTGCATCGGTGTTTTATTATTTAGAAATAGTTCTTACAATATAAAATATGGAAGACTTTATAGAAGAGATATTACGCGGGAAGGGAAGGTTCGTCGCTGGTTAATATAAATCTGTCCTCATACTAGGCTATAATGGTCAAGGGCAGTATCGAATGCAGATGGGTCAGGTTCACCCCTGGATAAGATTTTTTATGGCCACTAGGGTTGAGCGATTGGGATCGGAAAAGATCGGATTCAGATCGGCGATCGAACAAATTTCATGATCGGGATTGGCTGGAAAATGATTGGAAATCGGATTTTGAAATCTCAAGATTGGATCAACCCCAAAAGTGAATTTTCCCATAGAGAAGCATTGACTAGGGTTGAACAATCAGGATTGGAAAAGATTGGATTCCGATTGGCGATCGAGCAAATTTCACGATCGCGATCGGCTGGAAAATGATTGGAAATCGGATTTTAAAATCGACCCTGAAATCTCAAGATCGGCTCAACCCTAATGGCCACATTAACACATCCATTTATTATGTATTGTCATGGGTCCATATAGTGGGCTGGTAGCCCAGGGGCAAAACTCAGGACAGGTCCAATTCATGTCCATTTTTTTGCCTGGGGTTATTAATGAAATGAAAGGGCCTATGGGGGGCATGGACGGCACACTGATATCATCAATATGTACATGAAGCCTAACACTAGGTTCACACTAGCATTGTGGTTTCTGTCCTTTGGACTCTCATGGGGACCTGAAAGACTGAGACCCTGTTGGCTTTTATAAGTTGTTATACAGACCATAATGGGGTCCACCAGGTTTCCGACGGTTTTATATTGAAACAGGAGAAGAGAAAAGTTCTCCTTTCAGGATTCTGCGGCATGTACTGTAAATCTAGCCTTTGTCTGCATGAAGCAATCCACCCCTTCACCTTAGACTTATGGCTGACGCGGGGTCATAAGTGGCTGTCATGAGGAGCATACAGTATATGACTGATGTCATTGGACCTCTCGGGGCATATGTAGCTGTCATATATAGCAGGTGTGGGGAAGGTAGCTCGGCAGAAGCGGTGGTGTGGACCCAAATAGTCAGGGACAGGGACACAAATCTTCCAGCAAACCGATTTATTTAAAAAAAAAAAAAAAAGCAAAATAAATTAACCTTTAGGTCAAGCACCAAAAAAAAAAAAAATGAGCAAAATAAAATACAGCTTTAATTTCGGCAAAACAGTAAGAAACAAAATCCTGTTTGTCTGAGCTACTAACTAAACAGTGATAATAAGCTGACTGTACGTGTGGCTTACTGTTAGGATTGGGTCCCGCAGGGTTCTCTCTCAGCACACAGCGCCACCTAACTCATGCCCTCGGCCTCGGGTAGTGAGGTGTCTCGAGTGTAACTCCAGCTTTTGGCCTACTGAGCATGCTCAGACCTATTGGAGCCGCTCACAAGCTAAGTGCCATTTCTTACCTACTGAGCATGAGCGGTGAGGTCATGACCACCGCCCCTATTGGGCGGGGACTTCCCTTTAAATAGTGTGAGCCGACGCCTGCCCGGCGCTCACACTTTGAATCAGAATGACTGAAGTTTGTTAAAGGACAGTAGTTCAGGGCTAGGCTCCAGTATCCAGGCAGGGGTTCGGACTAGGCCTGTGGTTAGTACCCAGTAAGTCCTGAACTGTCAGCTCTATACCGGGGTTAGGAGCAGTAGACACTGTTCCAGCCCATAGAGTTGCAGCAGGTTTGGGCTCTTAGATAGCCTCTTTACTGTCAAACTTCCTTTACTCTCCTGGCTGTTGCAGGAGCATGTTTAGTTGCTGACCTGGGGTGACTGTTAACCCTTGGCAGCCTTACTGTTTCAGCTGTACTGTGCACCTGTTCAGTGAGGTTAACTGGCAGGGCTTTATTGCAGCTTGTTCACATTAAGTATCGCGTCACATATCTGCTAGTGCAGCTTAACTGGTAGAGGACTATTCAGACACACAGCCGTCCACCATTAGGCCTGTGGACTTCGCTGCAGTGTCTTGCAGACTAGAGGTTCTGTTGCTTAAAATGTTATTTATACAGTCCTATGAAAAAGTTTGTGCCCCCTATTAATCTTAATCCTTTTTAGTTCTAAATATTTTGGTGTTTGCAGCAGCCATGTCAGTTTGCTATATCTAATAACTGATGGACACAGTAATATTTCAGGATATAAATGAGGTTTATTGTACTAACAGGAAATGTGCAATATGCATTAAACCGAAATTTGACCGGTGCAAAAGTCTGGGCACCTCAACAGAAAAGTGACATTAATATTTAGTAGATCCTCCTTTTGCCTCCAGTCACTTCCTGTAGCTTTTAATCAGTTCCTGGATCCTGGATGAAGGGATTTTGGACCATTCCTCTTTACAAAACAATTCAAGTTCAGTTAAGTTTGATGGTCGCCGAGCATGGACAGCCCGCTTCAAATCATCCCACAGATGTTCAATGATATTCAGGTCTGGGGACTGGGATGGCCATTCCAGAACATTGTAATTGTTCCTCTACATGAATGCCTGAGTCGATTTGGAGTGGTGTTTTGGATCATTGTCTTGCCGAAATATCCATCCCCGGCGTAACTTCAACTTCATCACTGATTCTTGAACATTATTCTCAAGAATCTGCTGATACTGAGTGGAATCCATGCGACTCTCAACTTTAACAAGATTCCCGGTGCCGGCATTGGCCACATCCCCAAAGCATGATGGAACCTCCACCAAATTTTACAGTGGGTAGCATGTGTTTTTCTTGGAATGCTGGTTTTTTTGGACGCCATGCATGCTTTTTGTATGACCAAACAACTCAATCTTTGTTTCATCAGTCCACAGGACCTTCTTCTAAAATGAAGCTGGCTTGTCCAAATGTGCTTTTGCATACCTCAGGCGACTCTGTTTGTGGTGTGCTTGCAGAAGCGGCTTCTTTCTCATCACTCTCCCATACAGCTTCTATTTGTGCAAAGTGCACTGTATAGTTGACCGATGCACAGTGACACCATCTGCAGCAAGATGATGCTGCAGCTCTTTGGAGGTGTCTGTGGATTGTCCTTGACTGTTCTCACCATTCTTCTTCTTTGCCTTTCTGATATTTTTCTTGGCCTGCCACTTCTGGGCTTAACAAGAACTGTCCCTGTGGTCTTCCATTTCCTTACTATGTTCCTCACAGTGGAAACTGACAGGTTAAATCTCTGAGACAACGTTTTGTATCCTTCCCCTGAACAACTATGTTGAACAATCTTTGTTTTCAGATCATTTGAGAGTTGTTTTGAGTAGCCCATGATGCCGCTCTTCAGAGGAGATTCAAATAGGAGATCAACTTGCAATTGGCCACCTTAAATACCTTTTCTCATCATTGGATACACCTGGCTATGAAGTGCAAAGCTCACTGAGGTTACAAAACCAATTTTGTGCTTCAGTAAGTCAGTAAAAAGTAGTTAGGAGTATTCAAATCAATAAAATGATAAGGGTGCCCATACTTTTGCATCGGTCAAATTTGGGTTTATTGCATATTGCACATTTTCTGTTAGTACAATAAACCTCATTTCAATCCTGAAATATTACTGTGTCCATCAGTTATTAGATATATCAAACTGAAATGGCTGCTGCAAACACCAAAATATTTAGAACTAAAAATGATTAAGATTAACAGGGGTGCCCAAACTTTTTCATAGGACTGTATATATGTATATATGTATATATATATATATATATATATATATATATATATATATATATATATGTATATATATCCTATGTATCCATATGTATATATATCCTATCCTATTAATATTATAAATGTGAAAGTTTGTGAGTTTGGATGTTTGTGGGTTTGTGTGTTTGGATGTTTGGATGTTCGGATGTTTGTTCCTCAATCACGCAAAACCCGCTCGACCGATTTGGCTGAAATTTTCCACAAACATAGTTAATACGCAATAGGCGCAATAGGCTACTTTTTGTCATAACAGCGCACATACGTTTGTGCCAGGACCCCCACAAAACCCAAATTCACACCACCATCTCTGCAATCTCACACACTTTGGACCATAGCAAGCCACAAAATTCATATTACCCTCTGCAGCCTCGCCCCTAACCCCACACAATCTCATATACATATACTTTACCACTTTGCCCCTCCCCTTAACGATACTCCAGGAGGCGCTCTTTAACACTCCGGAGCAGCCATGTTTGCCGACCCCCACCGCTCTGACAATCCGCGACACCGCCCACCCATGTCAATACCCCTAGGAAGTCTAATAAATGCAAAAAAAAAGTTTAAAAAAAAGTAAAAAATATAAAAACAAATAAAAAGGATTAAAAATTCAAATCACCCCCCTTTCCCTAGAACACATATAAAAGTAGTTAAAAACTGTGAAACACATACATGTTAGGTATCCCCGCGTCCGAAATCGCCGGCTCTACAAAGCTATACAAATATTTTTCCTGTTCGGTAAACGCCGTAGCGGGAAAAATGGTCAAAAGTGCCAAACCGCCGTTTTTTCACTCTTTTGATTCTGATAAAAATTTGAATAAAAAGTGATCAAAGCAATAACATTTCCCGAAAATGGTAGAACTAAAGAGTACACCCGGCCCCGCAAAAAAAGACGCCCTATACATCCCCGTACACGGACGTATAAAAAAATTACGGCTGTCGGAATATGACGACTTTTCAAAAAAAAATGTTTTAACACAGTTTTGGATTTTTTTAAGGGGTCAAAATGTAAATAAAACCATATAAATTTGGTATCCCCAGAATCGTACCGAAACACAGAATACAGGGGACAGGTCATTTTGGTTGCACAGTGAACGCCGTAAAACCAAATCCCCTAAGAAAGTCGAAGAAATGCATTTTTTTGTCAAATCCACCCCATTCAGAATTTTTTCCCTGCTTCCCAGTACATTATATAGAATAATTAATGGTGGCATCATGAAGAAAAATTTGTCCCAAGAAAAATTAAGACCTCGTATGACTCTGGGAGCGGAGAAATAAAAAAGGGGGGGGGGAGGGGAGTCAAAAATGAAAAACCAAAATCAAAAAATGCCTTCGACGGGAAGGGGTTAACTTCAAATACCTCTGTCCCAAAGTCACTATGTAAAGTTTCTCACAACACCGTATATATAGCAGCTCAAATACAAAGTAACTGCAACACAAAAGTCTCACGTATTCTCTGAATTACAGCAACAACAAGATACAAAGTTACATTTCATATCCCATACCTTATACACAGTACGAAAACCTTACCTGCACCTGTATATACCCACTGCTACAATCACCGCAGACCAAGTCGCGGGTAACAGCTAGTCTCCCTATATTATAAAAATTAATTTCTGTCTGTCTGTCTGTCCGTCTGTCCGTCTGTCTGTCTGTCTGTCTGTGCTCTAATGCGAACCAAACGACTGGACCGATCTTCAACAAATTTGGTACAGAGATACTTCAGGTATCCGGGAAGGTTTAAGACGAGACTCTAACTCGCTCGGACGTACCGTTGCTGAGATACAGCATTCCAAACACAATGCCCCCCACCCCCTGACGAAGCCACTTGCGTGGTGAAACGCGCGTCGGGGCGCGTACTGGTGTATGATATACATGCAAGGTAATGTCCAATGATTTCAAATGCTTATTCATGTGTCTGCAATACTGCATGAAGATGCAGTTGTCCTGTAGCATTTATTAGTCATGTTGGATTTTTTCCATGTAATAATTTAAGGATATAAAATGATAATCTTTCTCAGCTCATGGTAAAAAAATTTCCTCCCCCTCCCTTTTTTTGCATTTGACTCAGTATTAAGCATAGTATTTTCATGAAAGCCTGATTGCATGTATTTCATTGCACTTATTATGGGTACACCACTTATCTCTGAATCTATATTTATTATTTATTAATATATTCTTCAATAAATTTATATTTTTTTAAAAAAATATTGTTGTCTTTTGTGTGGTAGTTGGCCTGTTGAGGCTGATGAAGTTTAGTATTGATAGTACTACCCGAAATTGCCCTATATTTTTGTGTAGGACACATATTTATGTGCGCAAATATATGCGCCCTACCCTGTATATGCGCGCACATATTTGTGCGCCCTACCCTGTATATGCGTGCACATAATTATGTGCCCTACCCTGTATATGCGCATGCATATTTATGCGTGCACAAATTTATGCGCACTACCCTGTATATGCGCTCATATTTATGCGCGCACATATTTATGCGCGCACATATTTTTGCGCCCTACCCTGTATATGCGCGCACATATTTATGCGTACACATATTAATGCGCGCACATATTTATGCGTACACATATTTATGCGCGCACATATATATGTGCCCTACCCTGAATATGTGCCCTACCCTGAATACGCGCACACATATTTATGCGCGCACATATATATGCACCCTAACCGGTATGCGTGCACATATATATTTATGCGTGCACATATTTATGCGCGCACATATATATGCGTCCTACCCTGTATATGCGCCCTACCCTGTACATGCGTGCACATATTTATGCGTGCACATATTTATGCGCGCACATATTTATGTGCCCTACCCTGTATATGCGCGCACATATTTATGCGCCCTACCCTGTATATGCATGCACATAATTATGTGCCCTACCCTGTATATGCGCATGCATATTTATGTGCGCACATATTTATGCGCGCACAAATTTATGCGCACTACCCTGTATATGCGCGCACATATTTATGCGCGCACATATTTATGCGCGCACATATTTATGCGCCCTACCCTGTATATGCGTGCACATAATTATGTGCCCTACCCTGTATATGCGCATGCATATTTATGTGCGCACATATTTATGCGCGCACAAATTTATGCGCACTACCCTGTATATGCGCGCACATATTTATGCGCGCACATATTTATGCGCGCACATATTTATGCGCGCACATATTTATGCGCGCACATATTTATGCGCGCACATATTTATGCGCGCACATATTTATGCGCGCACATATATATGTGCCCTACCCTGAATATGTGCCCTACCCTGAATACGCGCACACATATTTATGCGCGCACATATATATGCACCCTAACCGGTATGCGTGCACATATATATTTATGCGTGCACATATTTATGCATGCACATATTTATGCGCCCTACCCTGTATATGCGCGCACATATTTATGCGCCCTACCCTGTATATGCGCGCGCATATTTATGCGCGCACATATTTATGTGCACTACCCTGTATATGCACGCACATATTTATGCGCCCTACTCTGTATATGTGCGCACATATTTATGCGCGCACATATTTTTGCGCCCTACCCTGTATATGCGCGTACATATTTATGCGCGCAGATATTTATGCGTACACATATTTATGCGCGCACATATATATGTGCCCTACCCTGAATATGTGCCCTA
Organism: Leptodactylus fuscus; assembly: GCF_031893055.1. Taxonomy (NCBI): domain Eukaryota; kingdom Metazoa; phylum Chordata; class Amphibia; order Anura; family Leptodactylidae; genus Leptodactylus; species Leptodactylus fuscus. The sequence goes on from NC_134268.1 coordinate 28,428,539, forward strand.
CCCTGAATACGCGCACACATATTTATGCGCGCACATATATATGCACCCTAACCGGTATGCGTGCACATATATATTTATGCGTGCACATATTTATGCGCGCACATATATATGCATCCTACCCTGTATATGCACCCTACCCTGTACATGCGTGCACATATTTATGCGTGCACATATTTATGCGCGCACATATTTATGTGCCCTACCCTGTATATGCGCGCGCATATTTATGCGCGCACATATTTATGTGCACTACCCTGTATATGCACGCACATATTTATGCGCCCTACTCTGTATATGTGCGCACATATTTATGCGCGCACATATTTTTGCGCCCTACCCTGTATATGCGCGTACATATTTATGCGCGCACATATTTATGCGTACACATATTTATGCGCGCACATATATATGTGCCCTACCCTGAATATGTGCCATACCCTGAATACGCGCACACATATTTATGCGCGCACATATATATGCACCCTAACCGGTATGCGTGCACATATATATTTATGCGTGCACATATTTATGCGCGCACATATATATGCGTCCTACCCTGTATATGCACCCTACCCTGTATATGCGCGCACATATTTATGCGCCCTACCCTGTATATGCGTGCACATAATTATGTGCCCTACCCTGTATATGCGCATGCATATTTATGCGCGCACATATTTATGCGTGCACAAATTTATGCGCACTACCCTGTATATGCGCGCACATATTTATGCGCGCACATATTTATGCGCGCACATATTTTTGCGCCCTACCCTGTATATGCGCGTACATATTTATGCGCGCACATATTTATGCGTACACATATTTATGCGCGCACATATTTATGCGTACACATATTTATGCGCGCACATATATATGTGCCCTACCCTGAATATGTGCCCTACCCTGAATACGCGCACACATATTTATGCGTGCACATATATATGCACCCTAACCGGTATGCGTGCACATATATATTTATGCGTGCACATATTTATGCATGCACATATTTATGCGCCCTACCCTGTATATGCGCGCACATAATTATGTGCCCTACCCTGTATATGCGCGTGCATATTTATGCGCGTGCATATTTATGCGCGTGCATATTTATGCGCGTGCATATTTATGCGCGTGCATATTTATGCGCGTGCATATTTATGCGCGTGCATATTTATGCGCGCGCATATTTATGCGCGCGCATATTTATGCGCGCGCATATTTATGCGCGCGCATATTTATGCGCGCGCATATTTATGCGCGCGCATATTTATGCGCGCGCATATTTATGCGCGCGCATATTTATGCGCGCGCATATTTATGCGCGCGCATATTTATGCGCGCGCATATTTATGCGCGCGCATATTTATGCGCGCGCATATTTATGCGCGCGCATATTTATGCGCGCGCATATTTATGCGCGCGCATATTTATGCGCGCGCATATTTATGCGCGCGCATATATATGCACCCTAACCGGTATGCGTGCACATATATATTTATGCGTGCACATATTTATGCGCGCACATATATATGCGTCCTACCCTGTATATGCGCCCTACCCTGTACATGCGTGCACATATTTATGCGTGCACAAATTTATACGCGCACATATTTATGCGCCCTACCCTGTATATGCGTGCACATAATTATGTGCCCTACCCTGTATATGCGCATGCATATTTATGCGCGCACATATTTATGCGCGCACATATTTATGCGCGGACATATTTTTGCGCCCTACCCTGTATATGCGCGTACATATTTATGCGCGCACATGTTTATGCGTACACATATTTATGCGCGCACATATATATGTGCCCTACCCTGAATATGTGCCCTACCCTGAATACGCGCACACATATTTATGCGCGCACATATATATGCACCCTAACCGGTATGCGTGCACATATATATTTATGCGTGCACATATTTATTCGCCCTACCCTGTATATGCGCGCACATATTTATGCGCCCAACCCTGTATATGCACGCGCATATTTATGCGCGCACATATTTATGCGCACTACCCTGTATATGCACGCACATATTTATGCGCCCTACTCTGTATATGTGCGCACATATTTATGCGCGCACATATTTTTGCGCCCTACCCTGTATATGCGCGTACATATTTATGCGCGCACATATTTATGCGTACACATATTTATGCGCGCACATATTTATGCGTACGCATATTTATGCGCGCACATATATATGTGCCCTACCCTGAATACGCGCACACATATTTATGCGCGCACATATATATGCACCCTAACCGGTATGCGTGCACATATATATTTATGCGTGCATATATTTATGCGCGCACATATATATGCGTCCTACCCTGTATATGCTCCCTACCCTGTACATGCGCGCACATATTTATGCGTGCACATATTTATGCGCGCACATATTTGTGCGCGCACATATTTATGTGCGCACATATTTATGCGCGCACATATTTATGCGTCCTACCCTGTATATGCGCCCTTCCCTATACATGCGTGCACATATTTATGCGTGCACATATTTACGCGCGCACATATTTATGCGCCCTACCCTGTATATGCGTGCACATAATTATGTGCCCTACCCTGTATATGCGCGTGCATGTTTATGCGCGCACATGTTTATGCGCGCACATGTTTATGCGCGCACATGTTTATGCGTGCACATATTTATGCGCGCACATATTTTTGCGCCCTACCCTGTATATGCGCGCACATATTTATGCGTACACATATTAATGCGCGCACATATTTATGCGTACACATATTTATGCGCGCACATATATATGTGCCCTACCCTGAATGTGTGCCCTACCCTGAATACGCGCACACATATTTATGCGCGCACATATATATGCACCCTAACCGGTATGCGTGCACATATATATTTATGCGTGCACATATTTATGCATGCACATATTTATGCGCCCTACCCTGTATATGCGCGCACATATTTATGCGCCCTACCCTGTATATGCGCGCGCATATTTATGCGCGCACATATTTATGTGCACTACCCTGTATATGCACGCACATATTTTTGCGCCCTACCCTGTATATGCGCGTACATATTTATGCGCGCACATATTTATGCGTACACATATTTATGCGCGCACATATTTATGCGTACACATATTTATGCGCGCACATATATATGTGCCCTACCCTGAATATGTGCCCTACCCTGAATACGCACACACATATTTATGCGCGCACATATATATGCACCCTAACCGGTATGCGTGCACATATATATTTATGCGTGCATATATTTATGCGCGCACATATATATGCGTCCTACCCTGTATATGCTCCCTACCCTGTACATGCGCGCACATATTTATGCGTGCACATATTTATGCGCGCACATATTTATGCGCGCACATATTTATGCGCGCACATACTTATGCGTCCTACCCTGTATATGCGCCCTACCCTGTACATTCGTGCACATATTTATGCGTGCACATAATTATGCGCGCACATATTTATGTGCCCTACCCTGTATATGCGCGCACATATTTATGTGCCCTACCCTGTACATGCGCGCACATATTTATGTGCGCACATATTTATGCATGCACATATTTATGCGCCCTACCCTATATATGCGCGCACATATTTATGCGCCCTACCCTGTATATGCGCGCGCATATTTATGCGCGCACATATTTATGTGCACTACCCTGTATATGCACGCACATATTTATGCGCCCTACTCTGTATATGTGCGCACATATTTATGCGCGCACATATTTTTGCGCCCTACCCTGTACATGCGCGTACATATTTATGCGCGCACATATTTATGCGTACACATATTTATGCGCGCACATATTTATGCGTAAACATATTTATGCGCGCACATATATATGTGCCCTACCCTGAATATGTGCCCTACCCTGAATACGCGCACACATATTTATGCGCGCACATATATATGTACCCTAACCGGTATGCGTGCACATATATATTTATGCGTGCATATATTTATGCGCGCACATATATATGCGTCCTACCCTGTATATGCTCCCTACCCTGTACATGCGCGCACATATTTATGCGCGCACATATTTATGCGCGCACATATTTATGCGCGCACATATTTATGCGCGCACATATTTATGCGTCCTACCCTGTATATGCGCCCTACCCTGTACATGCGTGCACATATTTATGCGTGCACATAATTATGCGCGCACATATTTATGTGCCCTACCCTGTATATGCGCGCACATATTTATGTGCCCTACCCTGTACATGCGCGCACATATTTATGTGCGCACATATTTATGCGCGCACATATTTATGCGCGCACAAATTTATGCGCGCACAAATTTATGCGCACTACCCTGTATATGCGCGCACATATTTATGCGCCCTACCCTGTATATGCGCGTACATATTTATGCGCGCACATATTTATGCATACACATATTTATGCGTGTACATATTTATGCGTACACATATTTATGCGTACACATATTTATGTGCGCACATATATATGTGCCCTACCCTGAATATGTGCCCTACCCTGAATACGCGCACACATATTTATGCGCGCACATATATATGCACCCTAACCGGTATGCGTGCACATATATATTTATGCGTGCACATATTTATGCATGCACATATTTATGCGCCCTACCCTGTATATGCGCGCACATAATTATGTGCCCTACCCTGTATATGCGCATGCATATTTATGCGCGCACATATTTATGCGCGCACAAATTTATGCGCACTACTCTGTACATGCGCGCACATATTTATGCGCACTACCCTGTATATGCGCGCACATATTTATGCGCGCACATATTTATGCGCGCACATATTTATGCGCGCACATATTTATGCGCGCACATATTTATGCGCGCACATATTTATGCGCGCACATATTTATGCGCGCACATATTTATGCGCGCACATATTTATGCTCCCTACCCTGTATATGCGCGTACATATTTATGCGCACATATTTAAGCGTACACATATTTATGCGCGCACATATTTATGCGTACACATATTTATGCGCGCACATATATATGTGCCCTACCCTGAATATGTGCCCTACCCTGAATACGCGCACACATATTTATGCGCGCACATATATATACACCCTAACCGGTATGCGTGCACATATATATTTATACGTGCACATATTTATGCGCGCACATATATATGCGTCCTACCCTGTATATGCGCCCTACCCTGTACATGCGTGCACATATTTATTCGTGCACATATTTATGCGCGCACATATTTATGTGCCCTACCCTGTATATGCGTGCACATATTTATGCGCCCTACCCTGTATATGCGTGCACATAATTATGTGCCCTACCCTGTATATGCGCATGCATATTTATGCGCGCACATATTTATGCGCGCACAAATTTATGCGCACTACCCTGTATATGCGCGCACATATTTATGCGCGCACATATTTATGCGCGCACATATTTATGCGCGCACATATTTATGCGCGCACATATTTATGCGCGCACATATTTTTGCGCCCTACCCTGTATATGCGCGTACATATTTATGCGCGCACATATTTATGCATACACATATTTATGCCCGCACATATTTATGCGTACACATATTTATGCGCGCACATATTTATGCGCCCTACCCTGTATATGCGTGCACATATTTATGCGCGCACATATTTATACGCCCTATCCTGTATATGCGCGTGCATATTTATGTGCGCACATATTTATGCGCACTACCCTGTACATGCACGCACATATTTATGCGCGCTCATATATATGCGCCCTACCCTGTATGCGCGCACATTTATATTTATGCGCGCACATATTTATGCGCGCACACATTTATGTGCCCTACCCTGTATATGAGCACACATATTTATGCGCGCACAAATTTATACGCACTACCCTGTATATGCGCGCACATATTTATGCGCGTACATATTTATGCGCGCACATATTTATGCGTACACATATTTATGCGCGCACATATATATGTGCCCTACCCTGAATATGTGCCCTACCCTGAATACGCGCACACATATTTATGCGCGCACATATATATGCACCCTAACCGGTATGCGTGCACATATATATTTATGCGTGCACATATTTATGCGTGCACATATTTATGCATGCACATATTTATGCGCCCTACCCTGTATATGCGCGCACATAATTATGTGCCCTACCCTGTATATGCGCATGCATATTTATGCGCGCACATATTTATGCGCGCACAAATTTATGCGCACTACCCTGTACATGCGCGCACATATTTATGCGCACTACCCTGTATATGCGCGCACATATTTATGCGCGCACATATTTATGCGCGCACATATTTATGCGCGCACATATTTATGCGCGCACATATTTATGCGCGCACATATTTATGCGCGCACATATTTATGCTCCCTACCCTGTATATGCGCGTACATATTTATGCGCGCACATATTTATGCGTACACATATTTATGCGCGCACATATTTATGCGTACACATATTTATGCGCGCACATATATATGTGCCCTACCCTGAATATTTGCCCTACCCTGAATACGCGCACACATATTTATGCGCACACATATATATACACCCTAACCGGTATGCGTGCACATATATATTTATACGTGCACATATTTATGCGCGCACATATATATGCGTCCTACCCTGTATATGCGCCCTACCCTGTACATGCGTGCACATATTTATGCGTGCACATATTTATGCGCGCACATATTTATGCCCGCACATATTTATGCGTACACATATTTACGCGCGCACATATTTATGCGCCCTACCCTGTATATGCGTGCACATAATTATGTGCCCTACCCTGTATATGCGCATGCATATTTATGCGCGTACATGTTTATGCGCGTACATGTTTATGCGCGCACATGTTTATGCGCGCACATGTTTATGCGCGCACATGTTTATGCGCGCACATGTTTATGCGCGCACATATTTTTGCGTCCTACCCTGTATATGCGCGCACATATTTATGCGTACACATATTAATGCGCGCACATATTTATGCGTACACATATTTATGCGCGCACATATATATGTGCCCTACCCTGAATGTGTGCCCTACCCTGAATACGCGCACACATATTTATGCGCGCACATATATATGCACCCTAACCGGTATGCGTGCACATATATATTTATGCGTGCACATATTTATGCATGCACATATTTATGCGCCCTACCCTGTATATGCGCGCACATATTTATGCGCCCTACCCTGTATATGCGCGCGCATATTTATGCGCCCTACCCTGTACATGCGTGCACATATTTATGCGTGCACATAATTATGCGCGCACATATTTATGTGCCCTACCCTGTATATGCGCGCACATATTTATGCGCCCTACCCTGTACATGCGCGCACAAATTTATGCGCACTACCCTGTATATGCGCGCACATATTTATGCGCCCTACCCTGTATATGCGCGTACATATTTATGCGCGCACATATTTATGCATACACATATTTATGCGTGTACATATTTATGCGTACACATATTTATGCGTACACATATTTATGTGCGCACATATATATGTGCCCTACCCTGAATATGTGCCCTACCCTGAATACGCGCACACATATTTATGCGCGCACATATATATGCACCCTAACCGGTATGCGTGCACATATATATTTATGCGTGCACATATTTATGCATGCACATATTTATGCGCCCTACCCTGTATATGCGCGCACATAATTATGTGCCCTACCCTGTATATGCGCATGCATATTTATGCGCGCACATATTTATGCGCGCACAAATTTATGAACACTACCCTGTACATGCGCGCACATATTTATGCGCACTACCCTGTATATGCGCGCACATATTTATGCGCGCACATATTTATGCGCGCACATATTTATGCGCGCACATATTTATGCGCGCACATATTTATGCGCGCACATATTTATGCGCGCACATATTTATGCGCGCACATATTTATGCGCGCACATATTTATGCTCCCTACCCTGTATATGCGAGTACATATTTATGCGCACATATTTATGCGTACACATATTTATGCGCGCACATATTTATGCGTACACATATTTATGCGCGCACATATATATGTGCCCTACCCTGAATACGCGCACACATATTTATGCGCGCACATATATATACACCCTAACCGGTATGCGTGCACATATATATTTATACGTGCACATATTTATGCGCGCACATATATATGCGTCCTACCCTGTATATGCGCCCTACCCTGTACATGCGTGCAAATATTTATTCGTGCACATATTTATGCGCGCACATATTTATGTGCCCTACCCTGTATATGCGTGCACATATTTATGCGCCCTACCCTGTATATGCGTGCACATAATTATGTGCCCTACCCTGTATATGCGCATGCATATTTATGCGCGCACATATTTATGCGCGCACAAATTTATGCGCACTACCCTGTATATGCGCGCACATATTTATGCGCGCACATATTTATGCGCGCACATATTTATGCGCGCACATATTTATGCGCGCACATATTTTTGCGCCCTACCCTGTATATGCGTGTACATATTTATGCGCGCACATATTTATGCATACACATATTTATGCCCGCACATATTTATGCGTACACATATTTATGCGCGCACATATTTATGCGCCCTACCCTGTATATGCGTGCACATATTTATGCGCGCACATATTTATACGCCCTATCCTGTATATGCGCGCGCATATTTATGTGCGCACATATTTATGCGCACTACCCTGTACATGCACGCACATATTTATGCGCGCACATATATATGCGCCCTACCCTGTATGCGCGCACATTTATATTTATGCGCGCACATATTTATGCGCGCACACATTTATGTGCCCTACCCTGTATATGAGCACACATATTTATGCGCGCACAAATTTATACGCACTACCCTGTATATGCGCGCACATATTTATGCGCGTACATATTTATGCGCGCACATATTTATGCGTACACATATTTATGCGCGCACATATATATGTGCCCTACCCTGAATATGTGCCCTACCCTGAATACGCGCACACATATTTATGCGCGCACATATATATGCACCCTAACCGGTATGCGTGCACATATATATTTATGCGTGCACATATTTATGCGTGCACATATTTATGCATGCACATATTTATGCGCCCTACCCTGTATATGTGCGCACATAATTATGTGCCCTACCCTGTATATGCGCATGCATATTTATGCGCGCACATATTTATGCGCGCACAAATTTATGCGCACTACCCTGTACATGCGCGCACATATTTATGCGCACTACCCTGTATATGCGCGTACATATTTATGCGCGCACATATTTATGCGTACACATATTTATGCGCGCACATATTTATGCGTACACATATTTATGCGCGCACATATTTATGCTCCCTACCCTGTATATGCGCGTACATATTTATGCGCGCACATATTTATGCGTACACATATTTATGCGCGCACATATTTATGCGTACACATATTTATGCGCGCACATATATATGTGCCCTACCCTGAATATTTGCCCTACCCTGAATACGCGCACACATATTTATGCGCGCACATATATATACACCCTAACCGGTATGCGTGCACATATATATTTATACGTGCACATATTTATGCGCGCACATATATATGCGTCCTACCCTGTATATGCGCCCTACCCTGTACATGCGTGCACATATTTATGCGTGCACATATTTATGCGCGCACATATTTATGCATACACATATTTATGCCCGCACATATTTATGCGTACACATATTTACGCGCGCACATATTTATGCGCCCTACCCTGTATATGCGTGCACATAATTATGTGCCCTACCCTGTATATGCGCATGCATATTTATGCGCGTACATGTTTATGCGCGTACATGTTTATGCGCGCACATGTTTATGCGCGCACATGTTTATGCGCGCACATGTTTATGCGCGCACATGTTTATGCGCGCACATATTTTTGCGCCCTACCCTGTATATGCGCGCACATATTTATGCGTACACATATTAATGCGCGCACATATTTATGCGTACACATATTTATGCGCGCACATATATATGTGCCCTACCCTGAATGTGTGCCCTACCCTGAATACGCGCACACATATTTATGCGCGCACATATATATGCACCCTAACCGGTATGCGTGCACATATATATTTATGCGTGCACATAATTATGCGCGCACATATTTATGTGCCCTACCCTGTATATGCGCGCACATATTTATGCGCCCTACCCTGTACATGCGCGCACAAATTTATGCGCACTACCCTGTATATGCGCGCACATATTTATGCGCCCTACCCTGTATATGCGCGTACATATTTATGCGCGCACATATTTATGCATACACATATTTATGCGCGCACATATTTATGTGCACTACCCTGTATATGCACGCACATATTTATGCGCCCTACTCTGTATATGTGCGCACATATTTATGCGCGCACATATTTTTGCGCCCTACCCTGTATATGCGCATAAATATTTATGCGCGCACATATTTATGCGTACACATATTTATGCGCGCACATATTTATGCGTACACATATTTATGCGCGCACATATATATGTGCCCTACCCTGAATATGTGCCCTACCCTGAATACGCGCACACATATTTATGCGCGCACATATATATGCACCCTAACCGGTATGCGTGCACATATATATTTATGCGTGCATATATTTATGCGCGCACATATATATGCGTCCTACCCTGTATATGCTCCCTACCCTGTACATGCGCGCACATATTTATGCGTGCACATATTTATGCGCGCACATATTTATGCGCGCACATATTTATGCGTCCTACCCTGTATATGCGCCCTACCCTGTACATGCGTGCACATATTTATGCGTGCACATAATTATGCGCGCACATATTTATGTGCCCTACCCTGTATATGCGCGCACATATTTATGCGCCCTACCCTGTACATGCGCGCACAAATTTATGCGCACTACCCTGTATATGCGCGCACATATTTATGCGCCCTACCCTGTATATGCGCGTACATATTTATGCGCGCACATATTTATGCATACACATATTTATGCGTGTACATATTTATGCGTACACATATTTATGTGCGCACATATATATGTGCCCTACCCTGAATATGTGCCCTACCCTGAATACGCGCACACATATTTATGCGCGCACATATATATGCACCCTAACCGGTATGCGTGCACATATATATTTATGCGTGCACATATTTATGCATGCACATATTTATGCGCCCTACCCTGTATATGCGCGCACATAATTATGTGCCCTACCCTGTATATGCGCATGCATATTTATGCGCGCACATATTTATGCGCGCACAAATTTATGAACACTACCCTGTACATGCGCGCACATATTTATGCGCACTACCCTGTATATGCGCGCACATATTTATGCGCGCACATATTTATGCGCGCACATATTTATGCGCGCACATATTTATGCGCGCACATATTTATGCGCGCACATATTTATGCGCGCACATATTTATGCGCGCACATATTTATGCGCGCACATATTTATGCTCCCTACCCTGTATATGCGAGTACATATTTATGCGCACATATTTATGCGTACACATATTTATGCGCGCACATATTTATGCGTACACATATTTATGCGCGCACATATATATGTGCCCTACCCTGAATATGTGCCCTACCCTGAATACGCGCACACATATTTATGCGCGCACATATATATACACCCTAACCGGTATGCGTGCACATATATATTTATACGTGCACATATTTATGCGCGCACATATATATGCGTCCTACCCTGTATATGCGCCCTACCCTGTACATGCGTGCAAATATTTATTCGTGCACATATTTATGCGCGCACATATTTATGTGCCCTACCCTGTATATGCGTGCACATATTTATGCGCCCTACCCTGTATATGCGTGCACATAATTATGTGCCCTACCCTGTATATGCGCATGCATATTTATGCGCGCACATATTTATGCGCGCACAAATTTATGCGCACTACCCTGTATATGCGCGCACATATTTATGCGCGCACATATTTATGCGCGCACATATTTATGCGCGCACATATTTTTGCGCCCTACCCTGTATATGCGTGTACATATTTATGCGCGCACATATTTATGCATACACATATTTATGCCCGCACATATTTATGCGTACACATATTTATGCGCGCACATATTTATGCGCCCTACCCTGTATATGCGTGCACATATTTATGCGCGCACATATTTATACGCCCTATCCTGTATATGCGCGCGCATATTTATGTGCGCACATATTTATGCGCACTACCCTGTACATGCACGCACATATTTATGCGCGCACATATATATGCGCCCTACCCTGTATGCGCGCACATTTATATTTATGCGCGCACATATTTATGCGCGCACACATTTATGTGCCCTACCCTGTATATGAGCACACATATTTATGCGCGCACAAATTTATACGCACTACCCTGTATATGCGCGCACATATTTATGCGCGTACATATTTATGCGCGCACATATTTATGCGTACACATATTTATGCGCGCACATATATATGTGCCCTACCCTGAATATGTGCCCTACCCTGAATACGCACACACATATTTATGCGCGCACATATATATGCACCCTAACCGGTATGCGTGCACATATATATTTATGCGTGCACATATTTATGCGTGCACATATTTATGCATGCACATATTTATGCGCCCTACCCTGTATATGTGCGCACATAATTATGTGCCCTACCCTGTATATGCGCATGCATATTTATGCGCGCACATATTTATGCGCGCACAAATTTATGCGCACTACCCTGTACATGCGCGCACATATTTATGCGCACTACCCTGTATATGCGCGTACATATTTATGCGCGCACATATTTATGCGTACACATATTTATGCGCGCACATATTTATGCGTACACATATTTATGCGCGCACATATTTATGCTCCCTACCCTGTATATGCGCGTACATATTTATGCGCGCACATATTTATGCGTACACATATTTATGCGCGCACATATTTATGCGTACACATATTTATGCGCGCACATATATATGTGCCCTACCCTGAATATTTGCCCTACCCTGAATACGCGCACACATATTTATGCGCGCACATATATATACACCCTAACCGGTATGCGTGCACATATATATTTATACGTGCACATATTTATGCGCGCACATATATATGCGTCCTACCCTGTATATGCGCCCTACCCTGTACATGCGTGCACATATTTATGCGTGCACATATTTATGCGCACACATATTTATGTGCCCTACCCTGTATATGCGTGCACATATTTATGCGCCCTACCCTGTATATGCGTGCACATAATTATGTGCCCTACCCTGTATATGCGCATGCATATTTATGCGCGCACATATTTATGCGCGCACAAATTTATGCGCACTACCCTGTATATGCGCACACATATTTATGCGCGCACATATTTATGCGCGCACATATTTATGCGCGCACATATTTTTGCGCCCCACCCTGTATATGCGCGTACATATTTATGCGCGCACATATTTATGCATACACATATTTATGCCCGCACATATTTATGCGTACACATATTTATGCGCGCACATATTTATGCGCCCTACCCTGTATATGCGTGCACATATTTATGCGCGCACATATTTATACGCCCTATCCTGTATATGCGTGCACATATTTATGCGCGCACATATTTATGCGCACTACCCTGTACATGCACGCACATATTTATGCGCGCACATATTTTTGCGCCCTACCCTGTATATGCGTGCACATATTTATGCGCGCACATATTTATACGCCCTATCCTGTATATGCGCGCGCATATTTATGTGCGCACATATTTATGCGCACTACCCTGTACATGCACGCACATATTTATGCGCGCACATATATATGCGCCCTACCCTGTATGCGCGCACATTTATATTTATGCGCGCACATATTTATGCGCGCACACATTTATGTGCCCTACCCTGTATATGAGCACACATATTTATGCGCGCACAAATTTATACGCACTACCCTGTATATGCGCGCACATATTTATGCGCGTACATATTTATGCGCGCACATATTTATGCGTACACATATTTATGCGCGCACATATATATGTGCCCTACCCTGAATATGTGCCCTACCCTGAATACGCGCACACATATTTATGCGCGCACATATATATGCACCCTAACCGGTATGCGTGCACATATATATTTATGCGTGCACATATTTATGCGCGCACACATATATGCATCCTACCCTGTATATGCGCCCTACCCTGTACATGCGTGCACATATTTATGCGTGCACATATTTATGCGCGCACATATTTATGTGCCCTACCCTGTATATGCGTGCACATATTTATGCGCCCTACCCTGTATATGCGTGCACATAATTATGCGCCCTACCCTGTATATGCGCATGCATATTTATGCGCGCACATATTTATGCGCGCACAAATTTATGCGCACTACCCTGTATATGCGCGCACATATTTATGCGCGCACATATTTATGCGCGCACATATTTATGCGCGCACATATTTATGCGCGCACATATTTATGCGCCCTACCCTGTATATGCGCGTACATATTTATGCGCGCACATATTTATGCATACACATATTTATGCCTGCACATATTTATGCGTACACATATTTATGCGCGCACATATTTATGCGCCCTACCCTGTATATGCGCGTACATATTTATGCGCGCACATATTTATGCATACACATATTTATGCCTGCACATATTTATGCGTGCACATATTTATGCGCGCACATATTTATACGCCCTATCCTGTATATGCGCGCGCATATTTATGCGCGCGCATATTTATGCGCGCGCATATTTATGCGCGCACATATTTATGCGCGCACATATTTATGCGCACTACCCTGTACATGCACGCACATATTTATGCGCGCACATATATATGCGCCCTACCCTGTATGCACGCACATTTATATTTATGCGCGCACATTTATATTTATGCGCGCACACATTTCTGTGCCCTACCCTGTAAATGAGCACACATATTTATGCGCCCACAAATTTATGCGCACTACCCTGTATATGCGCGCACATATTTATGCGCGCACATATTTATGCTCGCACATAATTATGCGCGCACATAATTATGCGCGCACATATTTATGCGCGCACATATTTTTGCGCCCTACCCTGTATATGCGCGTACATATTTATGCGCGCACATATTTATGCGTACACATGTTTATGCGCGCACATATTTATGCGTGCACATATTTATGCATGCACATATTTATGCGCCCTACCCTGTATATGCGCGCACATATTTATGCGCCCTACCCTGTATATGCGCGCGCATATTTATGCGCACTACCCTGTATATGCGCGCACATATTTATGCGTGCACATATATATGCGCCCTTCCCTGAATATGCGCCCTACCCTGTATACGCGCACACATATTTATGCGCGCACATATATATGCGCCCTACCCTGTATGCACGCACATTTATATTTATGCGCGCACATATATATGCGTCCTACCCTGTATATGCGCCCTACCCTGTACATGCGTGCACATATTTATGCGTGCACATATTTATGCGCGCACATATTTATCCGCGCTCATATTTATGCGCCCTACCCTGTATATGCGCGTGCGTATTTATGCGCGCACATATTTATGCGCACTACCCTGAATATGCACCCTACCCTGAATACGCGCACACATATTTATGCGCGCACATATATATGCGCCCTAACCTGTATGCGCGCACATATATATTTATGCGTGCACATATTTATGCATGCACATATTTATGCACCCTACCCTGTATATGCGCGCACATATTTATGCGCCCTACCCTGTATATGCGCGCACATATTTATGCGCGCACATATTTATGCGCGCACATATTTATGCGCGCACATATTTATGCGCGCACATATTTATGCGCGCACATATTTATGCGCGCACATATTTATGCGCGCACATATTTATGCGCGCACATATTTATGCGCGCACATATTTTTGCGCTCTACCCTGTATATGCGCGTACATATTTATGCGCGCACATGTTTATGCGCGCACATATTTATGCGTGCACATATTTATGCATGCACATATTTATGCGCCCTACCCTGTATATGCGTGCACATATTTATGCGCCCTACCCTGTATATGCGCGCGCATATTTATGCGCACTACCCTGTATATGCGCGCACATATTTATGCGTGCACATATATATGCGCCCTTCCCTGAATATGCGCCCTACCCTGTATACGTGCACACATATTTATGCGCGCACATATATATGCGCCCTACCCTGTATGCACGCACATTTATATTTATGCGCGCACATATATATGCGTCCTACCCTGTATATGCGCCCTACCCTGTACATGCGTGCACATATTTATGCGTGCACATATTTATGCGCGCACATATTTATCCGCGCTCATATTTATGCGCCCTACCCTGAATATGCACCCTACCCTGAATACGCGCACACATATTTATGCTTGCACATATTTATGCATGCACATATTTATGCGCCCTACCCTGTATATGCGCGCACATATTTATGCGCCCTACCCTGTATATGCGCGCGCATATTTATGCGCGCGCATATTTATGCGCCCTACTCTGTATATGTGCGCACATATTTATGCGCGCACATATTTTTGCGCCCTACCCTGTATATGCGCGTACATATTTATGCGCGCACATATTTATGCGTACACATGTTTATGCGCGCACATATTTATGCGTACACATATTTATGCGCGCACATATATATGTGCCCTACCCTGAATATGTGCCCTACCCTGAATACGCGCACACATATTTATGCGCGCACATATATATGCATCCTAACCGGTATGCGTGCACATATATATTTATGCGTGCACATATTTATGCATGCACATATTTATGCGCCCTACCCTGTATATGCGCGCACATATTTATGCGCCCTACCCTGTTTATGCGCGCGCATATTTATGCGCACTACCCTGTATATGCACGCACATATTTATGCGCCCTACTCTGTATATGTGCGCACATTTTTATGCGCGCACATATTTATGCGTGCACATATATATGCGCCATACCCTGAATATGCGCCCTACCCTGTGTACGCGCACACATATTTATGCGCGTACATATACAGTATATGCGCCCTACCCTGTATACACGCACATTTATATTTATGCGCGCATATATATGCGTCCTACCCTGTATATGCGCCCTACCCTGTACATGCGTGCACATATTTATGCGTGCACATATTTATGCGCGCACATATTTATGTGCCCTACCCTGTATATGAGCGCACATATTTATGCGCGCACTTATTTATGCGCCCTACCCTGAATATGCACGCACATATTTATCCGCGCTCATATTTATGCACCCTACCCTGTATATGCGCGTGCGTATTTATGCGCGCACATATTTATGCGCACTACCCTGAATATGCACCCTACCCTGAATACGCGCACACATATTTATGCGCGCACATATATATGCGCCCTAACCTGTATGCGCGCACATATATATTTATGCGTGCACATATTTATGCATGCACATATTTATGCGCCCTACCCTGTATATGTGCGCACGTATTTATGCGCCCTACCCTGTATATGCGCGCGCATATTTATGCGCGCACATATTTATGCGCCCTACTCTGTATATGTGCGCACATTTTTATGCGCACACATATTTATGCGCGCACATATATATGCGCCCTACCCTGAATATGCGCGTCAGGTTTTTCACTGATATCCAAAATGAGATACACATAATCACCTGACGCTTATGGACATACACACAAACCACATACAAAATACACCAGTGCAAAACTGGACAATTCTTATGGGGCCACTACACAAACATAACATGTAATATACCCGTGCGAAGCCGGGTCCTCCCTCTAGTATCTATATATATACAGTCCTATGAAAAAGTTTGGGCACCCCTATTAATCTTAATCATTTTTAGTTCTAAATATTTTGGTGTTTATAACAGCCATTTCAGTTTGATATATCTAATAACTGATGGACACAGTAATATTTCAGGATTGAAATGAGGTTTATTGTACTAACAGAAAATGTGCAATATGCATTAAACCAAAATTTGACCGGTGCAAAAGTATGGGCACCTCAACAGAAAAGTGACATTAATATTTAGTAGATCCTCCTTTTGCAAAGATAACAGCCTCTAGTCGCTTCCTGTAGCTTTTAATCAGTTCCTGGATCCTGGATGAAGGTATTTTGGACAAACAATTCAGGTTCAGTTAAGTTAGATGGTCGCCGAGCATGGACAGCCCGCTTCAAATCATCCCACAGATGTTCAATGATATTCAGGTCTGGGGACTGGGATGGCCATTCCAGAACATTGTAATTGTTCCTCTGCATGAATGCCTGAGGATTTGGAGCGGTGTTTTGGATCATTGTCTTGCTGAAATATCCATCCCCGGCGTAACTTCAACTTCGTCACTGATTCTTGAACATTATTCTCAAGAATCAGCTGATACTGAGTGGAATCCATGCGACCCTCAACTTTAACAAGATTCCCGGTGCCGGCATTGGCCACACAGCCCCAAAGCATGATGGAACCTCCACCAAATTTTACAGTGGGTAGCATGTGTTTTTCTTGGAATGCTGTTTCTTTTTGGACGCCATGCATAACGCCTTTTTTTTATAACCAAACAACTCAATTTTTGTTTCCAAAATGAAGCTGGCTTGTCCAAATGTGCTTTTTCATACCTCAGGCAACTCTATTTGTGGCGTACGTGCAGAAACAGCTTCTTTCTCATCACTCTCCCATACAGCTTCTATTTGTGCAAAGTGCGCTGTATAGTTGACCGATGCACAGTGACACCATCTGCAGCAAGATGATGCTACAGCTCTTTGGAGGTGGTCTGTGGATTGTCCTTGACTGTTCTCACCATTCTTCTTCTCTGCCTTTCTGATATTTTTCTTGGCCTGCCACTTCTGGGCTTAACAAGAACTGTCCCTGTGGTCTTCCATTTCCTTACTATGTTCCTCACAGTGGAAACTGACAGGTTAAATCTCTGAGACAACGTTTTGTATCCTTCCCCTGAACAACTATGTTGAACAATCTTTGTTTTCAGATCATTTGAGAGTTGTTTTGAGTAGCCCATGATGCCACTCTTCAGAGGAGATTCAAATAGGAGATCAACTTGCAATTGGCCACCTTAAATACCTTTTCTTATGATTGGATACATCTGGCTATGAAGTTCAAAGCTCACTGAGGTTACAAAACCAATTTTGTGCTTCAGTAAGTCAGTAAAAAGTAGTTAGGGGAATTCAAATCAATAAAATGATAAGGGTGCCCATACTTTTGCACCGGTCAAATTTTGGTTTAATGCATATTGCACATTTTCTGTTAGTACAATAAACCTCATTTCAATCCTGAAATATTACTGTGTCCATCAGTTATTAGATATATCAAACTGAAATGGCTTTTGCAAACACCAAAATATTTAGAACAAAAAATGATTAAGATTAATAGGGGTGCCCAAACTTTTTCATAGGACTGTATCTCCCTATATTATAAAAATGAATTTCTGTCTGTCTGTCTGTCTGTCTGGACCGATCTTCACCAAATTTGGTACAGAGATACTTCAGATATCCGGGAAAGTTTAAGACGAGACTCCAACTCGCTCGGACGTACCGTTGCTGAGATACAGCATTCCAAACACAGTGCCCCCCCCCCTTAGCCAATACAAACCTGCAAGACTTTTACTCATATTCCTACTGCAATACACACGGTCACTCCACATGCACAATACAACACTGATATCCAAACTGAGATACACGCATCACACTGAGATACACGGGTCTGCACACAGTCCCACACAACAGAGGATTAAATATGCACTTTTGCACACAGTTCCACACACTCAAGGATTTGATACACGTGTCTGCATACGGTTCCACATGTCGAAGGATTAGATACAGGCATCTACACACAGTTCCACACTCCAGAGGATTAGATACGCGTGTCTGCACACATTTGTACATGCTATAGGATTAGATACACGCGTCTGCACAGAGTACCACATGCCGTAGGATTAGATACACACGTCTACACACAGTTCCACACTCCAGAGGATTAGATACGCGCGTCTGCACACAGTTGTACACGCCATAGGATTAGATACACGCGTCTGCACACAGTACCACATGCAGTAGGATTAGATACGCACGTCTACACATAGTTCCACACGCCGAAGGATTAGATATGTGCCTCTTCACACAATACCACACAGGGGAGGATTAGATACATGTGTGTGCACACAGTACCACACTTTGGAGAATTAGATACATGCCTCTGCACACACTACCTCAAGCCAGAGAATTAGATACGCGTCTCAGAACACAGTATCACACGGGAGAGGATTAGATACGCGTGTCTGCACACAGTACCACACAGGGGAGGTTTAGATACGCGCGTCTACATGCAGAACCACATGCCATAGGATTAGATACGCGCATGTGCACACAGTACCACATGCCGTTGGATTGGATACGCGCGTCTACACACAGTTCTACACGCTGTAGGATTAGATACGCGCCTCTTCACAGAATACCACACAGGGGAGGATTAGATACACGTGTCTTCACACAGTTGTACACGCCATAGGATTAGATACACACATCTGCACACAGTACCACATGCCATAGGATTAGATATGCGCTTCTACACACAGTACCACATGCCGTAGAATTAGATACATGGGTCTGCACACAGTCCCACACACCAGAGGATTAAATACGCACTTCTGCACACAGTTTTACACACTGAAGGATTTGATACGTGCGTCTGCACATGGTTCCACATGCCGAAGGATTAGATACAGGCGTCTACACACAGTTCCACACTCCAGAGGATTAGATATGCGCATCTGCACACATTTGTACACACCATAGGATTAGATACAAACGTCTGCACAGAGTACCACATGCCATAGGATTAGATACGCGTGCCTGCACACAGTTGTACACGCCACAGGATTAGATACACGTGTCTGCACACAGTACCACATGCAGTAGGATTAGATACGTGCGTCTACACATAGTTCCACACGCTGAAGGATTAGATACGCGCCTCTTCACACAATACCACACAGGGGAGGATTAGATACGTGTGTGCATACAGTACCACACTTTAGAGGATTAGATACATGCCTCTGCACACAGTACCACAAGCCAGAGAATTAGATACGCGTCTCCGCACACAGTATCACAGGGGGGAGGATTAGATATGCGCGTCTGCACACAGTACCACATGGGGGAGGATTAGATACGCGCGTCTACACACAGTACCACATGCCATAGGATTAGATACGCGCCTCTTCACAAAATACCACACAGGGGAGGATTAGATACACGTGTCTTCACACAGTTGTACATGCCATAGGATTAGATAAACGCGTCTGTACACAGTACCACATGCCGTAGGATTAGATATGCGCGTCTACACACAGTACCACATGCCGTAGGATTAGATACGCGCATCTACACACAGTTCCACACTCCAGAGGATTAGATACGCGCGTCTGCACACATTTGTACACGCCATAGGATTAGATACACACGTCTGCACAGAGTACCACATGCCGTAGGATTAGATACACGTGTCTACATACAGTTCCACACTCCAGAGTATTAGATACGTGCATCTGCACACAGTTGTACACGCCATAGGATTAGATACACGCGTCTGCACACAGTACCACATGCAGTAGGATTAGATACGCGCATCTACACATAGTTCCACACACTGAAGGATTAGATACGCGCCTCTTCACACAATACCACACAGGGGAGGATTAGATACGTGTGTGTGCACACAGTACCACACTTTGGAGGATTAGATACATGCCTCTGCACACAGTACCACAAGCCAGAGAATTAGATACGCGTCTCCGCGTGTATCACACGGGGGAGGATTAGATACGCGTGTCTTCACACAGTACCACATGGTGGAGGATTAGATACATGCCTCTGCACACAGTACCTCACATCAGGGATTAGATACACCTGTCTGCACACAGTACCACACGCCAGAGGATTAGATACACGCGTCTGCACATAGTACCACATGCCGTAAGATTAGATATGCACGTCTGCACACAGTTTCATTTACCGGAGGATTAGATACATGCCTCTTCACACAATGCCACACAGGGGAGGATTAGATACACACATCTGCACACAGTACCACACCAACAAGGATTAGATACTTGCGTCTAAACACAGTACTACACGGGGAAGGATTAGATACAGCTTTAATCCAGGTATCCATAACAACTGATCACAGGTTTTTCACTGATATCCAAAATGAGATACACATAATCACATGACACTTATGGACATACACACAAACCACATACAAAATACATCAGTGCAAAATGGGACAATTCTTATGGGGCCACTACACAAACATAAAATGTAATATACCCGTGCGAAGCCGAGTCCTCCCTCTAGTATATATATATATATATATATATATATATATATATATATATATGTTTCCCTTTTCCCCTTTTCCTTACCTCGAGTATATATATACACAGAACCGTAACACTTACTAACAGCCACACAAACAAATATGCACAATACAGTCTCACCGGACTCAGAGTATCAGGACAGATGTAGACGCCTCCTCTCACTCCCTGGATATGCCCTGAAGTGCAGGCTCTTCAGCCTTTTATGGGCCAGTAATGAGCCCAGGACCAAAACCTGGGCTGAAGCCTACTCCAGACCTGCACTGGACCACACAGATCAGAAACCTGGGGCTGATATAGTGGAACTCCAGCACTATTCAGTCACGGTGTGGATGTATAGTGTAAATGAGATATTAGTGATATTTGGGCATGATTTTTGCCGAGGTATTATTCAGTCACCTTCACTTCTTGTATGGTGGTATTATTTGGTCACCTTCACTTCTTGTATGGTGGTATTATTTGGTCACCTTCCTTTACCACCCTTATTGTATTTAACTCCCCCGATATTTGTCTGTACCTCTTTTCTTGTGTTGTGTTTGGTGGACTGTTGTCATGAGGGTTGCTGCCAAACATGTAGAGCATTCCTTATTGCCAAGAATTTCCTGGTTTCAAGTCAACAGTTCCAGCCTTAGAAGCAGTAGCAAAGCCTTTTTGGATCGTATTCTATAGGACCCATGGCCACCCATCAACTTTAACAAGTGTACGGCACTTGGCATAGAGAGGGATCCTGCTGATCTTTCACAGTGAAGTCCTCCTCCTGTACCTGTTTACAGTACTAACATCATATACAGTATATAAGTTTTGTGGGTTGGAACGTGAGGCCTATCAGTGATGGTGGAAGTAGGGGATGTATGTGTTATTCACAACTGCATGAAACAGAGCACGGATTGCTGCAAAACGTATAACAGAGCTAGAGAATCTTAGGAGTAGGAGAATTAGAACACAATTTAGTCAGATTTATTAAATTACATGCAGATTAGTGATAGAAATTATAGGTAGGAATGAGGGAGAATATCTGTGCTGTGTGGAATACAGACAGACAAGGGACAGTTAACCCTTTCATTGACAATAATCTAATTTTTCCAGCGGTCTTTTTTTGGAACAGAGCAATTTGATCTGTCTACAGATTGTTTAACATTGTTTTTATTGACAAAGTGAGTCCATTTAGAGAAAAATCTTATTTTGGGCAAGATTTTAAATTTTCAATAAATACAAACTGCTGTTCTCATAGCAAAATGATAATTGCGTTTTCACTAATCTTAAAAAAATCTCATTTAAGGGGGTGGGGTCACTGATCACTCAGCCAGAAAGGTCTTGAAGCCTAGTATATTACATTCCACTATACCACGTGTTGGCATTAAAAAGCAAAACCATTTTGATTTAATATCTTCTCCCATTAAAGGATAATTTTTGGTGGCTTTTTGTCTTTTGAAAAGCTAATTCTTTATCACCTTTCAAGTAGCAAACCATCTTTCACCCAAAAAGTTAATTTTGGACCATTTTAAATGTTAAAATGCATAAAAGTAAGTGTCAGTGCAGTGTATGGTTTGTATCACCTGCTTACCATCTACTTTTCCATAGACATACAGTATATGTCATGTTCACTTTGACATAATTTAGAGAGCTAGGTTTCTAGGAGCCCTGACAGTGTTCTATACTATGTTTTATAGCTAGGGTCCTAGGAGCCCTGACAGTATTCTACACTATGTTTTATAGATAGGTTCCTAGGAGCCCTGACAGTGTTATACACTATGTTTTATAGCTAGGGTCCTAGGAGCCCTGACAGTATTCTACACTATGTTTTATAGATAGGTTCCTAGGAGCCCTGACAGTATTCTACACTATGTTTTATAGATAGGTTCCAAGGAGCCCTGACAGTGTTATACACTATGTTTTATAAATATGTTCCTAGGAGCCCTGACAGTGTCCTACACTATGTTTTATAGATAGGTTCCTAGGAGCCCTGACAGTGTTCTACACTATGTTTTATAGATAGGTTCCTAGGAGCCCTGACAGTGTCCTACACTATGTTTTATAGATAGGTTCCTAGGAGCCCTGACAGTGTTATACACTATGTTTTATAGATAGGTTCCTAGGAGTCCTGACAGTGTTATACACTATGTTTTATAGGTAGGTTCCTAGGAGCCCTGACAGTCTTCTACACTATGTTTTATAGGTAGGTTCCTAGGAGCCCTGACAGTATTCTACACTATGTTTTATAGATAGGTTCCTAGTAGAGATGAGCGAACACTAAAATGTTCGAGGTTCGAAATTCGATTCGAACAGCCGCTCAATGTTTGTGTGTTCGAACGGGTTTCGAACCCCATTATAGTCTATGGGGAACAGATACTCGTTAAGGGGGAAACCCAAATCCGTGTCTGGAGGGTCACCAAGTCCACTATGACACTCCAGGAAATGATGCCAACACCTCTGGAATGACACTGGGACAGCAGGGGAAGCATGTCTGGGGGCATCTAACACACCAAAGACCCTCTATTACCCCAACATCACTGCCTAACAACTACACACTTTCCACATTCAAAAAAACCTCTATCAAAGTGGGAAAATACCTGGAAACCTTCTTTACTCCCCAAATGGATGGACACAAACCCCAATTTAAGCTCAACAAACAGTAACAACCACCCCTTTAAATCACATTCCCCATGACAACCACAAATGGAATAGGCAATGGGAATTCCAAAAGCCCTCACCCTTAACTGTCATTTTGAGTGTGTGTGTGTGTGTGTGTGTGTGTGTGTGTGTGATGTGGTAAGACCTTCCAAAATTCACTTTTCTAGCCCTTAACATGAGCCCTTCCAAACAAAGTTACAGGACCTTAAGCTGAGCTACCAGCAGAGATTGAGGCCCTTGGCATGAGTAGAGCCTTGCACCAGCAGTGTTTTTGGCACTTAGGGTGAGTTGAGCCTTGTACCAGCGTGTGTCCCTTAACATCAGGGCCTAAGTTCTGCGCTTTGCACAAAAGTTCCACATAAACTAGGCTGAATGGTACAAAGATTAGTAGGCCCGAGAACCAGGAACAGGTCTTGCAATGGCTGTCGGATAACGCTTAAAGCACATTGTCCACCAGCCAGTCAGCCTCTACCTCCTCTTACCCAACAGTCTTGTCCTCCTTCCACCCAAAATTCCCAATCTTCCCAGAACAATAACCCCAACTGTCCCTGCTCCCCAGAGTTGTTCTCCCTTCCTTTGACTGTACCGCAACCTGCCCCTCCATTTCGCGATTCCACGGACCTAACAGACGAGTATCTGTGTCCAGATGCTCAAACACTAGAGTCTCCTCCATTCCATCTCCGGTCAATTTGGTGGCGGATGACCAGCAACCCACCCTCATCGACGACGATGAGACGCAGTTGCTGTCAGGGAAGCCAGTTGACATGCGCATTGTGCAGGAGGAGGAGGCAAGACAGGAGTTGGAAGAGGAGGTGGTGGACGACGAGGACACCGACCCCACCTGGACAAGGCGGATGTCAAGCTGGGAAAGTAGTGTGGATGTTGAGGCAGGTGCAGCACCAAAAAGGGTAGCTAGAGGCAGAGACATGTCCAGAGGCAGAGGTCAGCTGCTTTGCCGAAGCCAGGCCAGACCCGGAATGTCCGAAGATGTTCCCTTTTGTACCCAGCCCAGAAAAACTCCCCCATCGAGGGCACGTTTCTTGAAGGTATAGAGTTTTTTCAAGGAATGCGCCGAGGACAGATATAGTGTCGTCTACACAATTTGCCTCTCAAAATCGAGTAGGGGCCCTGAGAAGAGCAACCTGTCCACCACTTCAATGCACCGTCATTTGGAATCCAAGCAATGGAATCAGTGGCAGGCAGCAACGGCAGGACAAACGTCGCCCACCGTTCATGCCACTGCCTCTGCTCACAGTGCTGGCGATGCACTCCAGAGGACGAGCCAGGACATCACTTCATCTGCCTCCGCCACTTTGTTGACTTCTCCCTCATCCTCCCCTGTTTCTGTCTTATCTCCTTCTCCTGCACCATCAAAGGCACCATCAGGCGCTTCTTTACAACAACCCACCATCTCTCAGACATTGGAGCGCCGGCAGAAATACACCGCTAACCACCCACCCACGCAAGCCTAGAACGCCAACATCGCTAAACTGCTGGCTCAGGAGAGGTTGGCGTTCCGGCTTGTTGAAACTCCCGCCTTCCCGGACCTGATGGCAACTGTGGCACCTCACTATGCCGTCCCTAGCCATCTCAACTTCTCCCGGTGTGGCGTCCCCGCCTTGCACCAGCACGTGTCACTCAACATCAGGTGGGCCCTTAGTTCCGCGCTTTGCTGCAAGGTCCACTTGACCACCGACACTTGGACAAGCGCCTGTGGTCAGGGATGCTGCTTATCTTTAAGGACAGGCAGGGTGAATGTGGTGGAGTCTGGTCCCGGGGTGTAAACTGAGGTACCCTATCTCCTCTCCCAGGCCAAAATTCATGGCAGGAGTAGACTGAAACCCTACGACGCTGCAACCTCCACCACAGCTACTAGCGGCAAACGCTAAAACACTGGTGTGGGGAGACGTCAGCAGGCGGTGCTGAAGCTCATCAGCTTGGGGGACAGACAGCACAGTGCCTCCGAGGTCAGGGATGCCATCCTGGCTGAGATGGCATTTTTTTTTCCCTGCTACACCTGGGGCCTGGCATTTTTACGCCTGTGATAATGGCTGGAACCTGGTAGCGGCTCTGGAGCTTGCCAGCCTCCAACACGTTCCATGTTTGGCCCACGTCTAACCTAGTGGTGCAAAGTTTTTTGAAAACATACCCAAATGTACCAAAGCTACTGTTGAAAATGCGGCGCTTGTGCGCCCACTTTTGCAAGTGCACAGGAGTCGCTGCTAGCCTAAAAACACTCTAGCAAGGCCTACATCTGTCCAAACACAGGCTGTTGTCCGTCATTCACACACGCTGAAACCCTACAATACCATATCTTGAGCAGGGTGTGTGAGCTGCACAGACCTTTGATGGAGTTCCATCTACAAAACCCAAGGGTTCCTCAAAGTCAGCTCCCAAAGTTTCTGCACCATGAGTTTCCAGGGGTGGCAGAGTTATGGCTAGGGGCAGAGGCATGGATAGGGATGATGTCTAGGGGCAAAAGCAGTGTGGATGTGGAGGCAAGCTAAGCAGGAAAAACTGGGGGTACAAGCTAAGGCATGGACTGGGGTGATGTCTAGGGGCAAAAGCAGTGTGGATGTGGAGGCAAGCTAAGCAGGAAAAACTGGGGGTACAAGCTAAGGCATGGACTGGGGTGATGTCTAGGGGCAAAAGCAGTGTGGATGTGGAGGCAAGCTAAGCAGGAAAAACTGGGGGTACAAGCTAAGGTATGGACTGGGGTGATGTCTAGGGGCAAAAGCAGTGTGGATGTGGAGGCAAGCAAAGCAGGGAAAATGGTGGCTAGAGGCAAAGGGATGTCCATAGGCAGCAAGGGCAAAGATGCAAAACTCTCCCCTGTTTCAAGAATTTTCCTGACTTGTCTCCCCACAAAACATTCCTGGGAGGAGGGCTGAAACACCACCCTCCTCCTCCTCCGCTGTTAGATTGACCCCAGCTACGAGCTGAAAACGCTGCAACACTGGTGTGGGGAGACGTCAGCAGGCTGGGCTGAAGCTCATCAGCTTGGGAGACGGACAGCACACTGCCTCTGAGGTCAGGGATGCCATCCTGGATGAGATGGCAATTTGTTTATCCCCACTGCCCCTGGGGCCAGGCTTTTTTGTCTTGTTGGAGGGCTCTGGAGCTTGCCAGCCTCCAACACTTTCCATGCCTGGCCCACGTGTTCAATGTAGTGGTGCAATGATTTTTAAAAACATACCCCAAATTAGCTGAGCTAAGGGTGAAAGTGCGGCACTTGGACACCCACTTTCCCAAGTCTACAGTACCTGGAGCTAGCCGCAATACACTCCAGCAAGGCCTACATCTGCCTGAAGCACCTACTGTTGTGCGAGGTCACCACACGCTCTAACCCTAGATACCGTATGTTCAGCAGGGTGTGTGAGCAGCAGAGACCTTTGATGGAGTACCAGCTACAAAACCCAAGGGTTCCTCAGAGTCAGCTCCCTCACTTTCTGCACCATGAGTTTCCATGGGTGGCAGACTTATGGCTAGAGGCACAGGCATGGATAGGGGTGATGTGTAGGGGCAAAAGCAGTGTGGATGTGGAGGCAAGCTAAGCAGCAAAAACTGGGGGTACAAGCAGCCGGTGGCATCATCACTGACAAGCACAGCTGTCTGTCAGCTGACAGGCTGACTTTCACCAAAATGAACAGACAATGGATAGACTCATCATATACATGTCAGTTACATGACAAATTTAGTGCAATTTGCAAGTCCAAGATGGGTTGGAGATCTGCGGAGAGGAATCTCACCACCTCTTGCGGGTGCCATCATTTGGAAGGCAAGCCCTGGGCTCAGTGGGTGAGAGCAAGCGCAGGATAATCGTCGTTTGGCCTGGCGGCCACTGCCTCTTCCACTGTTGACAGGGCTGGCGCTGCAGTCCAGACCAGCAGCCAGGACACCTCCACATCTGCCTCTGACACTTTGGGGAGTTCACCCTTATCCTCACCTTTTCCTGCCATTTCTCCTTTTGCCCGCGCCATCATGCGCCTCTTCCCAGCAACTCCCCATCTCCCAAGCCTTTCATTTCATGCTAAAGTACAGCGCAACCCACCCACATGCCCAAGGCTTCAACGGCCTCATCTCAAGAAATCTGACCCAGGAGATGTTGGAATCCCGGCTGGGGGACACTCTGCCCTTTTTGGGCAGAGTGTCTACTGCGCCACCGCACTGTGCCGTCCACACCAGCACTTTCCCCCAAACATGAGGCGGTCCCTAAATTCAGCGCTTAGCCCTAAAGTTCCATGTGACCAGTTACGAATGGACAAGTGCATGCGGACAGGGACGCTACCTTTCAATTTGGGCACAGTGGTTGAATGTAGTTGAGGCGTGGACCGGGTCGCAAAATGTGGTGGCCTGACTTGTCTCCCCACACAACATTCCTGGGAGGAGGGCTGAAACACCACCCTCCTCCGCTGTTAAATTGACCCCAGCTACGAGCTGGAAACGCTGCAACACTGGTGTGGGGAGACGTCAGCGGGCCGTGCTGAAGCTCATCAGCTTGGGGGCCAGACAGCACACTGCCTACAAAGTGAGTCATGCCATCCTCGATGAGACGGCAATGTGGTTTTTGCCACTGCACCTGGGCCCAGGCATGTTGTCATGTGTGATAATGGCCGTAACCTGGGATCGGCTCTGTAGCTTGGCAGCCTGTAACATATTCCATGCCTGGGCCACGTTTTTAACTCATTGCTGCTAATCATTTTAAAAAGGTACCCCAATGTTCCTGAGCTACTGGTGAAAGTGTGGCGCTTGTGCGGATAGTTTTTAAAGTCTATAGTTGCCGCTGCTAGCCTCTATGCACTCCTACAACGCCTGTACCTGCTGGAACAACGGCTGTTGTGCGACGTCTCCACACTGCTGGCACTAAACATATCATGTGTTGAGCAGAGTGTGTGAGCAGCACAGACCTTTGATGTAGTTCCAACTCCAAAACCCTCGGGTTCGTCAAAGTCAACTCCCTCAGTTGCTCAACCATGAGTGGCCATGGGTGGCAGACTTATGTGAAATCCCATCCCATCCATTGCACTGGACACGAAACATTAGCATGCGCTCAGCACAACTTCGGATATGGCAGCTGCGTTAAGCAGGGTGCAGGGTACAACACAGACCAGGCCCGAGCACCAGGAACAGGTGTTAGAAATACTGCAGCATCCGCCATTTCCTTCCAATTTTGGGGTTTTGGACCCGCCACCAACTTGTCTGGACCTAAGTGGGGATCATGAGACACAGTTGCCATCAGGGCAAGCTGTGGTCATGTGCGGTTTGCAGTAAGGGGCCAGTGCGCAATTGGAAGAGGAGTTGGTGGATGACGAGGCCACCGACCCCACATGGACAGGGGTGATGTCTAGGGGCTAAAGCAGTGTAGATGTAGAGGGAAGCTAAATCAACAAAAAACCTGGGTAGAAGCAAAGGCATAAACTGGGGTGATGTTTAGGGGCTAAAGCAGTGTAGATGTGGAGGGAAGCTAATTCAACAAAAAAAAACAGGGTAGAAGCAAAGGCATAAACTGGGGTGATGTTTAGGGGCTAAAGCAGAGTAGATGTGGAGGGAAGCTAATTCAACAAAAAAAGCAGGGTAGAAACAAAGGCATAAACTGGGGTGATGTTTAGGGGTGAAAGCAGTGTAGATGTGGAGGGAAGCTAAGCAGCAAAAACAGTGGGTAGAAGCAAAGGCATGCAAAACTCTACCCTGTTGGAAGACTTATTCCTAGGTCTGGAACATGTTAATGGCCCCCCTGGACAAATTACTGCCACTCAGGGGCCTAGTGTCACCAGGAGGGACAAGTATAGGCGCATGTTGTGGGAATACCTGGCCGACACCAGCTCTGTCCTCTCCAATCCCTCTGTGCTCTACAGCCTACACTTATTTTCTCATCTTTTTTTCTGCACTGCACATCTCTTGCCTGCTTCCTTTGGGATCTTACAAGTGGTGGTCCACTTCCAAAGATGGTAATTTCACTAGACAGTGTAACGGGAGTAGCTGAGGGATCGCTGTCTTAACCACTTTTTGGCACAAAATTAACTTCCAAAGCCAAATATGGTGCAAGTATATGATGCAAGGACACCTACACACCTATCTCTGACACATTGGGGAGTTCACCCTCATGCGCCCTTTTGGCCTGCACCATCATGCGCCTCTTCCCAGCCACTCCACATTTCCCAAGCTTTTCATTGCAGGCAGAAGTACAACACAACCCACCCCCATGCCCAAGTCTTTAACAGCCTCATCGATAAACTGCTGGCCCTGGAGATGTTGGTGTTTGTTTATGCTTCTGGAGACCCAGGCCTTCCGTCAGCAGATGGCAGCTGGGGCACCTCCCTATGCTGGGCCTAGTCGTTACTACTTCTCTTGGTGTGCTGTCCCTGCCTTGCGCCTGCATGTGTCCCATAACATCAGTCGGGCCCAGAGCTCTGCGCTTTGCTGCAAGGTCCACTTGACCACCGACACATGGACAAGCGCCTGTGGTCAGGGATGCTGCAGTGCTTATCTTTAATGACAGGCAGGGTGAATGTGGTGGAGTCTGTTCCCCGGGTGCAAACTGGGGTGGCCTATCTCCTCTCCCAGGCCAAAATTCATGGCAGGAGTAGACTGAAACCCTACGATGCTGCAACCTCCACCCCAGCTACTAGCAGAAAACACTGTAACACTGGCATGGGGAGATGTCAGCAGGCCGTGCTGAAACTGATCAGCTTGGGGGACAGACAGCACAGTGCCTCCGAGGTCAGGGATGCCATCCTGGCTGAGATGGCATTTTTTTTCCCCTGCTACACCTGGGGCCTGGCATTTTTGCGCCTGTGATAATGGCTGGAACCTGGTAGCAGATCTGGAGCTTGCCAGACTCAAACATGGTCCACGCATGGCCCACGTTTTTCAACTTGTTGGTGCCATGTTTCTTTGAAACCTACACCATTGTGCCTGATATACAGGTCAAAGTGGGGCCATTTTCGTAAGTGAGAACTAGCCTCTGCTAGGCAGAAAACATTCAGAGCACACTCCTCTCATCTTCGCACCGTTGGCTGGCGGAGGAAGACGAGGGGGTTGGAGTGGCATCTGATGTCCCTGTCCCACACGAGGCTAGAGGGTGCACTTCAGTGCATCCCATTGCTTCACCACAAATGGTGTGAAGGGGAGTGGAAAATGGAGGAAATGGAGAGTGACCCTTACAGTTGGGGCCAGCAAAGGCATGCCAAGTAACACACTGGCACACATGGCTGACTTCATCTTGGGTTGCTTTTCAACACATATTTCACATCATGAAGAACAAATAATACTGGATTTTTACAAGCCTCGAACCCCGGTCTAGGTCTAATGTCTGTTCCTTTCTTATATTAGGGGAAAGGGAAAAAAAATTACTTCAGTGAAACGTTTAGCGTACATAGACTGACTATTAATGTGCATCCCACTTAGTGTTGTTAGGGTTACACACCGTCACAACCTGGCTAAAGCTTCTATAGCTGTTAATAAAGTCAACATAACTTTACGGTATCCAAAAAGACAGCTGGTACCGACAGAGAGCAAGACAAATGTCAACCAAAGCTGTGAGCTCTGAACACCCACAGTGACTTTGGCGTCATCATCATTATAAGGGAGCGGGTGGTAATAAATAACTTGGCAGTGCCTAAAACCCAAAAAGCTTATACAACTATATTTACATTAAGATACACAAATGACACTTTTCAGTAGCATGTCATGAGACAAGCTGATAAGCTCTTCCTTTGTGCAGTGCTATTTGAAAGTTAAACGCTGCCTTTATTTTAATTCTGGAGAAGGTGCAGACATTAGATTTAGAACATGTTGTCTTCATTTTCCAAATCCTCTATATAGGTAACGTGTTTTTCGGGCCGAGCTGTCTGGGAACGAGCTGGTGCAGCACTGACAACCTGGGTGAATATGGCAAGAGCCTGAGATGTAGGGTGAATGAATCCCCAAATTATTTGTGGAATTCCCAGTGAGACAATGGCACTATCTACCAGTAGCAAAAATTGTGGGTGCACGTAACCCCAATATATTCTTTGAATTCCCAGTGAGACAATGGCACTGTATAGCAGTAGCAAAAATTGTGGGTGCACGTAACCCCAATATATTCTTTGAATTCCCAGTGAGACAATGGCACTGTATAGCAGTAGCAAAAATTGTGGGTGCACGTAACCCCAATATATTCTTTGAATTCCCAGTGAGACAATGGCACTGTATAGCAGTAGCAAAAATTGTGGGTGCACGTAACCCCCATATATTCTTTGAATTCCCAGTCAGACAATGGCACTATATACCAGTAGCAAAAATTGTGGGTGCACGTAACCCCAATATATTCTTTGAATTACCAGTCAGAAACTGGCACTATATGGCAGTAGCAAGAAATGAGGGTATTTGTAACCCCAATATATTCTTTGAATTCCCAGTCAGACAATGGCACTATATACCAGTAGCAAAAATTGTGGGTGCACATAAATCCAATATATTCTTTGAATTCCCAGTGAGACAATGGCACTGTATAGCAGTAGCAAAAATTGTGGGTGCACGTAACCCCCATATATTCTTTGAATTCCCAGTCAGACAATGGCACTATATACCAGTAGCAAAAATTGTGGGTGCACGTAACCCCAATATATTCTTTGAATTCCCAGTGAGACAATGGCACTGTATAGCAGTAGCAAAAATTGTGGGTGCACGTAACCCCCATATATTCTTTGAATTCCCAGTCAGACAATGGCACTATATACCAGTAGCAAAAATTGTGGGTGCACATAACCCCAATATATTCTTTGAATTCCCAGTGAGACAATGGCACTGTATAGCAGTAGCAAAAATTGTGGGTGCACGTAACCCCAATATATTCTTTGAATTCCCAGTCAGACAATGGCACTATATACCAGTAGCAAAAATTGTGGGTGCACATAACCCCAATATATTCTTTGAATTCCCAGTGAGACAATGGCACTGTATAGCAGTAGCAAAAATTGTGGGTGCACATAACCCCCATATATTCTTTGAATTCCCAGTCAGACAATGGCACTATATACCAGTAGCAAAAATTGTGGGTGCACGTAACCCCAATATATTCTTTGAATTCCCAGTGAGACAATGGTACTGTATAGCAGTAGCAAAAATTGTGGGTGCACGTAACCCCCATATATTCTTTGAATTCCCAGTGAGACAATGGCACTATATACCAGTAGCAAAAATTGTGGGTGCACGTAACCCCAGTATATTCTTTGAATTCCCAGTGAGACAATGGCACTATATACCAGTAGCAAAAATTGTGGGTGCACGTAACCCCCATATATTCTTTGAATTCCCAGTGAGACAATGGCACTATATACCAGTAGCAAAAATTGTGGGTACACGTAACCCCAGTATATTCTTTGAATTCCCAGTGAGACAATGGCACTATATACCAGTAGCAAAAATTGTGGGTGCACGTAACCCCAATATATTCTTTGAATTCCCAGTCAGACAATGGCACTATATACCAGTAGCAAAAATAGTGGGTGTATATAGCCCCAATTCTATTGCTAGGGGACTTGCAGGGTATTTCTGAGGTGAAGGTGGGGGGGCACACCATTGGAACGGGGATTTGGGGTGTATATATGGGGTATACGGGAATACACTGTCAGTGTGTTCCATTCAGGATCCTGGGAAAGCTGGGTTGCGGCGATTGAGCCCGTCAGTGCCACGTT
The DNA here is from genome assembly GCF_031893055.1 of Leptodactylus fuscus. Lineage (NCBI taxonomy): Eukaryota > Metazoa > Chordata > Amphibia > Anura > Leptodactylidae > Leptodactylus > Leptodactylus fuscus. Next base: position 28,463,485 of record NC_134268.1, read on the forward strand.
ACACTGACAAGCTTCTCCCTGGAATTGAAGTTATATGTAAGCCCAATATATTCTTTGAATTCCCAGTGAGACAATGGCACTATATACAAGTAGCAAAAATTGTGGGTGCACGTAACCCCAATATATTCTTTGAATTCCCAGTGAGACAATGGCACTATATACAAGTAGCAAAAATTGTGGGTGCACGTAACCCCAATATATTCTTTGAATTCCCAGTGAGACAATGGCACTGTATACCAGTAGCAAAAATTGTGGGTGCACATAACCCCCATATATTCTTTGAATTCCCAGTGAGACAATGGCACTATATACCAGTAGCAAAAATTGTGGGTGCACGTAACCCCAGTATATTCTTTGAATTCCCAGTGAGACAATGGCACTATATACCAGTAGCAAAAATTGTGGGTGCACGTAACCCCCATATATTCTTTGAATTCCCAGTGAGACAATGGCACTATATACCAGTAGCAAAAATTGTGGGTACACGTAACCCCAGTATATTCTTTGAATTCCCAGTGAGACAATGGCACTATATACCAGTAGCAAAAATTGTGGGTGCACGTAACCCCAATATATTCTTTGAATTCCCAGTCAGACAATGGCACTATATACCAGTAGCAAAAATAGTGGGTGTATATAGCCCCAATTCTATTGCTAGGGGACTTGCAGGGTATTTCTGAGGTGAAGGTGGGGGGGCACACCATTGGAACGGGGATTTGGGGTGTATATATGGGGTATACGGGAATACACTGTCAGTGTGTTCCATTCAGGATCCTGGGAAAGCTGGGTTGCGGCGATTGAGCCCGTCAGTGCCACGTTACACTGACAAGCTTCTCCCTGGAATTGAAGTTATATGTAAGCCCAATATATTCTTTGAATTCCCAGTGAGACAATGGCACTATATACAAGTAGCAAAAATTGTGGGTGCACGTAACCCCAATATATTCTTTGAATTCCCAGTGAGACAATGGCACTATATACAAGTAGCAAAAATTGTGGGTGCACGTAACCCCAATATATTCTTTGAATTCCCAGTGAGACAATGGCACTGTATACCAGTAGCAAAAATTGTGGGTGCACATAACCCCCATATATTCTTTGAATTCCCAGTGAGACAATGGCACTATATACCAGTAGCAAAAATTGTGGGTGCACGTAACCCCAATATATTCTTTGAATTCCCAGTCAAACAATGGCACTGTATACCAGTAGCAAAAATTCATGTTAACCTAATGTTGACCTGCTCTGTTGCTTTGCGCAGACTCCCTATAACATCATTATCTCTACCAACAACTCGTTGACTTCTGATTTACTGTGTATGGCCAAGCTCATAAATTATTCACATTACGCTGTTATAAATTTCTAAATTTATTGGTGGAATTTATTTGAAGAACATGCCCGCCATAGTTTGATGCCATGTAAAATAATGATGTTTTTCATACCCATAAAATAAAAAGATTATTTGGAGACAAGCACTAACAAGGCAATTGTGGGAGATTTATTGGTTTATAGAAATAAAAGGATGAGTCAGTAGCTAATAAAAGTTAATAAGTCAAAGTTAGGAAAAGTAAAAATTTAAAGAATTACTAGGGGTATTTGCAGGAGAAGAAGTTATGTATAGGGGACACACGGCCCAACTTCTGCTCCCTGTACTCCTGATTGATAGGGGTCTTTGTGGTTTGACCCACAGTAAGCTGCAGGGGGATAACTTCTTAAAATGGGATTAACCCTCTATCCACTTCATGACCAGGTGGTTTTCAGTTTTGACAGCTATTTTTCCCCCTTTTTTGGTGATACATTTACTTCATCTTTATGTCTTTTTAAGCTCAATTAAAGGAAACTTACTTAAGAAGGATGTTCCACATTATTAGGCAGCCCACAGGTTTTAAGCAATGTGGGAAAGAAAAAGAATCTCTCTGCTGCCGAAAAGCGTCAAATAGTGCAATGGCTTGGACAATTTATGAAAACATTAGATATTTCATGAAAACTTAAGCGTGATCATCATACTGTGAAGATTCGTGTGGCAGATCCAAAGCACAGATGTGTTCGTGAAGATAAAGGCATAATGAGGAAAACTTCTTCCAGGCAATTTCATTGGAATAAAATACCATTACAAAGCAGCAAACAGGTATTCGAAGCTGCAGGTGCTTCTGAAGTCCTATGAACCTGAAGATGTAGGATACTCCAAAGGCTTGCAGTTGTGTATAAACCTACTATTTGGCCGCCCCTAAACAGCGGTCACAGACAGAAATGGTTGCAGTTGGCCCACACATACATGAAGGATCATTTTGAAACAGTCTTGTTTACTGAAAGTGCCGTACAACCCTGGATGGTCCAGATGGATGGAGTAGTGGATGGTTGGGAGAGGGTCAACATGTCCCAACAAGGCTGAGACTTCAGTACGGTGGTGGACTCATGTTTTGGGCTGGAATCGTAGGGAGAGTTTGGGACCTTTAGGGTTTCTGAAGGTGTGAAAATGACCTCTGAAAAGTATAGAGTTTCTAACAGACCACTTTCTTCCATGGTTCAAAAAGAAGAACCATGTCTTCCATAACAAAATCATCTTCATACGGGACAATTCACCATCTCATGCAGCAAAGAAGACCTCTGAGCCATTGGCTGTTATATTCATAAAAGGAGATAAACTCATGGTGTGGCCATCATCCTTCCCTGACCTCAACCGTATTGAGACCCTTTGGAGTATCCTCAAGCAAAAGATCTATGAGGGTAGCTAAAACTTTTCCACGGTACTGTATACTAGGTTTGAGCCGATCTTGACTTTTCAGAATCGATTTTAAAATCCGATTTCCGATCATTTTTCATTCGAACCCGATCTCGATCCCAATTCCGATCCCAATGCAATTCAATAAGATTTTTTTATTAATCGGAGATTGGATTTTAAAAGCAATCCTACCCCCTAGTGTCCACTTACCTCCAGAGATGGCTGGTCCTGTGCCCCGTGCCTTCATTCTTCTCCTCGCTGCTGCTCCACGCTGCTTTTCTTCCTTCGCTGCCCCCTCCCTGCCAGGTTAGGAGAGTGTGGGCGGGTTAGGAGAGTGTGGGCGGGTGCTGGGAGGGGAGACGTCACATCTCCCTGCCCTGTACCCGCCCAATCTAAGCCACAAGCCCCGCCTACCTAGCGCTTTAAACACTAACCTGGGAGGCGGGGCAGCGAGGCAAGAAGAGGGAGGTCACTGGAGCAGCCATTTCTAGAGGTAAGTAGCTGCTAGAGATTTAGTTTAGCCTTCCATTCAAATGAATGGAGGCAGCCGGCGCGCAGGGGGTTAAGGCTGTGTGTCGGCTGCTTCCATTCATTCCTATGGAACTGCAGCGGACCCTTCACACTGAATATACATCGTATACTCAGTGTGGAGGCTAAGCAATGCATTGTGGGAAAAATCACCGATCTCGATCCGACATAAAAAGATTGTGTTCGGAATTCCGATGGCGATCGTGAAATTTCACGATCGCTCAGCCCTACTGTATACCATTCAGAAGAAGCTAGGGAAACTAAAATCTATATGATGATGTTGTAATTGATTGAGCTTCTCCTTTCAGTGACTTGTCAGGACGACATGTTGTATGTCCGGAGACACTCGTTGGGTAAAATTAACAAAGAGCACTTCATGTACCTTCACAAGAGCTGTATCGCCCGCCAATGTGTCAAAGCTATTTTCAGATTCTCAGTTGCACACTCAGTATATCTCCGAGTGATAACAAGGAGACGGAGGTGATATATTGCACCTGAATATGGGGCAGCGATGTGTTACTACATGGCAGACATCAGTCACACTCTCTAAGATGGTGCGAGCAATTCTGGGAAAATCACTTACAGCAAATGCCGCACTATGGCTCTCTGCACAGTGATGTTACACAGATACATGGAATAGTTGTGTTTGTTTCTGTTACTATGCTTTATAGCGAGCAAATAATGGGGTGATGCAAGTATTATAACTATACAAGACACTAGTAAAGAGACTTGATGTAAGTTTTGGCAGGTTTTCATCTCGGCTGAAGTTGCAGTAGATCCAAGACCTTGCCAGTCTCTCCATGACTGCTGTTGTTATATGTTGGCAGCTTCCGAGGACTTGATATGAGAGGCAATTGAAGAATTATTATCAGTTTTAAGGTGGTTAAAAAGTTTTGCATAGCGGTATGTGTTATAGAAGTGTCACTATTTAAAGATGTAGTAGAGCTGACTCGGTCATTTTGGCCAAGTGTATATTTATTACCATGGGACGGTTAACTCTCCGTCTGGTCCTCTGTAACTTACAGGTGACGTCTCTGATTTTAAACCTTCACATTTCTCGTCTTTTCCATCCAGACCACCATGACCACTTCTTCAATATGTGACTTGTCTATGTAAAATTTGCAGCACATCTTTGGCTCCTCACTTTTCCAGGCACCTGACCCACATTGTCCTCACCTATATAAAGTCCCCTTATTTCAAGTTAGCCGAGGGCTAACTTGAAACCTCTTTTTTTTGCGGGGGGGGGGGGGGGGGAGAGGACATCTCCTGAGGCCAGGGCATCTCCGCTGTTAACTCTTACAGCGGAGATGCCGAAGCTCGCTATTACATACCCGGCATCCGGACCCTCTGACGCAGCATACAGACACCGGGGCAGGTCAGCTCGTCACGCTCCCTACCCCGGTGTCTGTATGCTGCGTCAGAGGGTCCGGATGCCGGGTATGTAATAGCGAGCTTCGGCATCTCCACTGTAAGAGTTAACAACGGAGATGCCCTGGCCTCAGGAGATGTCCTCTCCCCCCCCCAAAAAAAGAAAGTTTCGATTTAGCCCCCGGCCACCCGCTATAGTAATGTATAGAATCTCCCCTCGCTATACACTACGCGTTTCGGGCGCCAAACTCACCCTTCTTCAGGTGTATTGGTTCTCAACCGCTGGCCTATATGTTCACATATAGCCCAGCGGTTGAGAACCAATACACCTGAAGAAGGGCGAGGTTGGCGCCCGAAACGCGTAGTGTATGTGTCTGCAAATAAAGCCGTTTTTTTAATACATCCAGGAGAAGCACATTTCTTTCATATTATCGGATGGTTGATGCATCTGTGTTGGGTCCGTTTTTATTTGCCCCTGTTTACACACCCAAGAGGTGAAGAAAGGACTGCGGCTGTACCTACCTGAGGAAGAAACCTTCCATTTTACTAAGTGTTTGGCCACCACGGAGTTGTGACCTTGTTTCAAAACTTCATAAGGTGAGCTGTATTCTTATATTTGTAACTCTATCACTATCAAAATTACTACACTATGGGCTGCTCGGTGTCTATTTCCTTTTGTTTTACAGTTTTAAAAAAGTTACACGACAGATAGCGAGTGTTTTAGTCACGAGACTTCTGGGAGACTTTATGTAACCCCGACTTTACTTTTACGAAGGTTCTCTATAACACAATTCTACAGTCATTCTCAGGCATTGGTGCGGTGTAGACCTATAAATAGACTCTATTAGATGTACATTAGCACTCAGCACCCAATACGCAGATCTTCAAATGTACACCAAAGCCGAATCCCACAATTCACTTAATACTGATTTCCTGGCCGGGGTTTATGGTCGCCCCTGTAGACTACCATTAATGGTCCACTTATGGCCACAGCTGGTTGCGTATGGTATAACCTGAAGTCTAGGATTAATAACAACCTATAGATATTGTAGGAGTTCCAGCACTTGATCCAGTCCATACAACTACGGTATCACGATTATGTAATTGTCAGAGTTTCCTCTTGGAACACGTTTTAGGGCAGGGGCGAGTGAGGACCTAAAACCGGCCTTACAGTTACAGTTCAATAATGTTTTTAATTTACATTTTATAGCTGCTGCAACCCACTGGGCTTAGATTTCAATCGTAATATCTATTCCATATGTGGGACACGCACATTTCAACTATGGGATTTCAACTCATTAAACACAGACATTTATCTAACACTTGGTCGATACGATTCACACGTGCAGCGTGCCAAGCAGAGTTATTAGGCTGTGTATCCGTATCGACAATTATTGGGTTTCCAGAAATCACTTTCTATGTCGTAGTGATGTCACTGTCAATATGATGAGCTAGACGAGCAGATGAAATACCTTACATGTTACTATGACATTTCTATTGAAGATATACGTCAGAAGTAGAGATGAGTGAATACTATTTGAAACTAGAGTCTCGAATACCTCGCTCCCATAGGAATGAATGGGAGCGGTCGAACAGAAAGGGGTTAAGCGCCGGCAGCCAGTTCCGGCCGCAGTCATTCATTCCTATGGAGCAAGGTATTCGCTCATCTCTAATCAGAAGTAGAGATGAGAGAACCAGGTTTGTTGCAAATTTTCCAAATGCAGATCTTCCAGATAAAGATGGGCGAACCTATGAAGATTCTTTTCATCCCGTGTTTGGATGAAGCGATCCATCAGTTCGTTGTGACATCATGAAGTTCATCGTACCCATGTCACCATTGAAGCCCAATCACAGGACTTAGCTTTGACCCTGGGCACATGACGTCACAGATGAGTGCTGGACGAGGAGGCAGAGACAGATCGATGGATGCCAAGAGGAACCCAAAAGAGGAAACGGAAGGTGAGTCTAAGGCTGAGGCCCCATGTTGCGGAAACGCAGCTTCTTTTGTTGCAGATTTTGCTGCGTTTTTTTGAGCCAAACCTAGGATTGACCAAAAAAGAATGGGAGATACATAGGAAGCTCTTATACTTCTACCATCTGTTCAATCCACTCCTGTCTTTGGATAAAAAAAAAACGCAACAAAGAAGCTGCATTTCTTCGTGGGGCCTTAGTCTAAACGTTTTGTTTTTTTTTAAATTTTTTTGTAACTTCCCCTTGGTCCTCCACATATTATACTTTGGGTTATGAAGAGATCCCATAGTATAATAATTTACCGCGATGTATGTCACAGTGGCCATTTTAGTACGTCCAAGAAAGATCCAAAAATGCTCTGTTTCATTAGAGCGATTCGCCTATCTTTACTCCCAGATGTATACTAAATGTACACTCCATTGGTGACATATGAGGTCTAGAGATGGTCTGAGAATACGTCAGGGCTTTAACAACCTACAATGAACACAGAAGAAAAAAACGACAGTGTGAAATGAGCCTAGCCATAGAAGTCTAAATCCTCATGGACATGAACCTTGAGGACACAACAAAGCGAAGCGCCTTCCTTCTGCCAACATTGTATAAAGACTTGTGGTGAAGAGCTCAGAAGATCCAGGTTTGTTCCCAATAACCAGCCAACATATGATAAAAGAATATTTTTCTAATAGATTACATTTTATGTTCTCCATTGTTATTCAGCAACATTTGGTTGGTTGGTTGGAGGGTCTTCCATGTTAGGATATTATGCTATTTGGCTGATTTGACCGACTACACTGTTTTGTCTATGCTGTATATCACTGGACCTGAAAGGTAATTCAGATGTTAAATTGTGAAAACTTGAAGGCATTTTCAATATGGAAAAATTGGAATGACCACATCGTAATATCAATTGTCATCTTAGTTTGTAGGACAGGTGACATCATATTAGATGACATCACAGTCCACATAATGGTGACCCCCTGTAGCTGACACAACACATATGGCTTCTTGGATGGTGTTACCTTCTGCGGCTCAGCTTTGATTTATTAGAGAACATCCAGAGTATCCTAATGTGTGTGTCTTATACATCACATGTAGGACTCAGGATAGAAATACAGTATCACTGTACAATGTTCTCCGTGCACAGATGTTGCTAATCTCATCTGTCATTGTCTGCCAGGGTTTGTGTCTGGACGATCTTCTCTGAGTGCTAAACTATTTTTTACGTTACCATATGGCCAATGGATAGGACTTTCCCACCATCATCGTATTGTTACTATTCGAGTATTAAGTAGTCATTTGTTTTTACTACTATTCTTAAAGAGACACCCAAAGAAAACTAAAGTTTCCCATGTTCTCCATTATGGTACTCCATGTGTCAGTCTCTCACCTTTTTCTATGTCTATATATCAGACTAGAGCTCTTAACTAGTCGGGTTTTTCTACTTAAGATACTTAAGTATATGGAGACCTATGTGTCACTCGAAATAGACATCCCTGTATGAAGAAATTACAGGGATTATACCGCCCATGTTGTCAATGGGGGACAGAAACTTCTATCACAGTTACTAGAGATGAGCGAGTAGTATTCGATCGAGTAGGTATTCGATCGAATACTACGGTATTCGAAATACTCGTACTCGATCGAGTACCACTCACTATTCGAATGGAAAAGTTTGATGCAGAACCAGCATTGATTGGCTGAATGCTATACAGTCGGCCGATCAACGCTGGTTCTTCTCCTACCTTTAGAAGTCTTCTCCGTGCAGCTTCCCCGTGGCGTCTTCCGGCTCTTCATTCACTCTGCCAGGCATCGGGCCTGGGCAGAGCCGACTGCGCATGTCCGCTTGTAGTGCGGACATGCGCAGTCGGCGGCTCTGCCCAGGCTTGATGCCTGGCAGAGTGAATGAATAGACGGAAGATGCCGCGGGGACGCTGCAAGGAGAAGACTTCTCGGAGGATCCAGCCCGACCCTCACTCGTGGACTTGGTAAGTATAATTTGATCGAATGTTGCCTACCCCTGAAACGAGCATTTTCCCCCCATAGACTATAATAGGGTTCGATATTCGATTCGAGTAGTCGAATATTGAGGGGCTACTCGAAACGAATATCGAACCTCGGACATTTTACTGTTCGATCATCTCTAACAGTTACTGCTGATGATTAGACATCGCCTGCAACACAGTAATGATGAAGAGCATGACAGCCTTCCTAAGGTTATGTTCACACGTAGGAATTTGAAGCTTGCCAAAAACAGGCAAGGATTTTGACACTGAATTTGAAGCTAATTTTGGAGAACAGTGCCATTGTATTTTGCTGATTGGGCAGGACTAAATTCCACATCCAATTCCGCACTGACAAAGGTGCATTTTCTGCCTCCCATTCATTGCAGTGTTTCTTAGGTGGAATCTGCCTGAAGAATGATAAAAAATAAGCTAGCAAAAAAAAAAAATCAGCTACTGCCTCCCATTGAAATAGATAGGAGGCAGATATCAGGTGGAATTTGAGGAGGATTCCAAGTCAAATTCAGCATTAAAATCCACTGCAAATTCCTACAGGTCAATATACTCTAACAATATACTTATGGTCTCCTAGCTTATTTAGAGAAATATAGAGGGGGAGGGGATAATCACAGTGCCCGCCAGCAGGCAGAGATTGTACTGACTCTAGCTGTGCTGAATAATCTAATCTAAAAATCAAGCTAGTGTCTGCTTAGAAGCAGAAGGTGACCTGTACTGCGAGAACTAAGTACACTATCTATAAAAGAAGGGCAGAGTATAATAGGCCATCAGTTGGGGTACAGACATGAAAATTGGGTTGTCTGTAAAGGAAAATTGGTTTCCTATTATAATTATCCATAAAGGAGTCAGGGAGTAACTTAGTAATTGGTTATGAGTGGTGTGGGTATTATCTTGTGCTGGGATAAGACAAAGTGGGTAGCCAACAAGGGTACCAGTGAGGGGCAAATTTTTTGGAAAAATGCTAAATAAAAATAAGTTTTATAAAGTCAACTGGGTGGAGAATCCACAAAGTCAGGCTCTCCATGTCCCCAAATGGCGCCTATGGTTCCATAAATGTCTCTGAGTGCATAAATGTCTCTGGGTTGGTTTGGTGTATAAATTCCTGCTGACAGGTTCCCTTACGTGATCATTCTGTAGATGCTGGGTATCTGTGGTGGCTCTGATGGAATATGGAGTAGTGTATAATTTATGTACAGTATATATTTGTGTTTGGTGACCCAAAGGCTCCCCTGCCATATAGGATGACACCAGTATTATAGATAGCAAATGGGGGAACACTTGTCAGATTTTGCATTGGGGGCCCAGAAATGACAAGCTATGCCTTTGGGCAGCCGGGTGGCTCGGTGGTTAGCCATGTCGCCTTGAAATGCTGGGGTCTGACCAAGGGTAACACCTGAATAGAGTTAGTATGTTCTCCACATGTTCTCCAGTTTCCTCCCATATGCCAAAACTCCCATAAAACAGAAATATACTGACTGATAATTTGGCTTCCTGTACTAATAACTGATCCTTGTGGGTGTTGGGGATGAGCGCTCGTATGGCAGCCATAACTCCTTGTGCTTTGAGCCCCCGTGAAAAGTGCATTGCGAAAATGAATGTACGTATGGTAAGAACTCTGCACAAGGTAATAGTCTGACGGTTCCTGACTGCCCTACTACAATTATAACCCATCAGTTTTGCTAGCATGTGCCATACAACTTGTAAAAACCACAAGTTAACATGTTATTTTTCCTATAGTGGTTTTTCCTTGCTAAGGTCAATAGGATATAATGCCAGAAAAGCCCTAACATAGGTCGTAGTCTAAACAGTGCGAGGAAAACTGGCTCAGGACCACATATGTGTAATTGGGAAGACGTGACGTCTTATTCACCACACATCTGGCTGCAGTGGCAAATATTACAAGGGAAAGAGTCCAGAAAATGTCCGACGTGAAGCAGAATCTGCAGCCGATGTCTTACGTGCCATATGATCTCGCAGTCGCCACATGGCAATTTATATTGCACAAGAGCGTCCTTTTATTGTGCCTACAGCTTCATAGCAAGGGTGTAGCAGAGGGGTCGCAACGGTCCTGGTGCTTATAAGGACCCAATTATTTTTCTGCCCCATATACAGTGTTGGCCAAAAGTATTGGCACCCCTGCAATTCTGTCAGATAATACTCATTTTCTTCCAGATAATGATTGCAATCACAAATTCTTTGGTATTATTATCTTCATTTAATTTGCTTTCAATGGAAAAACAAAAAGAATTGTCAAAAAGCCAAATTGGATATAATTCAACAGCAAACATAAAAAAGGGGTGGACAAAAATATTGGCATTGTTTGAAAAATCATGTGATGCTTCTCTAATTTGTGTAATTAATAGAGATGAGCGAACAGTGTTCTATCGAACTCATGTTCGATCGGATATTAGGCTGTTCGGCATGTTCGAATCGAATCGAACACCGCGTGGTAAAGTGCGCCATTACTCGATTCCCCTCCCACCTTCCCTGGCGCCTTTTTTGCTCCAATAACAGCGCAGGGGAGGTGGGACAGGAACTACGACACCGGTGACGTTGAGAAAAGTAGGCAAAACCCATTGGCTGCCGAAAACATGTGACCTCTAATTTAAAAGAACAGCGCCGCCCAGGTTCGCGTCATTCTGAGCTTGCAATTCACCGAGGACGGAGGTTTCCGTCCAGCTAGCTAGGGCTTAGATTCTGGGTAGGCAGGGACAGGCTAGGATAGGAAGGAGAAGACAACCAACAGCTCTTGTAAGAGCTAAATTCCAGGGAGAAGCTTGTCAGTGTAACGTGGCACTGACGGGCTCAATCGCCGCAACCCAGCTTTCCCAGGATCCTGAATGGAATACACTGTCAGTGTATTCCTGTATACCCGATATATACCCCGATACCCGTTCCAACGGTGTGCCCCCCCACCTTCACCCCAGAAATACCCTGCAAGTCCCCTAGCAATAGAATTGGGGCTATATACACCCACAATTTTTACTACTGGTATACAGTGCCATTGTCTGACTGGGAATTCAAAGAATATATTGGGAATACAAATACCCTCATTTCTTGCTACTGCCATATAGTGCCAGTGTCTGACTGGGAATTCAAAGAATATATTGGGGTTACGTGCACCCACAATTTTTACTACTGGTATACAGTGCCATTGTCTGACTGGGAATTCAAAGAATATATTGGGAATACAAATACCCTCATTTCTTGCTACTGCCATATAGTGCCATTGTCTGACTGGGAATTCAAAGAATATATTGGGGTTATAAATACCCTCATTTCTTGCTACTGCCATATAGTGCCAGTGTCTGACTGGGAATTCAAAGAATATATTGGGGTTACGTGCACCCACAATTTTTACTACTGGTATACAGTGCCATTGTCTGACTGGGAATTCAAAGAATATATTGGGGTTACGTGCACCCACAATTTTTACTACTGGTATATAGTGCCATTGTCTGACTGGGAATTCAAAGAGTATATTGGGAATACAAATACCCTCATTTCTTGCTACTGCCATATAGTGCCAGTGTCTGACTGGGAATTCAAAGAATATATTGGGGTTACGTGCACCCACAATTTTTACTACTGGTATACAGTGCCATTGTCTGACTGGGAATTCAAAGAATATATTGGGAATACAAATACCCTCATTTCTTGCTACTGCCATATAGTGCCAGTGTCTGACTGGGAATTCAAAGAATATATTGGGGTTACGTGCACCCACAATTTTTACTACTGGTATACAGTGCCATTGTCTGACTGGGAATTCAAAGAATATATTGGGAATACAAATACCCTCATTTCTTGCTACTGCCATATAGTGCCAGTGTCTGACTGGGAATTCAAAGAATATATTGGGGTTACGTGCACCCACAATTTTTACTACTGGTATACAGTGCCATTGTCTGACTGGGAATTCAAAGAATATATTGGGGTTATAAATACCCTCATTTCTTGCTACTGCCATATAGTGCCAGTTTCTGACTGGTAATTCAAAGAATATATTGGGGTTACGTGCACCCACAATTTTTACTACTGGTATACAGTGCCATTGTCTGACTGGGAATTCAAAGAATATATTGGGAATACAAATACCCTCATTTCTTGCTACTGCCATATAGTGCCAGTGTCTGACTGGGAATTCAAAGAATATATTGGGGTTACGTGCACCCACAATTTTTACTACTGGTATACAGTGCCATTGTCTGACTGGGAATTCAAAGAATATATTGGGAATACAAATACCCTCATTTCTTGCTACTGCCATATAGTGCCAGTGTCTGACTGGGAATTCAAAGAATATATTGGGGTTACGTGCACCCACAATTTTTACTACTGGTATACAGTGCCATTGTCTGACTGGGAATTCAAAGAATATATTGGGAATACAAATACCCTCATTTCTTGCTACTGCCATATAGTGCCAGTGTCTGACTGGGAATTCAAAGAATATATTGGGGTTACGTGCACCCACAATTTTTACTACTGGTATACAGTGCCATTGTCTGAGTGGGAATTCAAAGAATATATTGGGAATACAAATACCCTCATTTCTTGCTACTGCCATATAGTGCCAGTGTCTGACTGGGAATTCAAAGAATATATTGGGGTTATAAATACCCTCATTTCTTGCTACTGCCATATAGTGCCAGTTTCTGACTAGTAATTCAAAGAATATATTGGGGTTACGTGCACCCACAATTTTTACTACTGGTATATAGTGCCATTGTCTGACTGGGAATTCAAAGAGTATATTGGGAATACAAATACCCTCATTTCTTGCTACTGCCATATAGTGCCAGTGTCTGACTGGGAATTCAAAGAATATATTGGGGTTACGTGCACCCACAATTTTTACTACTGGTATACAGTGCCATTGTCTGACTGGGAATTCAAAGAATATATTGGGGTTATAAATACCCTCATTTCTTGCTACTGCCATATAGTGCCAGTTTCTGATTGGTAATTCAAAGAATATATTGGGGTTACGTGCACCCACAATTTTTACTACTGGTATACAGTGCCATTGTCTGACTGGGAATTCAAAGAATATATTGGGAATACAAATACCCTCATTTCTTGCTACTGCCATATAGTGCCAGTGTCTGACTGGGAATTCAAAGAATATATTGGGGTTACGTGCACCCACAATTTTTACTACTGGTATACAGTGCCATTGTCTGACTGGGAATTCAAAGAATATATTGGGAATACAAATACCCTCATTTCTTGCTACTGCCATATAGTGCCAGTTTCTGACTGGTAATTCAAAGAATATATTGTGGTTACGTGCACCCACAATTTTTACTACTGGTATACAGTGCCATTGTCTGACTGGGAATTCAAAGAATATATTGGGAATACAAATACCCTCATTTCTTGCTACTGCCATATAGTGCCAGTTTCTGACTGGTAATTCAAAGAATATATTGTGGTTACGTGCACCCACAATTTTTACTACTGGTATACAGTGCCATTGTCTGACTGGGAATTCAAAGAATATATTGGGAATACAAATACCCTCATTTCTTGCTACTGCCATATAGTGCCAGTGTCTGACTGGGAATTCAAAGAATATATTGGGAATACAAATACCCTCATTTCTTGCTACTGCCATATAGTGCCAGTTTCTGACTGGTAATTCAAAGAATGTATTGGGGTTACGTGCACCCACAATTTTTACTACTGGTATACAGTGCCAATTTCTAACTAGGAATTCAAAATGCGCAAGGCTCCCGGAAAGGGACGTGGACGAGGCCGTGGGCGAGGTCGGGGGAATGGTTCTGGGGAGCAAGGTAGCAGTGAAGCCACAGGGCGTCCCGTGCCTACTCCTGTGGGGCAGCAAGCATTGCGCCACTCCACAGTGCCAGGGTTGCTTGCCACATTAACTAAACTGCAGGGTACAAACCTTAGTAGGCCCGAGAACCAGGAACAGGTCTTGCAATGGCTGTCAGAGAACGCTTACAGCACATTGTCCAGCAGCCAGTCAGACTCTGCCTCCTCTCCTCCTATTACCCAACAGTCTTGTCTTCCTTCCTCCCAAAATTCCGAAGCTTTACAGAACAATAACCCAAACTGTCCCTGCTCCCCAGAGCTGTTCTCCGCTCCTTTCATTGTCCCTCAACCTGCCTCTCCACGTCACGATTCCACGAACCTAACAGAGGAGCATCTGTGTCCAGATGCTCAAACACTAGAGTCTCCTCCATCTCCGTTCGATTTGGTGGTGGATGACCAGCAACCCACCCTCATCGACGATGATGTGACGCAGTTGCCGTCAGGGCATCCAGTTGACCGGCGCATTGTGCGGGAGGAGGAGATGAGACAGGAGTTGGAAGAGGAAGTGGTGGATGATGAGGACACTGACCCGACCTGGACAGGGGGGATGTCAAGCGGGGAAAGTAGTGTGGATGTTGAGGCAGGTGCAGCACCAAAAAGGGTAGCTAGAGGCAGAGGCAGAGGTCAGCAGCTTAGGCGAAGCCAGGCCACACCCGGAATCTCCCAAGATGTTCCAGTTCGTACCCAGCCCCGAAAAACTCCCACCTCGAGGGCACGTTTCTCGAAGGTGTGGAGTTTTTTCAAGGAATGCGCCGAGGACAGATATAGTGTTGTCTGCACAATTTGCCTCTCGAAATTGATTAGGGGCTCTGAGAAGAGCAACCTGTCCACCACTTCAATGCGCCGTCATTTGGAATCCAAGCACTGGAATCAGTGGCAGGCAGCAACGGCAGGACAAAGGCCGCCTGCCGTTCACGCCACTGCCACTGCCTCTGCCACTGCCTCTGCCTCTGCCACTGCCACTGCTGACTGTGCTGGCGATGCACTCCAGAGGACGAGCCAGGACACCACTTCATCTGCCTCCGCCACTTTGTTGACTTCTACCTCATCCTCCCCTGGTCCTGTCTTATCTCCTTCTCCTGCACCATCAAAGGCACCATCAGGCGTTTCTTTACAACAACCCACCATCTCTCAGACATTGGAGCGGCGGCAGAAATACACTGCTAACCACCCACACGCGCAAGCCTTGAACGCCAACATCGCTAAACTGCTGGCCCAGGAGATGTTGGCGTTCCGGCTTGTTGAAACTCCCGCCTTCCTGGACCTGATGGCAACTGCGGCACCTCGCTATGCCGTCCCTAGCCGTCACTACTTCTCCCGGTGTGCCGTCCCCGCCTTGCACCAGCACGTGTCACTCAACATCAGGCGGGCCCTTAGTTCCGCGCTTTGCACAAAGGTCCACTTGACCACCGACGCGTGGACAAGTGCATGCGGACAGGGACGCTACATTTCACTGACAGCACACTGGGTGAATGTAGTTGAGGCTGGGACTGCTTCCCAAACTGGCCCGGTGTACCTCGTCTCCCCGCCTAACATTCCTGGCAGGGACACGAGAAGAACACCCCCCTCCTCCTCCTCCTCTACCGCCTCCTCCTCCGCCACCGCCTCCTCCTCCGCCACCGCCTCCTCCTCCGCTGTTAGATTGACCCCAGCTACGAGTTGGAAACGTTGCAGCACTGGCGTTGGTAGACGTCAGCAGGCTGTGCTGAAGCTGATCAGCTTGGGGGACAGACAGCACACTGCCTCCGAGGTGAGGGATGCCCTCCTCGATGAGACGGCAATATGGTTTGAGCCGCTGCACCTGGGCCCAGGCATGGTCGTTTGTGATAACGGCCGGAACCTGGTAGCAGCTCTGGAGCTTGCCGGACTCCAACATGTTCCATGCCTGGCCCACGTCTTCAACCTAGTGGTGCAACGTTTCCTAAAGAGCTACCCCAATGTTCCAGAGCTACTGGTGAAAGTGCGGCGCATGTGCGCCCACTTTCGCAAGTCGACAGTAGCCGCTGCTAGCTTAAAATCTCTCCAGCAACGCCTGCATGTGCCACAACACCGGCTTTTGTGCGACGTCCCCACACGCTGGAACTCAACGTTTCAGATGTTGAATAGAGTGGTTGAGCAGCAGAGACCTTTGATGGAATACCAGCTACAAAACCCTAGGGTGCCACAAAGTCAGCTGCCTCAGTTTCACATCCATGAGTGGCCATGGATGAGAGACCTTTGTGACATCCTACGGGTCTTTGAGGAGTCCACAAGGAGGGTGAGCTCTGAGGATGCGATGGTGAGCCTTACAATCCCGCTCTTGTGTGTTCTGAGAGAATCCCTGATTGACATCAGGGATAACTCAGATCACACAGAGGAGTTAGGGATAGCATCCGATCCGTCACAGCTGGAGAGTAGGTCCACACATCTGTCCGCTTCACTGCGTTTAATGGAGGAGGAGGAGGAGGAGGAGGAGGAAGAAGAGTTGTCCGATGATGTGATGGTGATACAGGAGGCTTCCGGGCAACTTCGAATCGTCCCATTGTTGCAGCGCGGATGGGTAGACATGGAGGATGAG
This sequence comes from Leptodactylus fuscus, assembly GCF_031893055.1. Classification (NCBI taxonomy): domain Eukaryota; kingdom Metazoa; phylum Chordata; class Amphibia; order Anura; family Leptodactylidae; genus Leptodactylus; species Leptodactylus fuscus. Next base: position 28,480,487 of record NC_134268.1, read on the forward strand.
GAGGAAATGGAGATTGAACTTTCCGGTGGGGCCAGAGGAGTCATGCCAACTAACACTGTGGCAGACATGGCTGAGTTCATGTTGGGGTGCTTTACAACCGACAAGCGTATTGTCAAAATCATGGAGGACAACCAGTACTGGATCTTTGCTATCCTTGACCCCCGGTATAAAAACAACATCTCGTCTTTTATTCCGGTAGAGGGGAGGGCCAATCGCATCAATGCTTGCCACAGGCAATTGGTGCAGAATATGATGGAGATGTTTCCAGCATGTGACGTTGGCGGCAGGGAGGGCAGTTCCTCCAGTAGGCAACCAAGTTCTCACCGGTCCACACAAACGAGGGGCACACTGTCTAAGGTCTGGGACACCTTGATGGCACCCCCTCGCCAAAGTGCCGCCACGGAGGGTCCTAGTGTCACCAGGCGTGAGAAGTATAGGCGCATGTTGCGGGAATACCTTTCCGACCACAGCCCTGTCCTCTCCGACCCCTCTGCGCCCTACACGTATTGGGTGTCGAAGTTGGACCTGTGGCTTGAACTTGCCCTATATGCCTTGGAGGTGCTGTCCTGTCCTGCCGCCAGCGTCCTATCTGAGAGGGTGTTCAGTGCAGCCGGTGGCATCTTCACTGACAAGCGCACCCGTCTGTCAGCTGAGAGTGCCGACCGGCTCACTTTGATAAAAATGAACCACCACTGGGTAGAGCCGTCATTTTTGTGCCCACCTGTGTAAAGCACCCCAACATGAAACTCCATGTCTGTACTCAACCTCTCCAATTCCTCCGCATCCTCATACTCATCCACCATAAGCGTTGCACAATTCTGCTAATACTAGGCTCCCTCCACCCTGATTTCCCCCAACTCTGCTGGTTAGAGGCTCCCTCCACCCTGATTTCCACCAACTCTGCTGGTTAGAGGCTCCCTCCACCATGAATTGGTCCAAACTGGGCTGTTTAGCGGCTCCCTCCACCATGAATTGGTCCAAACTGGGGTTTTTAGAGGCTCCCTCCACCATGAATTGGTCCAAACTGGGGTTTTTAGAGGCTCCCTCCACCATGAATTGGTCCAAACTGGGGGTTTTTAGAGGCTCCCTCCACCATGAATTTGCCCAAACTGGGCTGTTTAGAGGCTCCCTCCACCATGAATTGGTCCAAACTGGGCTAGTTAGAGGCTCCCTCCACCATGAATTGGTCCAAACTGGGTTTTTTAGAGGCTCCCTCCACCATGAATTGGTCCAAACTGGGCTGGTTAGAGGCTCTCTCCACCATGAATTGGTCCAAACTGGGTTTTTTAGAGGCTCCCTCCACCATGAATTTGCCCAAACTGGGCTGGTTAGAGGCTCCCTCCACCATGAATTGGTCCAAACTGGGGTTTTTAGAGGCTCCCTCCACCATGAATTGGTCCAAACTTGGCTGTTTAGAGGCTCCCTCCACCATTAATTGGTCCAAACTGGGCTGGTTAGAGGCTCCCTCCACCATGAATTGGTCCAAACTGGGTTTTTTAGAGGCTCCCTCCACCATGAATTGGTCCAAACTGGGCTGTTTAGAGGCTCCCTCCACCATGAATTGGTCCAAACTGGGGTTTTTAGAGGCTCCCTCCACCATGAATTGGTCCAAACTTGGCTGTTTAGAGGCTCCCTCCACCATTATTTGGTCCAAACTGGGCTGGTTAGAGGCTCCCTCCACCATGAATTGGTCCAAACTGGGTTTTTTAGAGGCTCCCTCCACCATGAATTTGCCCAAACTGGGCTGTTTAGAGGCTCCCTCCACCATGAATTGGTCCAAACTGGGCTGTTTAGAGGCTCCCTCCACCATGAATTTGCCCAAACTGGGCTGTTTAGAGGCTCCCTCCACCATGAATTGGTCCAAACTGGGGTGGTTAGAGGCTCCCTCCACCATTAATTGGTCCAAACTGGGCTGGTTAGAGGCTCCCTCCACCATTAATTGGTCCAAACTGGGCTGGTTAGAGGCTCCCTCCACCATTAATTGGTCCAAACTGGGCTGGTTAGAGGCTCCCTCCACCATGAATTTGCCCAAACTGGGCTGTTTAGAGGCTCCCTCCACCATGAATTGGTCCAAACTGGGTTTTTTAGAGGCTCCCTCCACCATGAATTGGTCCAAACTGGGCTGTTTAGAGGCTCCCTCCACCATGAATTTGCCCAAACTGGGCTGTTTAGCGGCTCCCTCCACCATTAATTGGTCCAAACTGGGCTGGTTAGAGGCTCCCTCCACCATGAATTTGCCCAAACTGGGCTGTTTAGAGGCTCCCTCCACCATGAATTTGCCCAAACTGGGCTGGTTAGAGGCTCCCTCCACCATGAATTGGTCCAAACTGGGGTTTTTAGAGGCTCCCTCCACCATGAATTGGTCCAAACTTGGCTGTTTAGAGGCTCCCTCCACCATGAATTGGTCCAAACTGGGGTGGTTAGAGGCTCCCTCCACCATTAATTGGTCCAAACTGGGCTGGTTAGAGGCTCCCTCCACCATTAATTGGTCCAAACTGGGCTGGTTAGAGGCTCCCTCCACCATTAATTGGTCCAAACTGGGCTGTTTAGAGGCTCCCTCCACCATTAATTGGTCCAAACTGGGCTGGTTAGAGGCTCCCTCCACCATGAATTGGTCCAAACTGGGTTTTTTAGAGGCTCCCTCCACCATGAATTGGTCCAAACTGGGGTTTTTAGAGGCTCCCTCCACCATGAATTGGTCCAAACTGGGCTGTTTAGCGGCTCCCTCCACCATTAATTGGTCCAAACTGGGCTGGTTAGAGGCTCCCTCCACCATGAATTTGCCCAAACTGGGCTGTTTAGAGGCTCCCTCCACCATGAATTTGCCCAAACTGGGCTGGTTAGAGGCTCCCTCCACCATGAATTGGTCCAAACTGGGGTTTTTAGAGGCTCCCTCCACCATGAATTGGTCCAAACTTGGCTGTTTAGAGGCTCCCTCCACCATTAATTGGTCCAAACTGGGCTGGTTAGAGGCTCCCTCCACCATGAATTGGTCCAAACTGGGTTTTTTAGAGGCTCCCTCCACCATGAATTTGCCCAAACTGGGCTGTTTAGAGGCTCCCTCCACCATGAATTGGTCCAAACTGGGCTGGTTAGAGGCTCCCTCCACCATGAATTTCCCAAAACTTGGCTGTTTAGAGGCTCCCTCCACCATTAATTGGTCCAAACTGGGCTGGTTAGAGGCTCCCTCCACCATGAATTTGCCCAAACTGGGCTGTTTAGAGGCTCCCTCCACCATGAATTGGTCCAAACTGGGTTTTTTAGAGGCTCCCTCCACCATGAATTGGTCCAAACTGGGCTGTTTAGAGGCTCCCTCCACCATGAATTTGCCCAAACTGGGCTGTTTAGCGGCTCCCTCCACCATTAATTGGTCCAAACTGGGCTGGTTAGAGGCTCCCTCCACCATGAATTTACCCAAACTGGGCTGTTTAGAGGCTCCCTCCACCATGAATTTGCCCAAACTGGGCTGGTTAGAGGCTCCCTCCACCATGAATTGGTCCAAACTGGGGTTTTTAGAGGCTCCCTCCACCATGAATTGGTCCAAACTTGGCTGTTTAGAGGCTCCCTCCACCATGAATTGGTCCAAACTGGGGTGGTTAGAGGCTCTCTCCACCATTAATTGGTCCAAACTGGGCTGGTTAGAGGCTCCCTCCACCATTAATTGGTCCAAACTGGGCTGGTTAGAGGCTCCCTCCACCATTAATTGGTCCAAACTGGGCTGGTTAGAGGCTCCCTCCACCATTAATTGGTCCAAACTGGGCTGGTTAGAGGCTCCCTCCACCATGAATTTGCCCAAACTGGGCTGGTTAGAGGCTCCCTCCACCATGAATTGGTCCAAACTGGGTTTTTTAGAGGCTCCCTCCACCATGAATTTGCCCAAACTGGGCTGGTTAGAGGCTCCCTCCACCATGAATTTGCCCAAACTGGGCTGGTTAGAGGCTCCCTCCACCATGAATTGGTCCAAACTGGGTTTTTTAGAGGCTCCCTCCACCATGAATTTGCCCACACTGGGCTGGTTAGAGGCTCCCTCCACCATGAATTGGTCCAAACTGGGGTTTTTAGAGGCTCCCTCCACCATGAATTTGCCCAAACTGGGGTGTTTAGAGGCTCCCTCCACCATGAATTTGCCCAAACTCTGCTGGTTAGAGGCTCAATCCACCCTGATTTTCAAAACAAATGTTGGTGCCAACCTCAACTTACTACAAGGGCCAAATTCACTGCTGGTGACAAGCTCTCCTCACTGCAAGTGCCAAATACACATGTTTCAAGGTGTTTTCCTACTGTCAGAGATGTGGTATTGAGTGTGTAAAGTGTGTAGTTGTTAGGCTGTGATGTTGGGGTAATAGAGGGTCTTTGGTGTGTTAGATGCCCCCAGACATGCTTCCCCTGCTGTCCCAGTGTCATTCCAGAGGTGTTGGCATCATTTCCTGGGGTGTCATAGTGGACTTGGTGACCCTCCAGACACGGATTTGGGTTTCCCCCTTAACGAGTATCTGTTCCCCATAGACTATAATGGGGTTCGAAACCCATTCGAACACACGAACATTGAGCGGCTGTTCGAATCGAATTTCGAACCTCGAACATTTTAGTGTTCGCTCATCTCTAGTAATTAACAGCACCTGTTACTTACCTGAGGCACCTAACAGGTGGTGGCAATAACTAAATCACACTTGCAGCCAGTTGAAATGGATTAAAGTTGACTCAACCTCTGTCCTGTGTCCTTGTGTGACCACATTGAGCATGGAGAAAAGAAGGAAGACCAAAGAACTGTCTGAGGACTTGAGAAGCAAAATTATGAGGAAGCATGAGCAATCTCAAGGCTACAAGTCCATCTCCAAAGACCTGAATGTTCCTGTGTCTACTGTGCGCAGTGTCATAAAGAAGTTTATAGCCCATGGCACTGTGGCTAACCTCCCTAGATGTGGATAGAAAAGAAAAAATTACAAGAGATTTCAACGCAAGATTGTGCAGATAGTGGATTTACCCCATGTAGACACCCCTGGACGGAATACAAACACAGATGTGAAGCAACCCTGAGATCTGCTGCTTATGGTGCTGATTTAGCTCCTGGATTGATGCTGGAGCTAAATAGAAAGTTTCTATCACAGCCCAAGTACTTTATTCACATCAATACATGTCAGTATTTATCAATATATATCCTGCATAATCCTGGGGCTGTTTCTGAGATTGAGAGAGAAACTTATTATACAGATTCTGCTCTTCTTACTGTGTGCAGTGAACTGTGCTGTGTATATACATAAAACAGTGCCACTCTCAGCTGTAGTTTAGGTTTGGTATTACAGTTTAATTTACTATACTAGCCTGGATCTGTGCTGCACAACCAGACACAATGAATTGACAGGAAACATTTTCCAGAGAAGTCCTCGTGCACATCCTCATCATCTGCTACATCCTAATTAAAGCCTATACGAGTGATAAGAATTCGGTGTCCTGGGATGATTTTACTAATGTTTATATTCATTCCAGTACAAGATATACATTGCTTCAATGTGAGACTTCTACATTAAACTATGGCTTGCAGAAACGCTTATTCCTTCCAGAGGAAGTGGACCCAAAGCCAACAAGATGTTTGCAAAGGCACAAGTTGTCTCTGTAGATCTGCCAAGACTCATGGATCTAATTTATATCAAGGCTTAAACTATAGGATTGGCGCAAGAATAGGAAAAATATGATTTGTTGCCTCGTCTTTCTATGTACGTCTCAAGTGTTACAGAGTCTTAACACCTAATGTAGGACATAGTAATGAAGGTTACATCCTACAAAAACAGGCATGGACTTAATACATCATGAAAATGTAGGTTTCTATCCTCTAAATCCTGCCTGATATCGCCCGTTGTAAATGTATCAATTATTTTTTTCTCAGAAGAAGGACGTGTGCTAACCGCGGCGCTGTAAGGAATCTCTGGTCATCGGACGTGGAACACGAGGCATAAACATAACAGCAAAAACCGCCCCATAAGTAGTCCCGTATACAGTCCTATGAAAAAGTTTGGGCACCCCTATTAATCTTAATCATTTTTAGTTTTAAATATTTTGGTATTTGCAACAGCCATTTCAGTTTGATATATCTAATAACTGATGGACACAGTAATATTTCAGGATTGAAATGAGGTTTATTGTACTAACAGAAAATGTGCAATATGCATTAAACCAAAATTTGACCGGTGCAAAAGTATGGGCACCTCAACAGAAAAGTGACATTAATATTTAGTAGATCCTCCTTTTGCAAAGATAACAGCCTCTAGTCGCTTCCTGTAGCTTTTAATCAGTTCCTGGATCCTGGATAAAGGTATTTTGGACAAACAATTCAAGTTCAGTTAAGTTAGATGGTCGCCGAGCATGGACAGCCCGCTTCCAATCATCCCACAGATGTTCAATGATATTCAGGTCTGGGGACTGGGATGGCCATTCCAGAACATTGTAATTGTTCCTCTGCATGAATGCCTGAGGATTTGGAGCGGTGTTTTGGATCATTGTCTTGCTGAAATATCCATCCCCGGCGTAACTTCAACTTCGTCACTGATTCTTGAACATTATTCTCAAGAATCTGCTGATACTGAGTGGAATCCATGCGACCCTACACTTTAACAAGATTCCCGATGCCGGCATTGGCCACACAGCCCCAAAGCATGATGGAACCTCCACCAAATTTTACAGTGGGTAGCAAGTGTTTTTCTTGGAATGCTGTTTCTTTTTGGACGCCATGCATAACGCCTTTTTTTATAACCAAACAACTCAATTTTTGTTTCCAAAATGAAGCTGCCTTGTCCAAATGTGCTTTTTCATACCTCAGGCAACTCTATTTGTGGCGTACGTGCAGAAACGGCTTCTTTCTCATCACTCTCCCATACAGCTTCTATTTGTGCAAAGTGCGCTGTATAGTTGACCGATGCACAGTGACACCATCTGCAGCAAGATGATGCTGCAGCTCTTTGGAGGTGGTCTGTGGATTGTCCTTGACTGTTCTCACCATTCTTCTTCTCTGCCTTTCTGATATTTTTCTTGGCCTGCCACTTCTGGGCTTAACAAGAACTGTCCCTGTGGTCTTCCATTTCCTTACTATGCTCCTCACAGTGGAAACTGACAGGTTAAATCTCTGAGACAACTTTTTGTATGCTTTCCCTGAACAACTATGTTGAACAATCTTTGTTTTCAGATCATTTGAGAGTTGTTTTGAGTAGCCCATGATGCCACTCTTCAGAGGAGATTCAAATAGGAGATCAACTTGCAATTGGCCACCTTAAATACCTTTTCTTATGATTGGATACACCTGGCTATGAAGTTCAAAGCTCACTGAGGTTACAAAACCAATTTTGTGCTTCAGTAAGTCAGTAAAAAGTAGTTAGGGGAATTCAAATCAATAAAATGATAAGGGTGCCCATACTTTCGCACCGGTCAAATTTTGGTTTAATGCATATTGCACATTTTCTGTTAGTACAATAAACCTCATTTCAATCCTGAAATATTACTGTGTCCATCAGTTATTAGATATATCAAACTGAAATGGCTGTTGCAAACACCAAAATATTTAGAACAAAAAATGATTAAGATTAATAGGGGTGCCCAAACTTTTTCATAGGACTGTATAATGGACAACCATTAGTATAGCAGTATTATTCATAGAAGATACATACGGTCCAAATGATCAGATTAAGGCTAATTCTACAGCCAAAAAACGCTGCGGGAAAAAACTGCGGCGGCAATGCATAGCGTTGTTCCCGTAGCGCTTTAGACAGAAAGTTTGCAGAGTTTTCCTCCGCGGACTTTCTGTTCCAATTATACCTATGGGGAAACCGCCGGTGTTTCCGTAGATATAATTGACATGCTGAGATTTCCGAAACTGTACCGTTTTTGGAAATCGTGGTTTACCGCTAAGTGGGCAAGGGATTCACTAGAATCCCATCTACTTTGGCTGTACTGTAAAATGCTGCAATATTTCCCCTGGTGTTTCCATCGCGGGCAAATGACTACCTTTCTGACCTGTAGGGCCCCGGCCTAAAAAGGTTTTCTACATTGGAAAAATTATACTTAAAGGGGAGGTCCGGTGTCTATTAATTTACTTACTTGTTATAGGTTATTGCAGCCAATAGACTTAGATGTTCCCCCTGGGTCATGTGATCTGAAGCCTACGGGGTCACTCCGCCTATGGATTTCTCCACCCCCTCATCCACCAATCTCACATAATTATCTCAGTTATTCCCTGGGACCCATGACATCACCAAGGGAATCAGGAGAGTCCTGATGCAGGTTCTGAGGCCTCAGGTAAGTATAAGTGTTTATTATTAGAGATGAGCGAGTAGTATTCGATCAAGTAGGTATTCGATCGGTATTATATAGGTATTATACGGTATTCGAAATACTCATACTGGATCGAGTACCACTCGCTATTCGAATGGAAAAGTTCGATGCAGAATCAGCATTGATTGGCCGAATGCTATACAGTCGGCCAATCAACGCTGGTTCTTCTCCTACCTTTAGAAGTCTTCTCCGTGCAGCTTCCCCGCGGCGTCTTCCGGCTCTGAATTCACTCTGCCAGGCATCAGGCCTGGGCAGAGCCGACTGCGCATGCCCACGCTACAAGAAAATGGCCGCTTTGACTGTAAGCGGCCATTTTCTTGTAGTGCGGGCATGCGCAGTCGGCTCTGCCCAGACCCGATGCCTGGCAGAGTGAATTCAGAGCCAGAAGATGCCGCGGGGAAGCTGCACGGAGAAGACTTCTCGGAGAATCCAGCCCAACTCTCACTCGTGGACTTGGTAAGTATAATTTGATCGAATGTTGCCTACCCCTGAAACGAGCATTTCCCCCCATAGACTATAATAGGGTTCGATATTCGATTAGAGTAGTCGAATATTGAGTGGCTACTCAAAACGAATATTGAATATCGAACATTTTACTGTTCGCTCATCTCTATTTATTATACAGGATTAGGCAGAGAGGTATGGATGATTTCAACGGGGCGCCACGCAAGGTGGGGGTAACCTTGGTGGATAAAAAGTGGGGGTATCTGCTCGTCAGGAGCCGCCATTTCAGTAGCAATGGAGATGTGGTTGATAAAGCATCGTGTGTTCATGTAAACACCTTTATTGAAACGGGCCGTTCTGTCATTCACATACAGAAATGTTTCCGGAATGATTTCAACGTTGGCCGTCATGGTCGTGTTCCGAAGTTTGACACGATAATGAAGTGGGTGAATCACCTTCAACGAACAGGTTCTTTGAGACTCGGAACTGCACGAGGAGGCGACCGAACGGTACGGACCCCGAAAACATCGAAAGGTGCGTCAAGCAGTTGAAGCCAGCCCTCGATGTTCGGCCGTCATCAATGTTTTAATTTCTTTTTTCTTTTGTTTTTCTTTGATTTTTTTAATTGGAACATCCAAACTACACATTGAAAAAAAAAATTGAGTTTCGTTTTGTGTAACTGTTATTTCTAATCATCCATATCTCCTTGCCTAACCCTGTATTTCCGCCCCTCTCATGGGCCTCCACTTATTATAACCTGGGGCCTGAAGAGTCACTGGAGAATAACAATGATTTGTGGATGGTGAACCCCAAAAGTTTTGAGTTCGGGAAAATCGGGGCAAATCCCAAACTTTTGGAAAATATAGGTTGAATCCGGTTGGTTCTAAATTGGTTCGGCCATCTCAACTGCTACGGCCAGTGTTAGGTTGCAGGTATGATGTAGGCACACAACACATCAGGAATGCAGGAAAATCATTGAGGACCAGTGAGGACCTCTGCAGTGGTGGAAGACTTACCCAATATTTCCTTTTATTATTTTACTGTATACCCGGTCCCAAATGTTTTGCATTCCTGAAATCCCCTTTATTGGAAATTCAATGGATGCTGTAAGTGTGCACATGTTGAGTGTGTGTGTAATGAATGCACGTGTGTGTAAGAATGTGTGTAATGAGTGTGTGTATGTGCACTTGTCTGCTTGTAGTGAATTATGTCAGCAATAATTAGGTCTAGACATGAACAGACCAGTTGGTAAAGAACCAGGTTTGCTACAAATTTTTCTAAAATTTCAGTATTGACTGAACAAAAACATTTTTGTGATTCACCTCCCATGAATTATTATTATACTTTGGGTTTCTTTAGGGATCACAGATCACAGTAGTGACTCCGGGCTGCTGACATCACAGAGAAGCCTGGAAGACGCCAAGAACCCCCAGGAGCGATGGAGCACTGCAAGGACCAGACACTGTGGAAAGGAGAGGAAAGGTGAGTATTTAGTCTTTGTTGTATTGTTACGCACCATCCCTGGGCCTCTAGTTATTATACAAAGCAAAACTTGTAGGAGAACCTTGAGAATATTCATGAAACGCATCTCAGGAGGTTCGACCATCAATAATTAGGTTTGTTTGGTATTATTTTTGCATTGTGTGGACGTATTATTTGGTGGCATTATTTAGGCCCTGTGTGACTATTATTTGGGTAAGCCAGCACCGCCATTATGTTTGATGGTGTCCTTTCCTGTACCTTTTGTGATGTTACCCAGTTATGGTGTAATAACAACAGAGTTGACCAAATCAGTTGGGTGCTGATCAACTTTATTATAAATTTCCCAAAACTTTTGGATTTTGATGAGTTTGAAACTTTTGGGATTGGTCAAAATGTCACCTTTTTACAAATCAGTAGAAGACAGAGATGAACGATCTAATGATCTAAATCTGACAAGGCGCCATGACATTAGAGCACCCCACGTGACCAATTACAGGTCCCAGCAGTCTCCCAGGACCCGTGACAACACTCCAAGACAGAAGAAGAGTTGATGGAGCCCAACAGAAGTGAATGAGGTGCGGATCAATTTTTATTGTTTTACCCGACCTTCACTGAGCCTCCGCTTATTATACTCTGTGGTCTGAAGAGGTCTTAGCAGTTCTCAGTCTGAGATAAAACTCATGGGCAAACCTTGAAAATATTGCAAAGAAGAATCTTGTGAGACTTGTCCATCTTTAATCAGGACTACTCTTGGTAGTTCCCTGCAGGGAAGACTAGTTCTCTGAATATGGGGTAAGGGTTGAAAACCTTGATCCGTCAAGGGTAGCCCAAGTTTACCAGTTAGGTGACTGGTTAGTGGGTCTAACCTGCTGCACGTTACGTTGGGTAGTTGACTTGGGTTATGGTCAATGATAGTCTTCACTCTGGAATGCTCACCATGACTCAATCACTTTACTAGTCATCTCCACACACTGATTTTGGGATATCTCGGCGATGGAATTTATTGAGTTGTGAAATAGATAAATAAAATATGTTCAGGGTTTTGCCTTCTGTCTCAATGGTGGAATCTGCTGGAATATAAAACTCAGTCAAGTGAAACACTACATTATTCCTCAGTATGAGATGTCTACAAGCCTCGTCTGCTATGCTTTCCATCTCAGAGGGGCTCTGTAAAAAAAAAAAAAAAAAGGTTTTATGCAGGATGTATTTTTTTTTGCCATGCAGTATGCCTAGGCTAGAGGTGAACGAAGCATTCAGAGTATATCAGAATAGGAAAGGCTCTTCAGAATTTTACAAAAAAACAGAAGGTAAGATTGCAACCTTGTCCGTAAACTAACACTCCAAACATCTGGTACAGTGCTACACAACAACTAGACAAGGTCATGCCCAACATATATAGACAATATACATCTGGTGGAGACCACAAAGTACTATACACAGAGACTACCACTCATGTTTACCTAGACAGGTGTAGGCTGAACCCAAAATTTTTGGAACCTGGCTCGTTATGAACAAATTTGCTTATCCCTAGAAGGGACCTACATCTCCTAGACGTTTATGTCTTTGAAGGGATGATATCTAAGTTTCCTTTCCTTTCTTTCTAATTTGTAGTTTATCCTCTGCATTTTCCCATTATATACTCCTTATAAAGATAAATGGATGAAATGTCGCCGGGTCTCTGAACGTCCCACATTGCATCTGTATGCTGTACCCTCCCTCATTGTTGTCTGACTCAACAAAGTTCAATACGTGTGATCTTTACTGAGATGATACCAGTTATAAAAATACACAAAATGTTCAGTCCTGATGGACAGGTACAGCTGTGAGGGCCGATATCTCCGACCCTCATCTAATATTTCCAGAAGTATATTATTTTTAGTGTCCAAAAACATAACAATGATCCGCACAGGAAATCCACCAAATGTCCATCAACAGGAAAACAGGAATTCATCCTTTGCCAAGATGGTCAAGAGGGAAAATACATCTTGTAGTTTGAAGTAGTTATAGTCACGATCTGTATGTATAAGACTAAGCCCACACACACTGAAGATCCATAACGCAATTCAGAAAGGACTGTCCGAACGTTGGAGACTGGGCCTAGCTTTACAATTCGTTTTGCTTTCAGGTATGATCGCAGCATTTCCGCTGAGGCTCCACGTTGCAAAATCGCGGCAAGTTTTGTTGCAGATTTTGCTGCTTTTTTGAGCCAAAGCCAAGAAAGGCTACAAAAGGAATGGGAAATATATAGAAAGCTCTCTGCTCAATCCACTCCTGGCATTGGCTCAAAAAACTGCAACAAAAAAGAAGCCTTTCCGCAACGTAGGGCCTTAGCCAAACATTCTGGACTTATTCATTGAGACCTAGCTAGGACAGGTGATCAATTGAAGATTAGTGGGGATCTGAAACCCTTGATCCCCAGACCGTAGAATTCGATTGAGTGCTGTGACCTCTTCACAGAAAGCCAAGCATAGCGCCATTCATTGTATAGTGGCTGTGATTGGTATTGCGGCTCAGCCAATTCAAGTCATGAGCACAGCATTCGTAGCTGGTTTCCAAGGACCCTGTCAAACCCCTGTTGATCTTCAACGGATCAAACCTGGGAAACCCCTTTAAGGGTGAGCCATCATCGTTTTGCCTACTAACATTATTTTTAACTCCCATGAAACCTTCAAGAAACATTAGTCTCTATAGCTAACAATGGAGGTAGTGTTACCCTCACATGTTTTCTGTCTGTCTAGCAGAAACCTCAGGAAACAGAACTTTTTGGTTGCCCATACCCTGCTGTGTGTCTTCCATGTAGACGAGTACTTGGTGAATTGCAGCTTCTTCTGTGTGGGCGGAATATTTCGTATTATTTCTCAGATGTGGACAGATCTTACCACTTTTATTCCCCAGTACTTAAAATACTATAATGCCAAATTAAACTTTTTGACTACTAGTTGGCCAACGCTGCCAAATGAAAACACTGAACGAAAAGTCTTCCTAGAAAAGTTATAGGATTCAGATGGACTGGCTTAAAGGAACAAATCAAACAATATTATGTTGATGTAACGCAGATCGTCCTTGGGAATGTGTTGTTAACTCATGTCAGCAGGTCGATCACGTGACCGAAACTGCTGACGAAGCCGATTGCCAATGTATGTGTGACAACTACAACCGTCTCCAACTCCTTCCAAGTAATATCCTGTCTGCAGGGTTTTGAGTGGTTACATAAGTCATCACAACCGAGGCTGAACAATATAGAACTAGTAAGGAATTATGTAATTGTCTCCTGGTTCTAAAATTGGATACAGTACAGAACATGAGGAGTGTTCACTTGAGAGTCATTGATCCTCAAAATGAAAGGGCACTGGTTTAGCATTACTTTTTCTTTTTAGTTCCTCGCTGTATACTGCTGTTTCTACCCGTGAAATAGGGATATATGGGAAAAGTTGTGACAAGTATGCAGTGAATAGAGTAGAGATGTGCAAAGAAATAAAAACTGAAAAAATGGAGATTTGTCTCTGGTGAGTTAAAGAGGACCTTTCATCAGATTGGTCACAGGCAGTTCTATATACTGCTGGAAAGCAGACAGTGCGCTGAATTCAGCTCACTGTCGGCTTTCCCGATCTGTGCCCCGGGTGAAGAGCTATCGGTCCCGGTACCGTAGCGCTTTAGTGTCAGAAGGGCGTTTCTGACACTTAGCCAGGGACGCCCTTCTGCCCAGCAGCGCCTATCGCGCTGTACTGTGGAGCGGGGAGGAACGCCCCTCCACTCCTGATAATTCTCGTCTATGGACGAGCTGTGTGAGCAGAGGGAGGGGGCGTTCCTCCCTGCTCATACTGTACAGCGCGATAGGCGCTGCTGGGCAGAAGGACGTCCCTGGCTAACTGTCAGGAACGCCCTTCTGACTGTAAAGCGCTACCGTACTGGGACCGATAGCGCTTTACACCGAGCACAGATCGGGAAAACCAATAGTGCGCTGAATTCAGCGCACTGTCAGCTTTCCAGCAGTATATAGAACTGCCTGTGCCCAATCTGATGAAAGGTCCTCTTTAAGATGGGGCTCAATTATACTTTGAGTTCTCTTTAGACTCCAGAGAATATTAGGAGGAAGTCCAGAGGAGGTAAAAAAAAAAAAAAAATCATACTCTCCTTCCATTACTGCTTTTGAGTTGATTTTTATAGATAGGTTCCTAGGAGTCCTGACAGTGTTCTACACTATGTTTTATAGATAGGTTCCTAGGAGCCCTGACAGTGTTATATACTATGTTTTATAGATAGGTTCCTAGGCGCCCTGACAGTGTTATACACTATGTTTTATAGATAGGTTCCTAGGCGCCCTGACAGTGTTCTACACTATGTTTTATAGATAGGTTCCTAGGAGCCCTGACAGTGTTCTACACTATGCTTTATAGATAGGTTCCTAGGAGCCCTGACAGTGTTCTACACTATGTTTTATAGATAGGGTCCTAGGAGCCCTGACAGTGTTCTACACTATGTTTTATAGATAGGTTCCTAGGAGCCCTGACAGTGTTCTACACTGTGTTTTATAGATAGGTTCCTAGGAGCCCTGACAGTGTTCTATACTATATTATATATATAGGTTCCTAGGAGTACTGACAGTGTTCTACACTATGTTTTATAGATAGGTTTCTAGGAGCCCTGACAGTGTTCTACACTATGTTTTATAGATAGGTTCCTAGAAGTCCTGACAGTGTTCTACACTATGTTTTATAGATAGGTTCCTAGGAGCTCTGACAGTGTTCTACACTATGTTTTATAGATAGGTTCCTAGGAGCCCTGACAGTGTTCTACACTATGTATTATAGATAGGTTCCTAGGAGCCCTAACAGTGTTCTACACTATGTTTTATAGATAGGTTCCTAGGAGCCCTGACAGTGTTCTACACTATGTTTTATAGATAGATTCCTAGGAGCTCTGACAGTGTTCTACACTATGTTTTATAGATAGGTTCCTAGGAGCCCTGACAGTGTTCTACACTATGTTTTATAGATAGGTTCCTAGGAGTCCTGACAGTGTTATACACTATGTTTTATAGATAGGTTCCTAGGGGCCCTGACAGTGTTCTACACTATGTTTTATAGATAGGTTCCTAGAAGTCCTGACAGTGTTCTACACTATGTTTTATAGATAGGTTCCTAGAAGTCCTGACAGTGTTCTACACTATGTTTTATAGATAGGTTCCTAGAAGTCCTGACAGTGTTCTACACTATGTTTTATAGATAGGTTCCTAGGAGTCCTGACAGTGTTCTATACTATATTTTATATATAGGTTCCTAGGAGCCCTGACAGTGTTCTACATTGTGTTTTATAGATAGGTTCCTAGGAGCCCTGACAGTGTTATACACTAGTTTTAAGCAAATTTAAGATATGGGTCTTACCAAACTTGTGCAACCCAAAAATGGATCAGGGACTCTAGCTACCAAATCCAAACATAAAACAAATTGAGAGGTTTGACCATCTCTAGTTCTAAATTCTGTTTTTATTTTGCCCTTAATTTGCTATATAAACTGAACCCTTCTGAGCCTGAAATCAGTGTATAGCTCACAGAATAGTTCCTGATATGGCTCCATACATCAGTTCTCCTTGTGAACCCTGCCTCAAGCCATCATGTTGTAGATCTGTTCCAAGACATTATTCCTGGTACTTCTACTATTAACAGATTCCAGGCTATTCCTGACTATGACTCCAACATTGTGTATTCCTGACTATGTTCCTACCTTGAACCTTAAATACTAAATAGGGGGTCTCTTAACTTTTTAACCCTAGACAACACAGAACTCAACCCAACAAGACCATAACATTCTATAGTCAAGTCTTGAAACATTACTGTATATTGAAACCTGGGTGTCTGCTTGATTATTTTATCTATAGTCAGAAATTAACCTCTTGCTGGCCGCCCATTGACTAGATACATCAGGGTGGTAGATGGTTAACTCTGCAAAGACATGTCTGTATATCCTTGCAGAGTTAGCAGCTACGCAGGATCGTA
The DNA here is from genome assembly GCF_031893055.1 of Leptodactylus fuscus. NCBI lineage: Eukaryota > Metazoa > Chordata > Amphibia > Anura > Leptodactylidae > Leptodactylus > Leptodactylus fuscus. The sequence goes on from NC_134268.1 coordinate 28,496,727, forward strand.
CAGGTACAAATTGCAGGGAGTAATTGTACTTGTCAGTGGAATTGTATTGCTGATTTGTGTGTATATGTAGCAAAGGTGATTCTGTATGCAGTCATGTTGCAAGTCCTGTTAAAGAGTTGGACATTGACTAATAGGATTGCAGTTTTCCAACAGGTGGCGCTAGAGGCTCTGTTTTGCTTTTTGGAAAGTTTTGCATACCTTTTCCCCAGAAGAGCCTTAAGGCTCCTACACGGTGCTCTGCCTAAGGAGAAACATTACCCCAGATCATGACTATAGAGTAGCATTCTAAAGTCTTGACAACCAATAGGGGGAGCAATGAGACCTATCAGCGAACGCCATAACCAATCCCTAGACAGAGAGCTCTTTCTAGCAATGTAATAATGCCTTGCAATGGTTCAGGGGCTTCAGATTGTTCTACTTTATAACACTCGCTCTGCTTTACACTCACCACTTTATAATGCCCGTATTGTCTTGGGATTACTAACCTTACTTCCTTTTGGTGAGGTGGCAGCATTATATAAACTTAGTACTGTGACCAGATGTCTGATATTGTTCTAGTTTTTGTAAAATTCATCAACCGTGTCTAGTACGAAACTCTTGTCTTGTCATGTCTGGTGAAAGCCTGTATTGTTTCCTGACCCATCTACAAACAAGAATGTGCTATGTAGATCTCAAACATACTTATATGTTCCGAGAAATTCCCTTTTCTACCCGACTCTTGCCCATTGATGAGAAGGATAATGGTTTGTGTATACAGCTGAATACATAAATCAAAGATTCACCGAGATCGGTTTGGATTGATTTAAAGGTACAGTAAAAAAAAGAAAATGGGCATGGAAAAAATTACTTAGGTGAACCTATAATTTTTGCTCTAAAGACCTTTCGTGTCCTCATCAATGTGCGGTTTTATATACCGCTAGAAAGTCGATAGTGCCCTGAATTTAGCTCACTGTCAGCTTTCTCACTATGCACCCTGGTGCTGTAGATATTGGAGCCATTCATTTCGGCAAAAATTTTAGGTTCTTCACCATCCACAAATCATTATTATACTCTGGAGCAGGCATGTCAAACTCAGAGTACCCCGAGGGCCACATGAGTAACAAGAGGTTGTTGCGAGGGCTGCACACAGCAGCTAATGGCTAGGTCCTAGGGGACTGGTCACTAATACCATGCATCACAAAAATCCGGCATTTCTATTGCAGACTACATAGAGTAGCCTACAATAGAAAGTATAGAATGACAGGCTGGAGCCTCACAAGGCTCCCGGCTGCCATAAAAATGCGCGCAAGCCCCGAATCTTGCTCCGGGTGCCTGCAATTGCCAGTAAAATGGCACCTCAGTTAAAGCTGGCAGACACCATTATTGTGTTGGAGTGCTGGGGAAGGGTTGGAGTGCTGAGGGGGAAGGGGGGGCTGGGGGAGGGAGGCTTCTGGATGTCTGGCCCTTCCTTGGGCCTGAGGACTGTTTTTTCCCACCCACCTGCAATTCTTGCACTTGGGGGTTAATAGGAGCACTACAGACTGTAATGCTCCAATTAACCCCCAAGTGAAAGAATTACAAGGCGGGTGGGAAAAAAAAACAGTCCTCAAGCCCAAGGAAGGGCCAGATAGACATCAAAAAGCCCCACTCCCCCAGGAGGGGGCGGAGTGGAGGAAGGAGAGGGCGGAGCGGAGGGAGGAGGGGGCAGAGCGGAGCAGGCAGAGAGCAGGCAGGGAGACCTGCTCTCTGCAAAGGGTGAGGGGCGGCCGCTGGAGCAGCACTGCGTCCAGCAGGGCCGCCCCAATCCACCGCTCACTTTCCTTGTACATCTGCGGCCCGCACAAAAGTCTCAAACTTTGTCTCTAAAGTTTAGAGACAAAGTTTGAGACTTTTGTGCAGGCCGCAGATATGCCTGAAAAGGGCCGTATGACATGCCTGCTCTGGAGTATCTTCAGATCGGAGGCCCAGGGGAGTCAAACTCACCTTCTCTCACCTCTACCGGGCCCCTTTCCTTGGTTTCTTCCACGTTGACTTCAGCGGCTTTCGAAGACTGCTAAGGCCTTCAATTACATCTTATTGGTCCCAAGGGGTGTATTGATGCTTATTGTCATGATATCAACACCCCCTATGTAACCCCTAAGGCCCGTTCACTGGTCTACTGAGAAGCTGGAAGAGGTCAAAAGACACTCAGGAATGACAACCCAACAATGGAGCCCAGGGAAGGTCAATATGAGTGTTTTTTAATATTCCAAACCTTCCCTCACCCTCCACTTACTATATTCAGTAGTGTGGACAGACCCCAGAGTGTAATAATGGCAATTCTGAAACATAACTGCCAGGCTAACCTCATGAATATCCATCAAATGGATCTGACAAGATTTGCTCATAGAGACCGAGATGAAATTTTCATAATGTTGTACCTTCCTGACACTCTTACCATCTATCTGTATACCATCCCACCCTATTGTCCTCTTTGTATATTTTTTTATGACAACCTCATACATTGTACAGAAGATATGGGGTCACTGCCTGAAGATAAGGGGTCACTGCCTGAAGATAAGGGGATCACTGCTAGAGAACAGGGGATCACTGCTGACTTTACAGGAAGTACTAGATATTCACAAAGTTCAAAAGCATTACTGTTTGAACCTGTCCAAAGTTAAGGAACATACTATCACAGGATTTAGTAATGTCAGAAAGACATAATAGACATAATAAACAGCTTGACATCTTCCTTCGAAAACACAATATACAGGGTTACTGGCATCAGCAATCTGGATGGAATTTTTTCCACTTTGTGGTGAATTGAGTCTGCCATTTTTTTTTGCTTTCCTTTGGATTACTTGGGGTTTACAGTAGAACTTCTTGAGGGACTTAGGTATTTCGTCAACCAACCATTGCCATGTTTGTGAAAACTATGTACATGAACATCGCATTTTGATGTCATGGAACTATGTACCTCCCGCCTTCTCTCGTGCTGCAGCTATGCCTTAGAATGCTTTACATAAGTCCATTGTATCAATTACTAGAAGAAAAAAATTTTCACTGTCTAAAAAAGTGTCAGAATTCTCAATCTGGCCGCTTCACCTTTAAGGTTATTGTGTCAACCTGGAAAGCTTCTGCAGTTTCAGAAGTTTCCTGGGTTGATCCAATTAACAGCTACCGAGGCCTTTATAAGACCTCTCCCTCCTGACACAGGGGCCGACTAATTGTTGTACTGTTTCCTGGTTTGGCTCTCTATCCGGTTGTCATTGTTTGCGTCATACTTTCCCCTTGGCTTGTTTTTGGCTTTTCTTTTGTTTAAAGATTTTGCCCAATTTTGACCCTTGATCTGTTTTCAGATTTCACATTTTTCTTCTGATTTGGTCTCTGACGTCCATTCCTGGTTTTTACTCCTGCCTGTAGGACTTTTCTCCTGCTTCCACTCCACTGTGTAAGTCAATAGTGGGTTTTCTTTGGGTTCCATCTAGCGGTGCGTTTATTATTGGTACATCTTTCTGTTGTTGATAGTTCAGACTACCAGTTTCAGCAAAAGTCCACTTGGCCTCGCGGCGGGCTCTGATGAACGTGTCTGGGGCTCTGATTTGGCTCACAGTCCTGAGCTGGTTTTATATATCTGTCTCTACTGCTTGCTGTTATCTTCCATCTATTGCTTTTGTGAGTTCTTGCATCAATACCATAAGAGAGAGATCCTAAGATTATTTCTATTGATAGGTTTGGCATATGAACCATTCATTTACACACATGTACAATGGACTATATATAGACACTTATGACTGATGGTATTGAGGACGTGAGGAATGTATCTGACTAACCTGGTGGCTTCAGGATGGGGTTGTGAGGTTAAACTGGTGACAATTTCTCATCAGATTTTACTTTTCCCAAGTCTGATATTTGCTCCTATAGAGACTGTAGATACGCCTGTACTGTACATTCTACAATGTGATTATTCTACGTCATGTACAACACTGGGTGAAGTATTTCTCGGCTCCTCGTTTAAGTCTTTCTTGATGTGGTCTAACCATTATTGGTCATAAATGGAAAGGATGAATATAATTTGTCGGGATCCGCTGCCAAAACTATATTTATTTTGCACGCTTCCTATAAACATGAAAGCTATACAGCTGTAATACATTATAGGGCCAAATATTTCTAAAACTTACAGATGACAGATCGGTTTTGTGCTATTAAGATGATCATTTCTTGGCTTTACTGCTTAAGAACGCCAGAAAATAAAACACGTGTCATAAAGCTCTGTGGTGGGACAATTTATAGTCACCAAGGCCACATTGGATGTGACAAGGAATTGCGGTTTGTTAATAAGCAACTTTGACCTGAAAGCGCCAAGTATTTGTAGCATTTTTTGTATAATGGTCACTGGAGATTTCTAACTATGCGGTGCCACAATATATTCTTAATGCAGAAGGCACTTACATGTCATCAACTCCACCCCAAATTAAGAATTTTTCTTTCTTTTTATTCCTCAGCTTGTATATAACTTGCATATCTTAAGCGCCTTTATCATATTGACTACAGTAACCCTATAAGGCCCTTTCACACGGTGGAATTTGACAACATGGTTGAGGTGGATTCTGCCTCAAAGTCAGCATCGAAGTCCACCGTGATTCTACACCTTATTGTTTTCAATGGGGGAGGCAAAGATCTAAGTGTCCTGCTCTACTTTGCTGCGAATTCCACCGGCTAGGATCATTCATCTGAACCTAATCGGCAGGTGAAAGCCACATTGGAAAGCCACCACAATGGCGCTGAAGGGGTAGAAATGGAAGAGGGATTTGGGGAAAAAGTCTATTTTAAATATCACTTCCATTTCTTGTACATGATTATGCCCTAAGGGTGTCAACTAGAGATGAGCGAGTAGTGTTCGATCGAGTAGGTGTTCGATCGAATACTACAGTATTCGAAATATTCGTACTCGATCGAACACTACTAGCTGTTCGAAGTTTGAGGTTCGATGCAGAACCAGCGTTGATTGGCAGAATGCTATACATTCTGCCAATCAACGCTGGTTCTTCTCTTACCTTTCCGAAATCTTCTCCGCACTGCATCCCCGCTTCTTCTTCCGAGTGGAATTCACTCTGCCTAGGCATCCGGCCTAGGCAGAGCCGACTGCGCATGCGCGGGCATGCCCTCGCATGTGCAGTCAGCTCTGCTCAGGCGTCGGGCCGGGCAGAGCCGACCGCACATGCGCAGTCGGCTCTGCCTAGGCCCCGATACCTAGGCAGAGTGAATTCCAGCCGGAAGAAGACGCGGGGACGAATCCAGGGAGGGAGGGAGGGAGAAGAATCCAGCCTGACCGTCACTCGTGGACTTGGTAAGTATAATTTAATCGAATGTTGCCTACCCCTGAAACGAGCATTTCCCCCCCTAGACTATAATGGGGTTCGAAATCCGTTCGAACAGTCGAACAGTGTGCGGCTGTTCGAATCGGATTTCGAACCCCGGACATTTTAGTGTTCGCTCATCTCTAGTGTCAACTAGAGTTCCCAAAAGGAAGCCCCAGACTGAAAGTCCCATATAAGTGCTAGCCATAGTTCTCCCATAACAGTGCCAGACCAATTTCTCCTTGGGAATTAGTGTCTCCATTGCTAAGATATCACTGTTTTTGTTAATATGCAGATTACCTGTTTGGAGCAATGAGGGCATTGCGAGTGGTAAGTGGTAACACTTTTATTGCTCCAAAAAGCTCATTTGCATACCAACAAAAATGGCAATATCTCAGAGTCATCAATTCACAAGGGGTAAACACTGTTTGGGTTCACAATGAGTTCTGATGACAGACTCCCTTTATTACACTCCATGAGTCCCATCAGATCAAGCCACAATGGTCTCATTACAGTCAACCAAAAATTACCTTATGAATATTAGCCATGATTCCTCAATGCTACAGTATATACTCATCACCTCTCCACTGTTGTGCTACCTGGTAATGCTCATCTGTAACGTTCTGCAGAGCATCACTCTGTATGATTGACAATGGCGCCCTATGGACACTACAGTTGATCATGTTTGTGGACATTTTGAAGTTTGTTTCCTTGACCCAAAGGCTCCAACCTAGATGGCTCCTTCTCCTTCCTCTCCATTTTTTCAACCCTATAGGAATGCTAATATTTTGACCATGAGGCTTTTTTGATCCAGACCTAGTGGTGTAAGAACAGATAAAGCCAATACCTTATTGGTGACCCCGTCCAATTCCAACACAAGGAAAAGAAATTAGCTTATATTTGGAGGAGGACACAGAAAGACAATAATACAGATGAAGGTCAGGAACACAGAACATAAAGTCACATAGACAAAGGGCAAAGTGAAGACGTGGCAGAGGTCAGAAACAAGATATCGAGTAGACACCAAGCAGCGACAAGATGAGGGATAAACATAGGAAATAGGAAGAGAGAAGGTCTTGACACCAATCCATTGGTCATAGACAGTGACTTGTAATTATTGCATGCTTCCTATCTATGTAGGGTGCCCACAGGTATTTGGATACCAGCATAGGATGCTACCTGGGGGGATTTGCCATAGTCATGTCTTGAATGATATTTATATAAACATCACATTCTGGTGTCGGAACACTATGAAGATGAGTAGCAGTACATGGGCATAGCTCATCTCTTCCCCCCGAAGCAGACTACTTTAGATGGAAGTTTCTGTCAAACATTGGTTGACATGTGCTCCCTCTCTCTTTAAAAATGAAGTCCTTCAGCAGATGTAGCATTGTAGCACAGTTTAACCTGACAGTCTCCTGGTCTTGCTTGTCCTGTAAGCCTATAGTGGGTTCTAGTTTGACTTCAGATTGTGGAGTGTTTATTTCTTGCACCAGTTTCTTGGCTCCAATTTGGACTTGGCTCCAAATTGGGCTTTAACTTGGGCTCCAAATTCAGCAAAAGTCCATTTGACTTTGTGGCTGGCACTGGTGATATACTCCACACTCCACATAATGACCCCAACATGGTTTCATTTTATATGTTACTCTCTCTTTCTGATGATCACTGCCCACATCTTATGCCGTAGTATCATACAAAAAGGAAGTATCTGATATTGGGCATAAGTAAATGCATAAAATAAGCAGTAAAACATTTCTAATATAGAACCTTCACCACAATATGTAACTAGGGCAGACATCTCGCTGTCATACAACAGAACCAATAACCGTGGATGTAACTTATGACTATAGCCTGCAGCTCAGAAGGTCATGCAAGGATGTTTATGGCAAGTACATATGAGAAATGAATCCATACATTGCCAGCGAGAGATCTGTGCTGTCAGAAAGAAAGAAAGTTTAGTTGCTACATTCCACAGACGCTCATTTGGAAATTATTAATGTCTTGGAAGATCTATTAGGAGACTCGGTAGAATCAGAGTCTGTGAGATTTATATATAAAGATATACAGTAAAAGAAGATTCTCACCATTGTCAGGGCTCCTTGGAACCAATCTATATAACATAGTGTATAACACTGTCAGGGCTCCTAGGAACCTATCTATAAAACATAGTGTAGGACACTGTCAGGGCACCTAGGAACCTATCTATAAAACATAGTGTATAACACTGTCAGGGCTCCTAGGAACCTATCTATAAAACATAGTGTATAACACTGTCAGGTCTCCTAGGAACCTATCTATAAAACATAGTGTAGAACACTGTCAGGACTCCTAGGAACCTATCTATAAAACATAGTGTAGAACACTCTCAGGACTCCTAGGGACCTATCTATAAAACATAGTGCAGAATACTGTCAGGGCTCCTAGGAACCTATCTATAAAACATAGTGTATAACACTGTCAGGTCTCCTAGGAACCTATCTATAAAACATAGTGTAGAACACTGTCAGGGCTCCTAGGAACCTATCTATAAAACATAGTGTATAACACTGTCAGGGCTCCTAGGAACCTATCTATAAAACATAGTGTAGAACACTGTCAGGGCTCCTAGGAACCTATCTATAAAACATAGTGTATAATACTGTCAGGGCTCCTAGGAATCTATCTATAAAACATAGTGTAGGACACTGTCAGGGCACCTAGGAACCTATCTATAAAACATAGTGTAGAACACTCTCAGGACTCCTAGGGACCTATCTATAAAACATAGTGCAGAATACTGTCAGGGCTCCTAGGAACCTATCTATAAAACATAGTGTAGAACACTCTCAGGGCTCCTAGGAATCTATCTATAAAACATAGTGTATAACAATGTCAGGGCTCCTAGGAACCTATCTATAAAACATAGTGTAGAACACTGTCAGGGCTCCTAGGAACCTATCTATAAAACATAGTGTAGAACACTCTCAGGACTCCTAGGAACCTATCTATAAAACATAGTGTAGAATACTGTCAGGGCTCCTAGGGACCTATCTATAAAACATAGTGTAGAACACTGTCAGGGCTCCTAGGAACCTATCTATAATACATAGTGTATGACACTGTCAGGACTCCTAGGAACCTATCTATAAAACATAGTGTAGAACACTGTCAGGGCTCCTAGGAACCTATATATAAGACCTAGTGTAGAACACAGTTCCAGGAGCAAACTCCGGTTCTCCAGTTTCACAGGGGTTTGTGCTTGCCAATATCACTTCTCATGTTCACTGCAGGTTCGCTTTCTGAGACTTCAGATACAAGCTAGCTTGTCTTGACCCGAGGACGCAGGAAAGACTTCCTTTTATATAAGTTTTCCCATCTGGCATGGCTATGAGACATCAGGCTGTTGAGTGTAAAAACTGTACATCTGCTTGAGGACCCCCCGAGCGGAATACCGAATGCATTAAAAAGCGGTTAGCCAAGAACCACATGGACCCCATAGACTGTAATGGTGTCTGTGTGTTTTCGACACAGTGTCTTCACGAATCATACCGAGAGAAAAGTGGTGCTTGCAGTACTTTTCCCTTCACATGATTTGTACAGACACTGCGCACAAAGCACACCATTATAGTCATTGGGGTTTGTGTGCTTTCATTGCTCACCGCTTTTTATTGCATTCAATATTCCATATGGAGGGTCCCCAGACAGACTCCCCGAATGGAATACCGAACACAGATGTGAACCAGGCCTTAAAGTGAAAGTGTTATATAATACAGGACAATATGTTATCAGCATATACACAGAAATAAACAACACATTACATGTCATAAAATAAAAAGTAAACATACATAATACGGTAGTTGTACAGGACAATTGTGGAAGGTGTAGACTTCCACCGTTTTACATGTTCTTAGCAGAATTCCCACAAGACTTTGCTTCAGGAATATGCAGAAAATCCAGCAGATTAAGAAACATTTCGGCAGCTTTATCTCCTGTTTATTTGTATTATCCATTTCTAGGTCTAATGCAGAATAGTCAGGAGTCAGTGCCCCATATACAGACCACTGTACATTGTTATTATGAGCACTGTCTATGGGAACCAGATAAGAGACACAGAGGTCAATAGGTTAAGATTGCAAATGTTCTAGGTGTATTTATATGGTAGAAAGCCATGTCACATGTAATAAAGTATATGATGCTGTCATGTAGAGCCTGGTAAACAAAGGAAACATTCCCAGATTAGCAGTCTAGTAATCCTCAGACCACCTACAGGACATATAGGTCCAGATCACATCAATGCTTTTAAAGGGAGTGTCACCATAACCAGCCCTGCAGATAGGTAGGTTAGTATCACCAGAACATCCACTGAGCCTGCAGATAGATAGGTTAGTGTCACCAGAACCAGAGTATCCCCCGAGCCTGCAGATAGATAGGTTAGTGTCACCAGAACCAGAGTATCCCCCGAGCCTGCAGATAGGTTACTGTCACCAGAACCAGAATATCCACTGAGTCTGCAGATAGATAGGTTAGTATCAACAGAACCAGAATATCCACCGAGCCTGTAGATAGATAGGTTACTGTAACCAGAACGAGAATATCCACCAAGCCTTCAGGTAGATCGGTTACTGTCACCAGAACCAGAATATCCCCCGAGCCTGCAGATAGATAGATTAGTATCAACAGGACAAGCATATCAACCCAGCCCTGTAGATAGATAGGTTACTGTCACCAGAACCAGAATATCCCCCAAGCCTTCAGGTAGATAGGTTACTGTCACCAGAATATCCACCGAGCCTGCAGATAGATAGATTAGTATCAAAAGGACAAGCATATCAACCCACCCCTGCAGATAGATAGGTTAGGGTCACCTGAATCAAACAGTGTTTTCCCCCTTGTAAATCATTGCCCCATTGGCAAGATATTGCTGTTTTAGTCAATACGCAAATGAGCTATGTGCAGAGATGAAGGTGTTGCCATTGCTCCAAAGAGGTAAGCAGCAAAGCATAAAGACAAATATGGGGAAATATTGGCAATGGAGGTCCCGATTCACAATAAGAAAAGACCATGTGATTCAGGTGACCCTAATCTAGTTATCAATATTATAGACCCAGAGAAGCCCTCTAACTAATCATTCTGGAGCATCCTTTCTTATAACTCTGCATTGTCTTATTCCTCTTGGAAATGTATTGAGAACACGCAGGATGAGAGCAGTCAAAGTTCTGAGTGTGACCGGAGTAAGAAAAAAACATCTCAACATAGTTCCCTGGTGCACACATCCTACTGGCATAAAATTCATAATCTATCACTGATAGGCCTTACATTTTAGACCAGCGGGGTCTGACTGTAAGGCCCCCATTCCCCAGTACAGGTCTGGTGTTACCCAGGTGCATAGCTCTGAGGATTGTTTGCTCACCGACACCTTATTTTTGATCGACGCTTCCATTGGTATCTTGTACAAGTCTGGGCTGGTTCACATCTGCGCCCGGGTCTCCATTATACAGGTTTCTGTTTCCTGCCCGAAACTGGGCAGGAAATGGAAACCTGCAGGCATTTTTCAAACCCATTCAAATTAATGTGTTTGAAAAGTGTCCGGCCATGAGCGCCCATGAGCGTTTTGTGCTCTCCGCGGCAAAACCGTTTTTTTTTTTTTAAGTGGACACAAAGTCTTCCCCTCACTAAACTCTCCCCTCTACAATCTATTCTGAATGCAGCGGCCAGGCTCATCTATCAGGCTAGACGCTACAGCGATGCCTCCGGTCTGTGCCAGTTGTTACATTGGCTGCCTATTCATTATAGAATAAAATATAAAGTTATCCCCCTCCTCCACAAGGCTCTCCATAATGCCGCACCTCCATACATTTCCTCCCTCATCTCTGTCTACCGCCAAACCCGTGTTCTCCGCTCACTCAATAACCTAACACTTACATCCTCTATTATCAGAACCTCCCACGCTCGTATACAAGACTTCTCCTGAGCTGCACCACTTCTCTGGAATGCTCTACCCCGGACAATCAGATTAATTCCCAATTTCTACAGTTTCAAACGCAAACTAAAGACGCATCTTTTCAGACAAGCCTATCACAATGTCTAACGTAAACCCTTAACCCTCCTCTGTCCCCGCTCCCACATTTCCCCACATGATATGATGTCATCTCATGCTAACTTTATAGGTCCAAGCTCCATCCACATGTTACAGGACACGACTGGTGACGGCTCATAAAGTCTTATGTTTATGTAATGACAGTCACTTACTCACAGTCTATTACAAAAGTGTCTGACCTCTGCATAAGCAATATCGCCCCTGCTACCTCTTGTGTCACCCCCTCTACCTCATAGATTGTAAGCTCTTGTTAGCAGGGCCCTCAGTCCCATTGTGTGAAATGATTTTCTTTGTAATGTATCTTTCTGTCTGTATTTGAACCCTACAAATTGTACAGCGCTACAGAATATGTTGGTGCTATATAAATAAAATTTATTATTATTATTATTATTAAAGTTAGACATGCAGGACTTTGTGTCCGGTTTAAAATAAACGGTTTCGTCACGGAGAGCATAAAACGCTCACCGGCGCTCACAGCCGGACACTGTCTGTCAGGTTTCTGTCTTCTACAGACCTGAGAACGGAGACCGGATGCTGGTGTGAACCCAGTGTCTCTGACAACATGACACTGTTAAAAGATGTAGTGGGAATGGGTCTGTGTGTTGTCAGAGAAGAAGAGAGATGCATTACAGAAGGGATAAGCCAAATATACCTGTAAAGAAAGCTGAGCAGTCATAGATCGAAAAAGTATTCATGACAGTAATGTTTGGTAATGGTAGAAGATGTTCTTAGGTATGGTGGAAATATTATATTACTATAATGGGAACTAGAGATAGGGGAATCAAATATTCCAAATTGTTTGATTTCTAATGAATCCAAATAAATGGTGATTCATTTCATACAAAGTAATATTACCGCCATGACATGTAGTGAGTAGGGTTGAGCCGATCTTGACTTTTCAAGATCGATTTTAAAATCCGATTTCCGATCATTTTTCATTCTACCCGATCTCGATCCCAATTCCAATCCCAATGCAAGTCAATGGGATTTTTTTTTATTAATCGGAGATCGGATTTTAAAAGCAATCCTATTCACTATACAGCATGGAATCTAAGAATTGTTAGAATCCACGCTGTGTAGTGAATCACTAAAGTAGCCAGAGGATTTTTTTTTAATCCTCTGGCTACTTAGTCCCCCCTGGTGTCCACTTACCTCCAGAGATGGCTGGTCCGGTGCCCGATGCCTTCATTCTTCGCCTCGCTGCTGCTCCACGCTGCTTTTCTTCCTTCGCTGCCCCCTCCCTGCTAGGTTAGGAGAGTGTGGGCGGGTTAGGAGAGTGTGGGCGGGTACTGGGAGGGGAGACGTCACGTCTCCCCACCCTGTACCCGCCCACACTCTAAGCCACAAGCCCCGCCTACCTAGTGCTTTAAACACTATCCTGGGAGGCGGGGCAGCGAGGCGAGAAGAAGGAGGGCACCGGAGCAGCCATCTCTAGAGGTAAGTAGCTACTAGAGATTTAGTTTAGCCTTCCATTCGAATGAATGGAGGCAGCCGGCGCGCAGGGGGTTAAGGCTGTGTGTCGGCTGCTTCCATTCATTCCTATGGAACTGCAGCGGAGCCTTCACACTGAATATGCAGCGTATACTCAGTGTGAAGGCTAAGCAAAGCATTGTGGGAAAAATCACCGATCTCGATCCCACATAAAAAGATCGTGTTCGGAATTCCGATGGCGATTGTGAAATTTTCTCGCCAATCGGAATCCGATCTTTTCTGAACACGATCGCTCAACCCTAGTAGTGAGTCACTGTAATGTTCTGGCATCCTCACGGCCAATAGTCAGTCGTAGGTGGACTCCTTACAGTGATGATTTTATACACACTATATAAAGTGATGTAAGCATGGACACAAGGCAATTCGGTGATGGTAGAAGTAGGGAATATTCATCACTGCATGATCCAAGGCAATTTCATTTTGTTCAGCAAAACACAACACTTACAATACAGTTAGATGATTTTAGGAGTAGGAGAACTAGAACAAAGTTTAGTCAGATTTAATCAATTATAGGCAGATCAGTGATGTTGGTGTTTGTATCTTCTGCATACACATCACGTTCACTTTGACATAGCTTTGGCTCCGCTCACCTTAGAGAACTAGCAATTAGACAGAATAGATATTTTAGGTTTAGATAAATTAGTTCCTAGGATCCCTAAGGCTGAAGCCCCATGTTGTGGAAACACACATCTCCATTTCATTAAAATGAATGGAACTGAGCTGCAGCATGGCTGTGTGACCAATGATATGATGTCACTTCCTAAGAAGAAAGTAGCCATATTTTCACAGTTTTGCACAACCCTCTTAACAGCACTTAGTGATATGCTTTACAGCACAGTCATGGCCATAGGTTGCAATAGCCTAGTACTGACTCAGGGTGGTCTATGATATATTGTCTAGAGATATTTAGACATGTTCTGTGCAGTGAAGGGGAGTAGATAAGCTGTGATATACTTAATGATAAGTAGTGGATGCAGTGATGGGTCACTATAGGTGTTATCTGTAGAGGTGTGAACTTCTATTGTAATTTAGTCTGTCTTGTAATGTAAATGAAGTGACAGCTGCAATAAAGTTCCTGAAGAGTTGGGAAGTGTTAGTCTGTTATTAGGCTTAAATTGTGTAGGGGGTGTCACCGCACTCCAGTAAGGTAGAGATTACAAGGGATTATAGTGAAATATATAACCCAGGTACTCCGTAAATTTAATAGCATATATAGATTTTTTATTTGCAATTCATGAATGTGCAATCCAAAAATAAACATCTTAGGTTCTCAATGGACCTTCGTCAGACATCGAATTGCCAGGGAGAAAAGGAATAGAGGAATGTGGGATAGGTGGTAAGTGCGCAGTAGCGTTTGGCTGTTGACCTCACAGCTGGTCCTGATGCTTCTTGGCTTATTTAAACCAGACACAACTTTGTCATGCCGAGCGTCCTCCATAGTGGTATTACCGTTTACTACATATCCCACGTTTCTCTATTTATTCTCTCCATGGCAAACGCATTCATGACTTGCAAATAAAATCTCTGCTATTAAATTTACAGAATGCCTGGATTATCTCTTTTACTATTATTAGGCTTAGTGGTCAGAGTTAAAATTGCAGGATACAGTATTTATTTATTTATTTTAATATAAAGCGTCCTAGAATATTATAATAAAAATAATCAAAAAATCCTAAAAAAAATTATATATGTATATATATGTTTTTATAGTGGCACTTTCCCTTTAAGAATCTAGCTAGAATGGGAAACCTAAAGTTTGTTTATGGGTTTTTAATGAAGCATTATCGCTAAATGAAGGCTGTTACTGTGAAATGATCCCAATTTACCTATAGATGTTGGAGGTTATACCCCCGGATGAAACCAATACTTGACTTTAGTTTACTTTGCCTAAGAAAACATTGTAGAACAGTTATAATGGTATTTCCTCCACTTTGCTGGTCCCATTAACAACGTGGTCGATATTTCGGACAAAGTGGTTGTCGAAATCTGTGAAATCGCAGGTCGCCATTATTTACGTTGGGGTCAGTTGGCTCCGGTGATGGTAACGCTTTCGCTCGGGGTGACATTACTTTCTATCCATCCAATGATAATTATTTCAGTAATGTCTTTGGACTTTTCTTGACCGGTGATAAATGACCGAAGGAGGCGAAAGATCCCGAAGTAAAAAATCAACCCTGTATTTCCCGAAACAGACAAACAAGCCATGACCTGTGTCGAAAATAGAAAAACTAGAACTGAAGTGTTTTCCTGAGAAACACCACAAGGGGGTCTCGTCTAATCGCTTTCCCCACAATTACTCCGTACGCTGCCTTCTCATTCATCATCTGTCGCTGAACTGGAGGGTCAGACAAAAAAAGGGATTGTCCGTCCTCGTAGAACATAAACCAAATATCCTGCACTAAACAAACAGGACTCTGAGATTTCGAGGGGCGCGCTCTGAAATCCCATCTCTACATATTCACTCATTAACCCATAAACAATAACAGCTTTTATACGCTCCGAGGAGTAATTCTCCGACACAATGAGATAGATTTGCTAAAAGGTGTCATTTCAGTCACAGGAGATTAATGGCTTCCCAAGAGTGAAAAATGACTCGGGGCCGAGTTATTTCAGGCGGACGATCATATTGGAAGGTTAAGAGCTTTGTAAACATTGGCGGCAAAATATGCTGGAGGGTGTCAAAAACGTACAACCTTGAAATGGGTCCTTTAAAGGGGTGTCCCAGGCTTGGTAATGGATGACTTATCCTTAGGGAAGGTCATCAAATGAAGATAGGAGACGGTCCGACACCAGGGAACCCTGTGGATCAGATGTTTAAGATCCCATACACACGATCAAGTGCGCTTCCGATATACGGCCAAGTTTGCAACAGAATGCGCTCACTATGGAGGCTTCCTATCCATTCCGTTCCGATGACACAGATGATTATAGAGCAGGTCCTATCCTGTTCCATGTCATCGAAACAGAATGGAAGCCACCATAGCTCCATGTTGCGGAAACGCAGCTTTTTTTTGTTGCAGATTTTGCTGTGGTTTTTTGAGCCAATGCCAAGACCGGGAAATCTATAGGAAGTTCTTATGCTTTTACCTTTGGTTCAACAACAACGGGCACCTTCAGAGTGGAATCCAATGGTAGTTTGAACCCTACCTAACTTTTCAATGTGTTGGAAAATTGAGCAGATTCCACATTCCTCCCCTTCCCGTTCCATCTGCCACCTTTAGTTGTCCAGGACGTTGACTCGAGGAATCAGGTCAGATTTTTAGTGACTGGTCCTAGTTGGTGATTTCCAGTCCCTATTGTAGAAATTCTCATTGACCTTTGACTTTTGATACTCAAAGTCGCTTTCTCTGTCAAAACATAATAAAGGATGTGAGACGAGGACCAAAGTGGAAAGAAACAGATCAGCTACTATAGGGCCACAAGAGCATGGACACCGACACCAAGAAGACCCAAGAACTGTCAGAACTACCTATAGAGAGCTCATAGAAGGTGTAACTAATAGTAACAAGAATTACCCAGGCTCAGGCTCAGCGCCAACGTCTCAGTTGTAGGAATCATCCAGGAGGTTGAGAGAGAAATCGGAGGAGCTGAAGGAAGAATTGAGGTGAAGTGATCCATGTAGGTGTTCAGGAGCCCTGGAAGTCTATCTTCATTGGGATAACAGATAGTCAGCTTTAGTGGTATGCTGCATGGTGGCACCTGTACCTGGGCACCCTCACTTCTCAGGACTGGCACCCCTAGGACTTGGCATTTCATACCCACATGGCGTGAGGATCTTTTGTATAAAATGTTACCAGTGAAGAAAGGAATTACTACAGAATAAAAAACATTTGGCTTGATAATACAACTAGACGTCATCTGCTATTAATTACAGGGTAACCTATAGTAGATGGACTATCATGGGGTCTATGTGGACTATGGAAGGAACACAAACCACAGTGGACTCATCTGCTCACACGTGAACTCAGCACCACAGCAGACTCACCTGTTCACATGTAGACTGAGCCACACAGCAGACACATCTGCTCTCATGTGGACTGAGCCACACCGGGGACTCATCTGACCACATCTGGACTAAGCCACATAGCATACATATTTGCTCACATCTGGACTGAGCCACATAGTGTACACATCTGCTCTCATCTGGACTGAGCTCCACAGCGAACAAATCTGCTCACATCTGGACAGAGCCACACAGGGGACTCATCTGCCCACATGTGGACTAAGCCACACAGCAGACACATCTACTCACATGTGGACTGAGTCACACAGCGGACACATCTACTCACATGTGGACTGAGTCACACAGCGGACACATCTACCACATGTAGATTGAGCCACACAGCAGACTCATCTACTCACATGTGGACTCATCCCCACAGCAGACTCATCTGCTCACATCTTGATTTTGCCATACAACGGACACATCTGCTGACTTCTGGACTCATCCCCACAGCAGACATATCTGCTCACATCTGGACAGAGCCACACAGGGGACTCATCTGCCCACATGTGGACTAAGCCACACAGCAGACTCATCTCTTCACATGTGGACTGAGCCACACAGAGGACTCATCTGCTCTTATCTGCACTGAGCCCTACAGCGGACTCATCTACTCACATCTGGACTAAGCCACACAGTGGACTCATCTACTCACAAATGGATTCAGCAATTTCAACAACTACAAACATTTGTAATGTGATTTTCTCTAAATAGACTCAATGCACAGTCTGGTGGTTAGCTAAATGGTATTTTGAAGTATTTTATGTAAATTGAGGGTGTTATTTGCTCTCAAATACCAGACTGAAGTGTTTTGAGGCTCATCTGCGCACATCTGGACTCAACCACACAATGCTGTCATTTGCCCACATCTGAATTCAGCTGCACAACAGACTTATCTGCCCACATGTTGACTCAGACATACAGTGGACTCATCTGTCCACATCCATAGTCAGTCCCACAGTAGACTCATCTGCTCACACCTGTCCTTGCCCACACCTGTCGCTTTGTTGTGGAAACATGAACCTAATGACAAGTTCCACTTAAAGAGGTTTTCCAGCCCCAAATGAACTTTTCATACTGATGACCTATCCACAAGAAAGGACAGTTGAATATGATCTGTGCAGTACATACAAGCTGCTTTATTCAAATTAGGAGTGTCCCTGCAATCCCCTGGAACCTCCCCATCCACAGCTGATCTGTGCAGTGTCTGAGTGTCAGGGCCTCACAGATCACATACTAATGACCTATAGGTCTTCAATATGAAACATCCTTTTGCATACCTCCCAAGTTTTGAAGAGCAGAAAGAGGGATAGAATGTGTGGCAAATTTAGTCCCGCCCACTTTTATGTTGACTCCGCCCATTCTCATTCATTTTTCATGTGTCCCCACACAGTATAATCCTCCTACAGTCATCCGTAAATTATATGTCCCCCCCTCCATCTCTCCCCCAGTTTCATATAACCCCTTCATCTGCCCCCATTTTCATGTTCCCCCCTCCATCTCTGTCCCCAGTTTCATGCCCCCCATCTCTGCCCACAGTTTCATGTCACCCTTCCATCTGCCCCAGTTTCATGTCCCCCATCTCTGCCCCAGTTTCATACCCCCCTCCATATCTGTCCCCAGTTTCATGCCCCTCCATCTCTGCCCACAGTTTCATGTTCCCCCATCTCTGCACCCAGTTTCATGTTCCCCATCTCTGCCCCAGTTTCTTGCCATTCTCCCCCCCTTCATCTGCCCCAGTGTCCTGTCATTCCCCTCCTTCATCTGCCCCAGTGTCATGCCGTCC
The DNA here is from genome assembly GCF_031893055.1 of Leptodactylus fuscus. NCBI lineage: Eukaryota > Metazoa > Chordata > Amphibia > Anura > Leptodactylidae > Leptodactylus > Leptodactylus fuscus. The sequence continues at coordinate 28,515,404 of NC_134268.1, forward strand.
CCCCCCTTCATCTGCCCCAGTGTCATGCTGTTCTCCCCCCTTCATCTGCCCACAGTTTCATGTCCCCCATCTCTCCCTCCAGTTTCATGCTGTTCTCCCCCCCCCTTCATCTGCCTTCAGTTTCATGGGCCCCCTACATAATGTTCCCCTCAATGTTTAACACATAAAAACACTTATACTCCCCCTTCCAACGTTTCCCCCTGCTCTAGTTGTAGGCGCGATGTGACGTCATCACATTGCGCCTACACATGCAGGAATCGGAGCACAGCGTTAAAGCAGGAGCTGAGCTATGACAGCTTCTGCTTTAATCGCCTATGTATTCAACTCATCGGCATCCTCTCGATGCCGATGAGTTGAAACCGGGACATACCTCCCGCCGACCGAGACCACTGGACAGGACACTGAATCCGTGTATGTTCCGTGGAATCCGGGACGGTTGGGAAGTATCCTTTTGCGGCTGGACAACCCTTTTAACCAGTTCTGGACTGCCCAAAGATTAAATGTATCAGACCCAGTTACAGGGGAAATCAGCAAAAAGAAATTAGTAAAATAAGAAAAAAAAAATTAAAACCACACCCACATCTCAGGTTCCTTCCCCGCCCTCTGCGACAGAACACACCATAAAAATGACCAAGAGAGGGAAAACTGTGTTTAAAACTTTTTTTTAGTGGCCCTTTATGATATAAAAAAAATGATAAATGTGAAAAAGAGATGTTTTTCCTACTTTTTTTATTTACATTTTCCTGTGTATACAAAAACATACAAAAATAAAAATAACGTAAAAATAAAGCCCTACGTCCGACTGAAAAATGTGCGAAAATGATTGGAATAACGTGAACAAGAATAATGTTATCGCCCTCAAAATCGAATGTACCATAATACCCGAAAAGGTGTCCGTCTTGAACCAGGAACATGTCCCGGTCCAGAAGTGTTTGCCGGTCTTCCCTCTTGTCTATACTTTCCCTTCACCATCCCGTCATCCTAAATATCTAACAATCCGGCACCTCTGAACTTTCATTGATCCGAGACTAAAGTACTGTTTACTCGTGGTCGTTTTTCTAATCTCTGCTCGCTTTGTGTGATGTGACGGCGCCGCAGCAATGTCACCTCGCCACCCTCATTGTCTCCTATATCAATTGTTCTTCGAGCACCTGTCTATCTAGGAGCAGATTGACGCAATGTCCGCCATTGTTCCGCCATTGTTCCACCATCCTTGTCATTTATCGAACGATCCCAGCAGGAATCCGTACTCTTAATTGTGAGTTATTAAGCCAATAGAGGTGTCGCCATCTTCCATTGTGTCCCGTTTGCAAAAAAAAGTAAGTGTTTAGGTTTTAATCCGATGACAAGGACAATCTCGGTTCTGTTGGCTTGTCCCGGGCTGTTAGTTGTTGTGTAGAATAAGCCGGATTGAGGTCATGCATGCAGCCACTTTGTAAACTGATATCTTTCTCCTAAAACCACCAGCTATGCTTTGCATAGGGGCGCACTCAAATTCCTGTCAAGCCATCTCTTAGTCTGCTTCCAGCTTGAATGCCTTAATAAAACTCTGAGGGTCTGAGTGGAAATAACAGATCTGCTGCAGCCGCCGGAGTACAGGCAAGGGGACCAGGGCTTTCCATGTGTGCAGCCGACTGGTTAATCTTTAGACTGCAAATGAGGATAGACAATAGATCCTTGGCTTCATGCACTAAATATATCTATTGGAGCTGAAGATATCGCAGGGGTGAAATCACATTGTGCAGCTGGAGACGTCTCCTGCACCACTTCTAACTCTTTCCAGGCTTGGACTTCTTCAAGATCTACAAGGGAAAAACTTGACATTTTTTCAGGGATTTCTGCACCGGGATGGCATCTGGAATTTTACTCACTCTTTGCCTTGCGCTGATTGCAAGTACTGAGTGCAACGTGCAAAGGAAAGGGACAGACGGCAACGGGAGACGATACAATCGCATCCAACATGGGCAGTGCACTTACACCTTCATCCTTCCTGAACACGATGGGAATTGTCGCGAGGGCACGACCACGACAGAGCAGTATAATACCAACGCTCTGCAGAGGGACGCGCCGCACGTGGAACAGGATTTTCCGTCCCAAAAAATCCAACACCTGGAGCATGTGATGGAAAATTACACTCAATGGCTGCAAAAAGTAAGTGACCCCCTGTAGGTTTAATACGAGCTGCGCCTTTAAGAAAGTTTGGAATGCATCAATTCTTCTAATAATAGTGTGTGCTCGGATGGGACGTGCAGAAGGATAAAGGATAACAGTGTCTTAAGTTTGTTTCTTCTGCCGGTCTTAGGTTTCACTCCACACTTGTATTTAGCAGCGGTGCACTAGAATTATAAATAATGTGCTATCCTCTATATATAGAGCGGTGCTCCGGAGCAAATGTCACCCAACATACCTGCGACCCAGAATCAGACCGGGATCTAACCTTTACTAAACTCATTTGTGAGGCTGAGCTGGATGAAGGAGACTCATTGTAATCCCCGGCCGCCCATTACTGTAACTCCTAATAATACACAGAGCATTAAAGGGACAGGACAGGTAACGCTGCCCACATGGAAGGTCGTCAGCTGATAGCACCAGGTGTGCTGCACAAAGGGTTAATGGGGGCAAATGACATGGCGCAGGCTAATGGGGAGCTGAGGACCCCTGTCTATTACACAGCATAGCACAATAGCAAATCTTTAAGAGTATATGGCACCACCACGGGCTGTGGAGTTGTACAATGCAACACCAATATCTCAATGAAAAATACAACATATTGTACATTTCTATTACATTGTATGTGCTGTGTGTCCGATATCTGTGATGTATTATCTATTACTGCAGAGTAGCAGAGGAGAGGTTGTCAGTTGGCACAACACATGGTTTACATGGATTAGGATGTGTTATCTGAGATCTTACATCGGACTAGAGGTAGCACTGCTACACTACTGTATCTTATATGAGATATACAATTCTGTTACATATCTATCTATTATCTATCTATCTATCTATCTATCTATCTATCTATCTATCTGTATTTATCTATCTATCTATCTATCTATCTATCTATCTATCATCTCCTATCTATCTATCTATCTATCTATCTATCTATCTATTATCTATCTATCTATCTATCTATCTATCATCAACTTATCTTCTACAATCAACCTATAGTAGCCAACTTTTATCTATCAACTATTGATTTACCTAACATCTAAAACCAATACTCTATCTATCTATCTATCTATCTATCTATCTATCTATCTTTTATCTATCTATCTATCTATCTATCTATCTATCTATCTATCTATCATCTATTTATCCATCTGTCTAATACATATCTAACATCAACCCACCCCATATATCTATGTATCTAATATCAATCTATATATCTAAAAGTAATCTATTCCATTTATCTATCTAACAAGCTATCCATCTAACATCAATTAATCTTTGTCTTCTCTTCCTTCCTTCTTTCTCTCTTTCTTTCTTTTTCTTTCTTTATCTATCTATCTATCTATCTATCTATCTATCTATCTATCTATCTATCTATCATCTATCTATCTATCTATCTATCTCCTATCTATCATCTATCTATCTATCTATCTATCTATCTATCTCCTATCTATCATCTATCTATCTATCTATCTCTCTCTCTCTCTCTCTCTCTCTCTCTCTCTCTCTCTCCTGTCTATCTCCTATCTATCTATCTATCTATCTATCTATCTATCTATCTCATATCTATCTATCTATCTATCTATCTATCTCATATCTATCTATCTATCTATCTATCTATCTATCTATCTAGCTGTACCTACCTATAGGTTGGAGGAGATAACCTGTGCCTGTTTTTAGGCCTGACATCCATGCGGCTGTATACTAGGTGTCACCCATGCGGCTGTATACTAGGTGTCACCCATGCAGCTGTATACTAGG